>NC_088646.1:39883444-39930944 GCF_964019385.1 Sycon ciliatum | reverse complement strand
GTGCATGCATGCATGTGTGTGATACGCTTACGTGTGTGCAATGAATATGTGTCTGTGTGTCTGTGTGCGTATGTCTGTGTTTAGGAAAGGTCTGGACATGTCCGGCATTAAACGCTTAATGAACGAGGTTAGTTTTTGGCTATTTGCACAAGATATTATTAGCTAGATAGCTTGTATGCTCAGCCCGTGTTGCTCATCCTTGTCTTGCTACCTGCATGTACATATTACTCTCTCATCTTTGAACACTGCTTGACCTGCTGTGTTTAGTGTGTATGTCTGCCATTTTCTTCTTTCGCCTGGGCATTTGTCAGCACACTAACGATTGTCTTTGTACCGGATAGTCTCGCATTTACGGTCATATTACCTGCTGAAGTGTCCTACCGTATAATAATGCTATTGTGTTGCGTGCCATTGTGCAGGGAGAGTATTTGCGATTGGACACGTTGCAAGCGGATGTATTCGCAGCGTTTGACACTGTGCGTGAACAATGCGGACCAGCTTCACAGGTACGCAAGCAGAATCTGCTGCTGCTGCTGCGTGTGTGTGTGTGTGTGTGTGTGTGTGTACTGTATTATGGGGTACTTGCATACTGTGCAACACTACACTATACAGCTACTCTTCAGCTATTCAACACAGTATAGCAATGGTGCTGACTGCTCTGCTCAATGGCCATTGTGGCAAGGATGAGTGTGATCCCGCTGTATACTGCCCGTGTCTTGATTCACTTCGATCAACTCCTAGTTCATCTTGTCGTTAGTGCTAGGGTGTGAGCTTCAATCGTATCCTGTCTACCTTTCTTTCTTTTCAGCACTGGAATGACTCCGTTCAACTCCAACGCGTCTTCATAGAGAAGCGCGATGAGCTGTGTGGCCAAGGACAGCTCCTCGACTCTCCAGCATTCAGCTTTGGCCTGCCCAACCTTGAAGCCAGGGTGGCTCGCATCAGACAGGAGTGGTACGTGTGGTAACAATATTTGTTGGTGCAGTGCTGCTAAACACTGGCAACAGTATGCCATTTTGCCTACTGCTGGAAGTAAATCAGGACTGGAAATTGCAATATGCAGTCAACTGTCTTAGTAGATGTGTGAGATATATCATCTATTAGCCTGGTGATGGTAAAAACCTGAAACTCAAGAGTTGCAGTGAACTCCCCTCTTCTTGCTGCATACATTGGCTCTGCTTTATTCAGGCATAAGACTCCACTCTTCGAACAGTGTAGCGCTACTCTGCTTGTTACGAACCACCACTATATCGTAACTCACCTTTTACCGCACAGTGAACAGGTGAACGCAACCTAATATCCTCTTGTGTGCACTTCTGTGTTGCCAGTGCGAATGCAGCAAAGAGAGCTCCCGCTGTTTCCCAGTCTAGCTCCGCTCCTCGTGCCGGTGGGCAAGAATCTTTATCAGCACCAGCGCCATCCGGCGAGGAGCAGATGGAAGTAGAGGAAACGTCAGCGAAGATTGGAGACAGTGAACAAACCGGTGCAGCAGATTCTAAAGAAGATGGAGAGGTGAGATACATTGTGCGTTGGGCTGGTCATGGTGCTTTAGAAACTTCAGTGCTGGGGTCATGATAGGTCATAATGACTTACTGATGTTCTGCTGTCCTGTATGCCAAGGTTAAGGCAGGGTTAGTAATTTAGAGATGTGTGTAGCTGGGTACTGTGTCAAGTACTTGCATCCTGCACTAGGTCAGTGGCGGGTATACAGAAAGCTGCAGTTTGATACTCGTAGAGTATTTGCAGCTTGGCTGGTTAGGCGGCTTGGCTGTTGCAAAGGTAGAACACATGCATGTAGTAGTGCATTTGCTGGTGATATAGTTGCTGCTTCTTATGCTGCTATTGCTGCTGCTGTTGTTGCTACTGCTGAAGACTTAGTGTTTATGAGTATTGCACTCCGGTGGGATGGCAAAGAAAGATAAGCTTCCTGGAGACATTTACTTGAAGATGTGCTATGTTGTGAACACAGCGTATTATAGAAATGATACTTACTTCTTGGCCGTAGAGATTGCTTGACCTCGCCAATTGCCGTATTGCAGGTGGGATTAGAGCGGTGTGCGTTAGTCAAGGTTGAGCACACCGTGTTAATGCTGTGCTCAGCCTTGAAGTACTGCATGGTGAATGCCGAAGTGTACTGCTCTGTAGGAAATTGTTCTATTATCTTTTTTGCTGTGTTGATGTAACGTGATTGCCAATACACTATTGACTGAAATTATGTATGTGCACTTGTGTGTTCGATGTCCTTGTCGTGTATCTCACCATGCTATCTGATACACACTGTGACAGGCTGGAGATGACTCTAAGTATATACCCACTGAGTCCATCACCATTGGAAGTGAAAAATATGCACGTGGTGACTTTGTCTACGTTCGTGCCAGGTTAGTTGCCCATGCTGCCTCTCCTGCCTCTGCCTCACTGCTGCTGCTGGTAGTGATGGTGGTGATAGTAGTGCTGCTGCTGCTGCTGCTATTGCTGGCGCTGATGGTGGTGCTGCTGCTGTTCAGTGGTGTAGCCTGTGATACATAACAATAATTACATGTATGTGAAATAGGTCACCACTTCTAGGTTTTGTGTTCATCCGTTGTGTTGGTTTGCTGTACATTGCCCCAAGCACAGTGATCTCTTCCGGTGTTATCCTGGTGTTCTGGTGCTGTGTTGACCTTATAGGGATGACCAAATGGACAATCATGTTGTAGCTATTGAGAGGTGGCAGAAAAGCACTGACAGTGCTGATGACACGGTGGTGAGTGCTCAGTGTGCACTTCTTCACTTCACTGTCAACTGGTGTGCTGTGTGATGATTTTATGTTCGGGCCAATGTTTGTGCATGTGTGTGGGCGGGTGAGTGTGGGCGTGTGTGTGTGTGTGGGCGTGCGTGCGTGTATCTGTGTGTGATGGGATGGGATGAGATGCAACACATTGCTGCTGCCTGCTTCCCCAGTCCAGAAATGTTACACTGAAGTGTGGTTACCGGTATCTGGTGAATACTGTTGCGATGGAAATATTCATCTCTGCGTGCTCTTTTTTTCTTTTCTATCCATGCCCCCCCCTCTCTCTCTCTCTCTTCCTTTCTTTCTTCTCTATCATACTCATGCAGGAGTTCTTTGGAAACTATTTCTACCGGCCACCTGAGACATTCCATGTTCCAACACGGAAATTTCTGGAACAGGTTTGTTTGGCATATGTGTACTTGATTATCACTTCACTGCCCGATTTCTGAAAGGCTCTGGAGAGTGTTTGTCTGTTTGTATTACTATTACCTGGGTTGATTTGTTCATATTACTAAACTGTGATCAACGTGCATATGTTGCTTTGAGTCCACCATGCCGTGGACAGATGTGTTCGGTGCTGTGGACCTACATGTACATCCATTATCCCTCCCGTCTGCTTTGCAGGAGATCTTCAAGAGTGACTACTACGCTCCTTTCCCAGCAACCGATATTGTGGGTCGGTGCTGTGTAGTGTTCTGCAAAGACTACTTCAAAATGGTGCCTTCGGTAAGAGGTCTGTCTGTCTGTCTGTCTGCCTGTCTGTCTGCCTGTCTCTCTCTCTCTGTCCTGCTTTCAGGCATTTAAAAAGCCTGCTGTGGAGTTCTCATTTTCATTTGTTGGACTTTTCTTGTCTTTATAAATGCACTATGTGCATCAAGCATAAACTGGCACTGGATTAATTTCTTGTTGCTACTGTTGCTGTTCTTGTGCACTAAGCTATTATTCTCGGTATTGTGTTCACCGCCACGCTTACGATAGGGTTTGGCTGAAGAGGATGTGTTCGTGTGCGAATCGCGCTACATGACCAAGGCGAAGAGCTTCAAGAAGATCAAGATCTGGCCTTTCACGACCGGCCGCTTCAAACTGAAGATGCGTGCGCACCCATTGCAGGCTCGTCGTGTAGAGTCAGTGTTTGCACAGCATGCTGCAACATCGTCCAGCAGTGCTGCTCTGATGGCCGCCAAGACTGACAATGTAGAGTCGTCAGAGGCTGGTGATGCGTCGTCGACTATGGGTAGCATGCAAGCCACTGTTGTGTCAACGCAGGTGGATGACCAGCCATTTGTTGTTCCCAGCACGCACGTGAGTGCCGGGTTGATTTGCCTGTCATGACTCAAATGTGTGTATGTGAGGATGCGGGTGCGGGCGTGGGCGTGCGGGCAGGTGCGCGTGTGCGTAAGTGTGTAACCAATGCTGCCTGGGTTCTTTTTACCTTGAAGAGGGCACAGTGTTACTGTGTACCTCTGACATTACGCTGTGTCCGATCCGCTTTGCAGAAATTAATAGTGTCATCCTCTGGTACTGCTGTGCAAACTAGTCTGTTGTACTTTGAGCATGGGCATGTGTGTATGTATGTATGTATGTGTGTGTGTGTGCGTGCGTGCGTGCGTACGTATGTATGTTTGTAGCGGTACATTTTACTTGACCTTGTATGTTGTGTTCGCTGCAGAATGTGGTGAAGGTCACTGAGTCAACAGATACACCGCCTGGCGAGGATGGCACCGGCTGTACCTATTATGAACAGTTTGTCTTTGAGTCGTGCACCTTCAAACTGGGTGAGTTTATTTGTGCTGTGTTTGATGGCGCCCGCCGGTGCTAGGGCTGCTGCTGCCGCCGCCACTGCCACCGCTGCTGCTGCTGCACCTCCGTTTGCTCTTGTGCCACGATCTTGAGTTGACAGTGGCAATGCTGCTGCTACAGAGCTAGTTACTCCCAGTGTTCATCCGTGCACCCTGTGGCATAGCTCTGCACTCTACCGCGGCCACAAGCAGCGAGTAGTAAAATACCGGCAGGTGACTCGAGCATACGCGACCAGTTTGACGATTGCCTCGATATTTTTTCACTGCTCCCTGGTCACAAGTTCTGTGGATGTGTAGATATGGTCTTTGGGAGTCATTCTGTGAACTAAATAGGGGTCGCTAGGGTTTTTGCTACTGTTACAGTGGTCCAGAGGGCGAAAATGTTATTTCGCCCAAAATGCCTATGTTTGAGCCTCAAGATCACAAGGGACAGATCAGGAATCTCAAATTTTATTGCGAATTAAGAATCAGTATGATCTTCTCATCTAGTCCGAGTGAATTATTACAGAGAGGAAATTTTGGATTACCGGTATACTAGCCCATGCTCTCGTTGTAATGGTCTTCCTGGGGTGTGTATGGTTGGTACGATCTAGAACAGGATCGGACGGCTGGTGCACATGGAGCAGCCTCGTGCCAACCAAACGGTACTCCAGAAACAGAGCACATTTTTGTGAAAGGTTTGCCTAACTTGGTGCATTCTTCAAAATGTGTACGGGTCACCATGGTCACTTTGTACAGTACAACGAGTCCAACCCAAAGGCGTATGTACGTGATCATGTGAGACCAAATCGATGGTCCAGCCAGGTTTCACTGTGAAAAAGTGAAACTGCTCGGTCTGCTCGGTCAAGCAGAACATGTTACTGGCCAACCCAGAACAGGTGCAGCTCCAACCAAACGCGCTGTTCTGGTGAATCCTGTTCTAGGTTGTACCAACCAAACGCACAGCTAGAGTTGTTCAACAGACTTTTGCTTGTGTTGATCTTGGTGATCCTGTGACATTGCTACTTTCAAGGAATTAGTAAGGACGTTTAGCAACGCGAAAGTTCTAAAGAAAATTCGAGTCTGGGAATGAGAACAGAAACAAAGGTCGAAACTTCGAAAACTTGGACGCGAAGTTGCAGTGATTTGCGAAAGTAACTTTCTCTTTTCTCGGTACGCATTTGACTACAGGGAGTAGTAATTTTACAGCCCCCTGCTTGAGACTGAGATGTATATACGGTACGGTACTATAAGATTCAATTAACACAAGCATCTGCATGCCGCACTCACACAACGAGCAACCAGTTTGGGGAATAGGAGGGTTTGTCAATTGCTTTGCCAGGCTCCGAGTGAGTGACAGCTTAGAGCTGTGTGAATGTGTGTGTATGGCAGCTGGGCAGGGCCCTGCTGCGGAGGCTGAGTGAGCCGTATGGAGGCAGCCGGGCAGGGCCCGGCTGCGGAGGCTGAGTGAGCCGTATTGAGAGGCTGAGTGAGCCGAGGCTGAGTGAGCCGTCTGGGTGTGAGAGGCTGAATGAGCCTTTGAGGAGCCTGGTAAGCAAGGTTGACTCCCCTCCATGTATTTACAGAGTTTCGCCGGTAGACGGCATCGGTGTAGTTATTGTAGGCCGGTATGATAATGGATACCGACAGGAGAGAACTAGAATAGGAAACATGATGATGACAATAGTGGAGTGAGTGGGTGGGTTGAGAAAGAAATCCACTGCCTAAGCGGACAAAGCAAGAACTGAAGTCAGGAACAGTGGACTTCGGAGAGCAATGAGCGTGTGAGAGTTTGTTGGGAAAAGAGCATGCGCCTTCTGTGTTAACATATTTTTGCGCGTGCGCAAAAATCATATAACTTCGAGAAAAGTCATTTCGCATTGCTAAACCTCACAAGTTTTCTTTTTCGAAATAGATTTTCGCAAAATATCACCACCACCAAATGTTCGAATTTTCGCATTGCTAAACGTCCCCAGTAAATCACATTTTCCTAACAATAGTGTTAGTGTGCAGGCGTTGTGTAGTTGTCTGTCGCCTCTGCCCTGCCTGAGTTTGCTGGGCTGTGCACTGGGCATATCTGAGCCTTTACATGCATATCATAATACTGGCATAGTCTTGTTGTATGTTGGAATGAGCAATGTGCTGTTTCGGGCACGTGCTGGATATCAATCACTGGTGGATGTGTTGTATTGTGCACTACTGATGCTGCCGACGCTGGTGTTGTTGTTTGCTCAGGTGATAATGTATATTTGCGCTCCGATCAAGCCGACCCATTTGTGGCACGTATTGATCGTATTTGGACTGATAAAGAGTAAGAGACTCTATATGTACATGTACGCTGGCGTAGGTCTAACAATTAGATACTGTAAACCGGGAAACTTTTGCGGCGTGCAACTTTTGCGTTTTGAAAAAACGCCCCTGTTAACGACGGGAAATTTTAGCGATTTGGTCTTTTCAGGTGGTACTAGTGCATGTACTTCCGTTCAAATTCCTCAGTTTGCAGCGATTCCAATTCGCGTTTTGGCAGTGATCCCGAAACTCGCGAAAATTATCCGCTCGCGAAAGTTTCCCGGTTTACAGTACTGCTGGATTTTAAAGCCTGACATGATGTGTAGTTATGTACCCCTGCAACATGTACGGTCACTAGTCATGGGCCGGCAATGTGCTTTCAGCCTTCCTACTCACATCTGTCACCGCTGGTCTTCTTTCTTCTACTGCCCATATTGCTTGAAAATTGAAATGGTTGTGGTGAGTAGCACTGAGTACCGAGTTCTGCTGTGTAGCACTTGGTGAATGTGTACTTTGCGTTCCTTACTCTATACCAGCCTCCATGAGTTCCATAGACATAGCCCGTATGTACTAGGGCACCTAGCTAGCGGGAATGCCCACCACCAGCTGCTTGCACTGAGCTGCATCAGGGGCTCGTTGGCTGATGTGTTATTTGTGATGTTCACTCTGTTTGTGTGCGTGCATTAGTGGACATCCGTACTTCCATGGACCATGGTTTGTGCGTCCATCAGAGGTCGAACACTCGCCATCACGCATGTTCTATAAGCGCGAGCTGTTGATGAGCAGTCTGCATGACTCCAACTCCATGAAGTCCATCCAGGGTCGATGTGCCGTTCTGGACATGCAGACATACACAAAAGGCCGAATGACGGAGGTGAACGAGACCGATGTGTATGTGTGCGAGTCACGATACAACGAGAGCGATAGGCAGATACGGCGACTGAAAGGTTTGAAGGTGAGTAGGCAACTAACTTCATGTACTGCTACTGGTCATCTGGTGTGCTTGTGGTGATCTGGTGTGCCTGTGGTGATCTGGTGTGCTTGTGGTGACCTGGTGTGCTTGTGGTGATCTGGAGTGCTTGTGGAAATATCATTTTGTCATTGTCAGGCGTGTTTTTGTGTGTTCCATTTGGTTATGGCGAGAACACTTTCCTTTTCTGCTGCTCTCCATAACTTTTCAGGTATTCCAGTTATCCTCGGTAGTATTGAGTGACGAGTGGTACTACTTTGGTGAGGATATTGCACCACTCAAGGTGCCTTCGCCGAAGATTGTAGACGAGACCGACGGAGTTAACGCTGGTAGTGCTTCTAACATTGCAGCCGCTGGTAGCGGAGTATCATCTGTTCCGTATCGTGCTGCTCCCTCCACACCAGTCACGGCAAGCCCTCTGCCACGAAAGCCTATTGCAATCGCACCCAGCAGCATGCCGGTGAGGATCCTGGGCTGCGTGACGTTCTCGCATGTTGTGTGTGTACGCGTGTGTGTGTGTGTTTAGGCATGTGTGCACATCTGTGTGTATGCACGTTACTTCCAGGCACTTGTCAGTTAGCCAAGTGTCACTGACTGAAATTCTCTTATCCAAACTTCACTCATCTTAGCATGTCAATTGACTGCACAATTGTCCTCAGTGAGAAATGTAGAATGTCAGTTGCATGATTGACATGACTCACTGGATTCTGTCGGGACTCAATTACATGTGCATGCTGTACTCTGCACAACAGTATAAGCATGCGTTTGATTCACATGTCCCGATGTCCATACAGGACGATGTAGCTGTGAAAGCATTGTCGTTGCCGCTGTCGTGATTGTACGTCCCCGTAGATCACTGTGCTCTGAGACCAGTTGCATTGTTGTGCTGTGTTGGCTGCAGAAGAGTTCACGCTCCGCATTGGGTTCCGTCTCGGCATATCTCTTATTTGCCGGCGAAGTTAGTTTGAAGCTGAGGAACACGCAGCCCAGTATTGCTGCTGATGAACTGAATCGCCTCGTCGAGGCTGAGGTATGGATACAGCTTGCACCATGCCAGCTACAAACTACTCTTTTCACTGCTGCTCTTGGCATTCACTCAGCGTATCTGGCCAGTGTGTCCAGTGCGATGCTGTTGGAAACTTGTGAGCAGGAGTGTATGTGCGTACTGTATTTTTGTTATAAGCATTTTCAACCTCCCTCCAGCTCACTTTTGAAAGGAAAAAAGGCAGGTGTATATTTTTAGAGCGTGTGGCCAATATTAATACATGCATGTGGTGTGTGTTTTGTTGGAGACATGCTGAACATACAGTTAGTGTAAGGACACAGCCCAATGGAGTGTGTTGTATGGGTCACGCAGTATAACAACCTCTGTTTTCTTGTCTGCATTACGTGTACTGAAGTACATTAGTGCGAGTTGAGCTGGAGGGAACAGCTGAGCTCTTCCCACTCTAGACCAACTTGATATGTATGATGTAACTTTGAGAGACATTTTTTTTGTATTTTTGTTTATTGTGTACTCATCTTCAGTGGCACCAGCTGTCTGAAACCCAGCGTACCGAGTACGATGTCAAAGCCTCATCATTGTCTCACAGCAGTGTCTTTGCGGTGAGTACGCACAGTCACATGTTCTATGAGATGAGCAGTGCTCTGATCCGAGTACGGTAAAAGCCCATGATACAGTACACAGTACATGTACATGTACTTGAAGTACTGTCGTGGATATGGAAATCCAGTCGAATGACCGGGGCCGGCACCCTCAGCACGTGCAGAACGTAACGTCGTTGCACGCAGTGTCATGTATGTAATGTTGTTCGTTGATCCGATGCGACCAGCGTGCTGCAGCGCATATGTACCATGATGTACCGCACCCACGGCTGCATGGCCAGCGCTCTTGGGCCGCTAGACGTGCGGCCGGATTTCCATGTCCACGACAGTAGTATCTTGCACAGTACGTTGTAGTGTATGGGTGATTAATGATTATACAGGCTTTTACTGCATGTCGAAGTCAGTGGAACATCTGTGTGGCATTACGTGTGGCTAGCGTCGTGTGCGTTGCATCAGTTTTGCTTTTTCAGGGAGTAGCACTCTGCTGGGATGGATGACATGTAAGCATTACTTTCATGTCTAGTCCCTAAGGAGGAGGCCTGGCAGAGAAATTGGAGAAGACTTCGGTGGCTGAAAGATGTACATGTGTATGCTTGTTTGTATACTTGCTACTTGCTACATATATCTTCATCTGTGTGTTTATTCCATACATGTGGTGCATGGATTCTGTTTTGCTCTTCCCTTCCAGTCGCCACAGCCCAATATGGTGGTGTATGAATGTCTGTGGGAAGGCTGTGGCCACCAGTATGAGGGTGAACCGGTTAGTGTATAATTATCCTACTGAAGATCAGAAACAATTCTGTGGAATGTTGATGTTGTGTTTAGTTGTGTACTATGTGTATGTACCACATGCACTACTTCAGGGCATGGGTTTTGCACTTTGGCTGAATTTCACCTGCCACAGCTGTATCTAACTTGGTAAGGTGTGTGCATGTGTGTGGGTGTGTGGGTGGGCAGGTGGGCAGGTGTGTGCGTGTGCTTGTGCTTGCGCGCGTGCATGCGTGCGTGTGTGTGTGTGCGGGTGTCATTTCAGTCTCCATTGCTTGATCTGGTCCTTGTAGCTGTTCACAGTTTCTGTGCATGCACTGCGCGCGATAATAGTTTTGCTCTACTGGTGTATTTCAGTGTCAGTGCATGATAACTTACTGACATGGCTCTCTCTTTCTCTCTCTCTCTCTCTCTCTCTCTCTCTCTCTCTCTCTCTCTCTCTCTCTCTCTCTCTCTCTCTCTCTCTCTCTCTCTCTCTCTCTCTCTCTCTCTCTCTCTCTCTCTCTCTCTCTCTCTCTCTCTCTCTCTCTCTCTGCTGATGTGCTGCAGGACTTCTTATCACACATGACTAACACCTATGAAGGCAGTCACTTGTACAGCTCCTCTCACCTGGGCACTCCCGGCGAGTACCCCTGCAAGTGGACAACATGCCAGCGGTTCAAGCGTAATGCGTAAGTAACGGCTCACCTGTCGGTAGAGATGATATTGTGGTGCTGTATGCAGGACATGTAGTGTATTCTGTAGTACTCCAGACCTGACACTGTGATGGTGTGTTGATGATGCCCTGTGATCATTTATGCTGGGTTTTTTTAGGGTAATCTTTTTTTATTACAGCTGCTGGTGATGCCGAGTGAAAACTCACTACCGGTATGCAGCTACATGCTGTATGCCATGGGAGTACTTGTAGAGGTCGGATGCTAGTCTGTAGTTGCAGTTCTCAGTACTTTGAAGTAATTCTGCAAGAAACTTGGCCACAGCACACTGATATCGGCGGTATTACTTGTCCTATTGCCCGTCTGCTTGCTAGATCTGCGTGTCTGTATAAGCTATGAAATGTTAACGTCTCTTCCTGTTTCTCTGTATCTGTCTCTCTCTCTCTCTCTCTCTCTCTTTCTCTCTTTCTCTCTCTCTCTCTCTCTCTCTCTCTCTCACTCTCTCTCTCTCTCTCACTCTCTCTCTCCAGGCCATTCCTGTCACACTACAAACTGAGCAAGCACATTCGTGAGAATCACCATGGTCATGGACGGCGCATGATCACTATTGCACAGCGCTCACCGTAAGTCAATAGCATGCTTGTCTATCATCATTTTTTTGTAAGCAGGTTTGTTAACTGGCGCTGCTCTTGTGACATGCTGTTTGGGAAGCGCACTTGTACAGTGTATTTGTGTTCGGCTTCTATTGTAGAATTGCTCAAACTAGGATATGATCACTCCACTGGTCGAAGTATTCCAATCTGTGTAATGTGTGTGCTTGGGTTCCGTAGAAATTACTTTCCCCGCTCGGTGACTGTCAGCAAGTCAGCTGCCACTGGAGTGGCGTCGGCGGCAAGTTTGGCAGCCTCTCCGCTTGCAACACCAGTCACAGCAAGCATGCCAGGACAAGCGGCCCTGGCACTGGCCGGTGCTGCTACTTCTGCTGCTGCTGCTGCACCAGCTGTCAATGGTGAGTTACTGCAGGGCATGCCTTCGCTGGGCCGTTTGTTGTTGAGAATGTTGGCAGTGGCAGTATTGTGCCAGTAGTAGTGGTTTTGTCATGTCTAGAACACTATACTGCTCCATAGAACTTGTTTGTGCCTTAGTCAATCTTAGCCAGTCTAATAGCCAGTCTTAGTCGGTCTTAGCCCCAGTCTTAGCCAGTCTTAGTCGGTCTTAGCCCCAGTCTTAGCCCCAGTCTTAGCCCCAGTCTCAGCCCCAGTCTCAGCCCAAGTCTCAGCCTAAGTCTTAGCAGCCAGTCAATACCATCTTTCAAGACATACCAACCAATTTGACCCTTATGCTGAGAAGAGGGAGCTGGCTGATGGGATGCAGCTAGAAACAGCTGATGCAGCAGTCGTCGGTGCACACACTGATATAGCAGATGTGCAAGTTGGCAATGTCTGGGGAGAGTCGTTTTGCAAATAATCGACGTGGAGACAACAATTTATCGACGTGGAGACAACAATTCTTCAGTCACGACTTTCCACTGATGAATGTGACAAGAAAATTAATTCTGGTAAACTTTCATGACTTCGTTGTAGTGTGGCGATGACTGCAGAATTTGTTCTCTTTATTGCTATTATAAGAGAGTCGTTTTCCTTGTCATTTGCTTGGGAGAGATGCATGTCCTCTGAAGCTGTCTACCAGTCACAAGTGCGGTGTTTCCTCCCCAGTGCTCTCCAGTCAAGTCTTTTCTGTGGAGAATTTCCATTGCAGAATAATAAGTGATGTAGAGCCTCTCCTTTCCGCTCCTTCCTGAGCATACCCAAATTACGTGAAGCCCAAACCTATAATTATGTACTGTAGTACGTTGCACTGCAGTCTCTGCTAATTTCCTTATTCGGTCATCAACCGCAGGTTGTCACTTTCATAAAAAAAGTTTTTTTGTAACGCCCCTCCCCACACACTACACAATGCAAGGGAAACTTGCTCTGTGTGTTGTATGGCAATCATGACAGTCAGCCACAGTTACTAAGTGAGTGCGTTCGATTTTGCCCACGAATCGATATTGACTCCATTCATGAGTTACCCCTGGCTACTCGCATCACCCCATGTGAATTGGATGAATCGATTCCGAACTGATTCCAGGGCTCAGGACATGAATATCGAACGCCTTGAATGCACAAGGTTACATTCATGAATGGATTCATAGGCGTAATCGATTCATAGGCGTAATGGATTCATAGGCGTAATCGACACACTCACTGTACTACTGACTTTGCGCCAGCTCAAACTTACTGTATCCTGTTTTCGGTGCACGTGTCTCTGTGTTTGTATACGCTAGGGGCAACGGCGGCAGGGTCAAACCCGACAGGCAGTGCAGCTCAGCAGGTTGGTAACAGCTAGTATCAATCATGATTCGTGACCATGCTACCCATGGTATCCATGCTATCCATGCTATCCAGACCGTGATCATTGTCTCCATACTCAAACACATTCACACCTACGCCATTGGTTCTCGTTAGACATTGCTGGGGTGTCCTGAAAAGCGCAAATTGCACTCGTCTTTTCCCAGCGGAGATCCTACAATCAATATTGTACAGCGTCCTGTTGCAGTCGATGGATGGGCTAGTTTTCTGTGCTGCTGTGCTAGTAAAGACTGGAGACTTGCAGAGAACGGGGTCATGCTAGTACAGACTGGAGACTTGCAGAGAACGGGGTCATGCTAGTACAGACTGGAGACTTGCGGAGAACGGGGTCATGCTAGTACAGACTGGAGACTTGCGGAGAACGGGGTCATGCTAGTACAGACTGGAGACTTGCGGAGAACGGGGTCATGCTAGTACAGACTGGAGACTTGCGGAGAACGGGGTCATGCTAGTACAGACTGGAGACTTGCGGAGAACGGGGTCATGCTAGTACAGACTGGAGACTTGCGGAGAACGGGGTCATGCTAGTACAGACTGGAGACTTGCGGAGAACGGGGTCATGCTAGTACAGACTGGAGACTTGCGGAGAACGGGGTCATGCTAGTACAGACTGGAGACTTGCGGAGAACGGGGTCATGCTAGTAGTAGTACATTGTAGTGAGTTGATGTATTGTGTCTACATTACAGCTAGCTCTCACACATACACATCTTGTCACCTTAGAAGAGCATGGTGCCTTTATGCTATGTCTGTATGGAATATATCCTGAGTGTATGGTGTGTGTGTTCTCCTATTGCAGACTGCAGCCACTACACCCGCAGCACAGCTACCTGGAGCATCCACGAGTAATGCAGGCACTGCTGCTGCACCTACACAGGCTGCTAGTAGTACTGCTGCTGCTGCTGCTGCCGGAACAGCAAGCAATACTTCAGCATCAGCTCAGGCAAGCTCAGTACCGGCTGCAGAGAGTGAGGAGGAAAGATCTAGGAAGCTTCACACAGCACTATATTCATCGTAAGTGCAACGAAACAGAGCCCAACCATGCCCGTTGCCTCTTTTAGCTTTGTCACAAGAAGGCTGGTAGTAAGGCAGACCTATAAACGTTACAATGTACTACTGTTGTCCATTTTCTCTCTTCTAGTACGCCTTTGTACGCCTTCTGTTTTTTTTGGGTTTTTTTTAGCCATCACAACTGTGCGAGTCATCGTGTTGACCTGCAATCAATGTATGTGTACGTGTTGCTGCTTCTTTGCTGCTGCTGCTGCTGCTGTAGGTATGTGGCAAGTGTCCAGACCCCCTCCGACACGCTCAGCCAGTGGAGCAATGTGACAAACAATGAGAATTTGCCAGCCACACTGACCCTGCAACAGCTGCCGGTCGCCTGGCTACCGACGGAGATCTCCAAGCGAAGTCCTGCTGTGCCACAGGCACAGCAAAACCAGACTATTCTCAAATCGCTGCTGACGCTGCGGCAGCTGATGCTGCGTGACGCAGCCACCCTCTCAGACTGGTCCACAGATACGAACTGATAATCTGAACCTGTGTTCGAGCTCCTTATGCACATGCACCGACCGTCTTTCCTTACCTATAAGTTAGTGTTGGTGTTACCGTACATTGTTCCATAGAAGTGCAGCAAGGTTCTCTGTGTGTATCTATCTCATCCCGCCGTGTCTCTCTGTCATATGCATTCCGTAGCCGTGCTGACTGTATCCTGTAGAGCTAGCTGTGTTTCATGTGTCCTGTCTTAGCATCTTAGTATAGTTTCTAGCTTTTCTTCATATCTCAAACGGTGGACGCCACACCACATCTACTTCAAGTAGGTCTTACTCTTAGTAATTCATGGAACCACGTAACAATCCATAATAATAAGAATAATACCATCAAATCAGGCATGTGTACATGGTACGTGTACAGTCATGGTCTTTCAGCATGGCAGCTGTAAGTTCTCAACACTTGTGTTCACTGCATTTATGTTTTCAATGTTCTTCCTCTGTATAGGTGCACTGTTGGCATTTTCTTGCACAGTTGTGAAAAATTCAAGATGTCGAAAAGTCAAAAAAAATGCTGCGTTCACTTTGTGCTGAGGAATATGCCGGTGAGACGGGCATCTGTCAGGAAGCATTTCGAGGAGAACATTGCATAGAGGCTGGACTCAGCATGGCCATATGGGGAAAAAAGACACTGTGCCCAACGATATGCAAACATTACACCTCAAAGCACCCAATTCCCCTGCTGCCACGCAATCCAAAAGAGACCACGCATTTGTGAATAGCCACAACAACACTACAAGAGAATAATGTCAACTGAAATAAATAATTCCCAAATGTTGATCGAGTGTAATGTGTACACGACCAGTGCACATGAATGAGTCCATGAGCGGAACTGGAGAGGTATAGTGTTATTGTTTTCTTTATTAGAATTCGCTAAAACTCACATGTAACGGACAGAACTGTCCAGTGACAAGGGAACGAATGATGAGCGTCATATCACTATGCATCAAAACATCTCGGGGCAAAATGAGGTGGACTAGAAGGAGAGTTCGCACAACGCTAGTACTGAGAGAACGAAGGCGTGGTTGAAGTCTAAGCAAGAAAGCAATCAATCAACACCGGAGATATTTTGTGCACCAAAAACAGAGAGACAGGCAGACAGACAGACAGAGACAGACAGACAGACACAGAGAGAGAGGAGACAGAGACAGAGACAGACAGACAGACAGAGACAGACAGACACAGAGAGAGAGAGGGGGGGGGGTGTTACTGAGTGTCATTCAATGGTGTAGCTGCTGCTACCTCACTTCGCCCTCTTCCGGCTCATCTTCCTCATAAGCATCATCAGCAGCAGCAGCAGCAGCAGTAGCTGCACCCCCATCACTGACGGCAGTGTCAACCCCTCTACAGTCACTGCCAGCACCAACATCTTCAGTTTTCACCAGCAACTTCTTTGCCCTTTCGTCACGTGTCTCTACAGGACCATCAGCTGCCGTTCCTGCATCATCAATACTAAAATCCGATCGAGAGCTGGACCGGGATCGCTTCTTTCGTTTCTTCTTCTTGCGCCGCTTGTGACGTGTGTAGTCATTATCGCTGTCATCCATTTCTTGTTTCACATTAGTTGTTCCCTCCACACCATCGTCAGGACGATGACGATGGTGATGACTTTGCTGGTCAGCTTCCCTCTCATCACCGCGGTCATCATCATCTACATTGCTAGGGCCACGACGCTCGCGTCTTCTTCTACCCAGCTCACTGTCATTAGCATCACTGTCATCGTCATGGTGACGCCCACGCTTACCACGTCGATAGTACTCAGTGCTGTGATCATCATCAGCAGAGTGGTGGTGGTGATGGCGATCGTAACCATGGTGACTTCTAGACGACTGCTTTGAGTGGCGATGATAATCCGAGGCAGATGGTGGTGAGGAGTGTCGAGATGCGGGACGTCGACTTTCCGCTGTTGATCGCTGGCGAGAAGAGTGCTCGCGTCTCTCAAGTGAAGGAGATGACTTGCGCTCTTGACCATGAGCTGAGCTACGCTGATCACCACTGTGGTGATGATGGTGTCTTTGTTGTGAGGGTCTACTACGATCTCCCCTGTCATCACGGTCCTGGTTGGCATGGCGACGGGGAGAGGATGTGGAGCTCTGTGCTGCCTGCTGATTGCGGTGCATGGTGGGCCGTTCATTATCAGACTGATGCGCTTCTTGGCCGTCTTCAGCGACCAGCTCTTTCATACCCACAGCTATCAAGTCACGCATTATCTGCTCAAACACAGCGCAAAATATCAGCAAGAGCAGCAGAAGCAACAGCGGCAGAATACGTGTTACATGTATTCCCAGGTACGGTTTCTAGAGGCGGTGTGCTACATCATGCTATTGCGTATTGGCAAGCAAGTTTTCAATGAAGCTATGTCAGATACGAGAAAGAGAGAGAGAGGAGGAGGAGGAGGAGGAGGAGGAGGAAAGAGAGAGGAATGAAACTGCTACAGGACCGTAATCACATCCAAAAGCAGTCAGAAAGCCGAGGTTGGTAAGTGGTAAGGGATAAGGGGAATAAAGACATGCTGCTCTGCTTACTTCAACTGCGTTACGCTTGGTGATGTGGACATTTTTCGCTCGATACGACTGTCGCCTGCGCTTGTAATCTCGCTCTTGTGCCAACAAGTCTACGAGATCTTGAGCTTTCTGACGATCTTCTTCATCGTACACTGGACAAGACAGCACAGATCGCATCAGAGAGGAAGTGTTTTCGCTAGTACACGTAACAGAAAGGTGAAGAGAGCATTTTTGGTAAACAGTTTCCTCTGAGACAAAATGCGATAATACTCATAAAAAGGACACACTTCAGGCTCATTACAAACATCTTGAAAGTTTTTGTCTTCACAAGTATACTTTCAAGCCTTCTCATCAGGTGAAATACAGGCAAGGGAAAAGGAACAGGAACAGTGGATTAAATACAGTAAGAAGGTGGTAAAACAGCGCAAAAAGAAAGAAAGAAAGAAAGAAGATAGCTAAAGTAAACAGCGAAAATTGCAATAATGACACAAAGGTGCAAATGCGAGAAAACTCAATAAGCGCGACATGTAGTGCGACAACAAGAGACAACCACTGGACATACATGTAACTAACGAGGTTTTGACGACCTACCTAACAGCCTAAGTGTGAATTTGATTTGTTTCTGCTTGCAAAGGTTGGGTTTCCTTGTGTGGATGTATACAGCTTCTGTTCCTTTTCCCTTGCCTGTATTTCACCTGATGAGAAGGCTTGAAAGTATACTTGTGAAGACAAAAACTTTCAAGATGTTTGTAATGAGCCTGAAGTGTGTCCTTTTTATGAGTATTAGAGCATTTTTGCCAGGCTATAAGCACTTTTGTTCATTTGGCTTATGCGAAGACTAGCCAAGCTTGCTTGGTGATGTCAACGCGGACAAGCGTATAATAAAATTAATAATAATAAGCACTATGTGTGTGCGGAAGGATAAGAAGAGGGCGGATGGTCATGCACTCATATGCTTGACAAACGAAAATAAGATGACATCTCGCTTTGCTCATTGTTGCTCAAGTTTCCAAGTTTCTGCCTCTGTTCCTTGGTGGTATCGAACAATGCAATGTACTAACCTTTTGATCCCGGGTGCTCCTCGATAGCAGTGAGCAGATCTTCAGCCGTGAACTCGGCTTGACGCATGGCATCACGAGCGACCTGAGCATATAATACAGCATAATCATGTGTACAAAACAATGACATCATGTGTACTAAACAATGACATCATGTGTACAAAACAATGACATCATGTGTACTAAACAATGCCATCATGTGTACTAAACAGCACTACATTGTGCGTACAATGGCACCATGTGTTCAAACTGCAAAGAATGAAGAATACTGGTATGCGTGCTGGTCCCGTGATTCTTCACACTGTGCACGCATCAGCGCATCAGTACATCAGTGCATCAGAGCTACTACAAGCTTGATTATGGTCTCCAGGATGCTCAGGTGTATGGGGTGGAGTGTGTGAGCAACTTATTCACATGTACATGTATAGTGCTTTAGCAGCCTGTCACTGGGGAACACTTTGCCCACTGCACTGCTATCGCCGATGAGCAGGCCCGGCTGGACGTAGCTGCCAACGGCATTTGGGGTGGTAGATTTGAGCACACTTTCATAGAAGTACGAGTGTTTTACCCTCATGCGTCCTCAAATCGTACCGCCTCACTTGCCTCACTTGCCTCAACCTATGTCCGCCAGGAAAAGGAGAAGTGGCGAAAGTACGAGCAACGGGTTCGGGACATCAAACATGCCTCATTTGTGCCAGCAGTCTTCTCTACTACTGGAGGCATGGGTCCGCACTGCTCTGCCCTCTACAAACGCATGGCCACCTTGACAGCTGAGAAGACCGGCGAGCCGTACAGCGTAGACATGGCCTGGGTCAGGCTTCGCCTCATTGTTGTGCTCTCCTAAGGTCGAGCATCGTGTGTATTTGTGGTGCCCGCAACCTCCGATCCTGCGGTGATGTTTCATCACCTGCCTCTCTCGCAGTAGTAGCAGAGGCAGCCATCCGGCAGCTGCAGAGACATTGTAACACGTCCCCATGACTATTGCCATTGTCTGTTTCAACATTCTCGCGACTCCTTTGCCAAATTCTTTGTTGTCATCAATGTCATGCATAATGTACTTCTTTTGCCCGTATAAGAGGCTTGATACTATTACAAATGACATGATGGCCCTTGATGGGTGACATCCTGGAGAAATCCAGCACAGTGCAGTGCATGGCATGCCTACAGATTGCTGCATTCTCAACACATAGACACAAATAGGGCCGGGCGAGGCAGCTCAGAGCAGAGTGCTTGATGCACGATGCCTGAAGTTACAGCTACACCGCACAGGACCGGTGGAAGCAGTTTGTGATTGGTACGGCCACAACATAGCCTTTCATACAGTTTGTGTATGATATACACTGCAGTAGGAACACATGACCTCCAAAACAGCAGTTAACACACGCCGGTGGCCTAAATGTTGGTCTGGCCAGTGGTCATGGCCTGACAAACTGGACCGGTTCCCCGGGCCTGCAGCAGCATACACACTTGAATAGCACGCCTTGCCAAACTCACCTCCACTGCATGTTCATAGAGTGCCAATCGTTGTGCAGGAGTCAGTAGTGAAGACAGCAAACTACATGGAATGTGCATGTACGGAGCAAGTCTGGCGTGTAGCTCGGATGATCCACCTTGAGCAGCTAGTGTACGTATGTGCATGCATGAGTGGTAGACAGACAGACAGACACACACACGGACAGATAGACACAGACAGACAGACAGACAGACAGACAGACAGACAGACAGACAGACAGACAACGCAACGGTTGAAAGGTAGACCACATAATTGAGTGAGTGTCTCATGTTGCATTCTGCATGTTAGACTGACACACAGTCGACACCTTAGTTCGTTCAAACCAACATACATGTAAAACAAAAATATTCCCAACACATAGGTATGACAATAGTCACATGAAGCAAACATATCCTCACCTGGATTTGGCTGTTGCTTAGTAGCTGCTTCCACCAAGAACACATGGTGCTATTTAGAAGAGAAGAAAAGACAAACAGTGCAGATTAGTAGGTATCAGTGATGCCATACATACCGTCCATAGCAATTAGTGATGTCATACATCGTTTCCGTCGGTGACCGGATGTCTGTGATGTCATACATCGTTTCCGTCGGTGACCGGATTTTTGTGATGTCATACACACAGTCAGTACTCAGTAGGTATCAGTGATGTCATACATACTGTCCGTAGGTATCAGTGATGTCATGCATATTGTCCGTAAGTACAAGCATCAGTGATGTCCTGCATCAAGACAAGAGTACATCAACCAGAGTGTTCACTGTGTTGAGAGTACCAGCAGGTATGAGTGATGGCGTACATACCGTGGCCAGACCCAGCGATGGCGACATTCCTAGCGCAATGAGGAACTTCCACAAGCGAAGGACAAACTCCCGACCAGCTAAGGGGACAGTGGTCATGCACACAGAACACACAACGTAACCACATAATATACTGTACAGGCAGAAAATTCCGTCGGTCAACGATTTCGTCCAACTCCAAAGAAAGGGAGTTCGTCCAGTTGTAAATTTCGTCCATGGATCATAAGAGTGTATTGAAAAGCTGCATAAGTCGACATTAGTCCGGCATTTAATTTAGTGCAAAAGCTCCTTGGACGAAAAAGACGAAATTAAATTCCAGACGAATATTTCTGCTTGTACAGTATGCAGGAAACACAAAGAGAAGAGAAGGAAGCCAATGGCACAATAGAGCCTAAACTCCATTCCACTCACATTGTGACTAAATAGGATACAGCACTTCCCGAGTAGAAGTCGTGTGAATGTAAGTCTTACCCCTTCCTTGGCAGTGAAGATCAGTGACATTGTTACACCCCCCCCCCCCCTTCTGTCATGACGTTGACATGATGCTCAACGTCATGACATTGTTTGCACTGTAGTTTCTTAGTCTTCAGAGTACGCGTACTAGCCAATGTACACGTCATAGTTTGTGTTCTCATTCCCAGTTTGTTTCCGTGACTGCCTGAAGTATGCGCACTTTCCCTCAACCCAACCCAAGCAAGCTACTATAGAACAGTGTGTATACAGGGGCGTGCTCGGCTCCCCTTCCAGGGGGGGGGGGGGGGGGGCACCACTTCCAGACAACAGCAAGTTTCAAAAGGTTGAACCGGTGACATCATCAGATATATGTACATGTGACGTCATTATTACTGTTGCAAAGATTGTGTGTCATCAAGAATGAACACAGTACGAGGTGATTTGGCTTTTTTTAACATGGTTGTAAAATCACGTTTTTTCAGTCACGTCTAGACAAGCTACGTCCAAATGAATTGTTGCAAATGGAAGGGCTATCCTTCATGCCCGTTGTGTCCAAAAATGGGAATGATCCCACTTTGGAAAGTGTCTTGAATCATGTCCTACTTTCATAGTATTCTCGGGATTCAAATAATTGGTGTGTCATTTTTTAACAAATTTGTAAAACTGGGATATTCGGTCGTCAATGTTCTGAAGTTGAAAGATATCACTTCAAGGATTGCTAGTGGATGAAAATTAATTTGTCAAGAGGGGAGTGAACTGCATTGTATGCTGCGAAAGCCGTGTTTTTGTATTTGCAACTAGTGGCTATGGTATACGGAGGAATTGGATAGGTAGCATAGCATCGCAGCCATGTTTTCGTTCTCACAGAGTGTATTCCGTGACCTACTGTTCTTCATTTTTTTTTTTTTTTTTTGGATTTTTATTTATAGTGGTGACTATAACAGACAATTGCCTAATAACAATAGACCCACTCGAGGGAAAGATGCAAAAAGATATGAATAATTAATATAATAGACTACCGGTAACATTACTGTCTTTAGTGATGGCAAGACGGCCTGACGTCGTCCAAAGGCCCTGCGGAAGCAATTCACTGCCCTCCTCGTCCATTCAGGACCTCATTTTACACATTTTACACAAAATGGCAAAGCACCCACCACTAGTTATACCGACGTGGCAGGGAGAATTAAAATATATGCACCAAATTGTCTGGTCAATGTTGATCTACGATAAACTGGCTCTCATTTGCGACCACCCATGTTTCGATACAGCCATCCGGAGCAGAGAAACAGCCAGAAGAAAAGCAAATTTTACACATTTGCTAAAAAATGCCAAATGTTAAAAAAGCCAAATCACCTCGTACAGCATCATATCAATTTTTTCAAAATAAAGGATGAAAACTTTACAAATGTTTAAAAACCAATCCGTCGATAGCACTGTGCCAGGCAGGCCGATGCAAACACATATAATTGCACGGATATAGCTACTTCGAAGTAAGAACAATCGTCACACTAGTTGACGTATCTGGACAGGATTCGGCGAGGAGAGCATCGAAAGAACAGCTTCAGAACCTCATCTTTGTTTACAGGCATGCCATAATTATAGTAGTGGGTATGCAGCAGAGCAAGCCCGCTGCAACGCTCTCCAGTCATGGTGCTCCTCAGGTAAGTCTTCAAAAGCAGCAAGTTGCTGATGTTGCGCTCACAGGAGCACGTGGTTACGGGTAGCTTGGCTAGGCCGGATGAGCAGCTGGTACCAGGCCCCTACTCCCCCTACTGCACTACAACTTACTAGTACAATGTACAAGACACAGGTGCAGGATGTGCTCCCGCGAGGTCGGGCTTTCCGCAATACATTGGTGACTTTTCAAAACCCCGGTCGAAATATTTTGGGGGGTGCACTTGCCCCCTGTGCCCCTCGCCGAGCACGCCCCTGTGTATATAGATGCAAAGGTTAGCATGGGTGCACACACACACACACACACACACACACACACACACACACACACACACACACACACAAACACGCACACACAAGCATAGCGGCACGTTAGCCGCCTTGCTCTTACACACCACTAAGCACTCACATCGGCCAAGCAGTGGCTTGAGCTGCATCAGTGTGCTATCAGCGCTGCAAGATGGCGACTGAAGAAGTGACATGACGACATTCAACAGCTGACTTTCTATGTCCACCACAGTACTGCATGTGAACACACACGCATGCATACACCGCACAGCACAGCACACAGAATATCAAGGAACACAATGACTGAGATGCTCACATCCTGCTTGACTCCTGTGCATGTACGTGTCAGCAAGAGTCCATAAACAAGAGTATGCAACTGTGATCTCTTTTCTATGGGCCAGATGCGTGGCGCGATGCCTTCATTACAACATTCAGCTGCAGTCCGCGCACTGCGGAAAATCAAACACCACACGTTCCCTCTGGTTGGAAATGAACCTTCGTACGGAACTGGAGTTCACGTGCCCAAAGTTTAGACCGCATGGGTACTCGACCGAATCGAGCAACGGGTGAGTCATGCTCCTGTGCAAATGGTGGAAGATGTTGTTGTACACACTGCTACCCTGACCGTGATGACCGGTGCACGGCTTTCGGCAACGTGGATCTTCAGAACACTGCTGTCAGGAGTGACGGTACCAGGCTTGGGTTCTGTACCTGATACTCACCCTGCACTAGTCTACAGCACAGTGTTGGCAGGTCTAGGGCTGCAGAGCACCCGGCAGATCTAGGGCTGCAGAGCACCCGGCATGGCGTACTGGACCCACAGAATCGGATTTCACCAAGCAGCAGTGTACTTTGACAGTGTACTTTGACGCGAGTATGGGACGGCGTTGTGCTTATACTATCACCAACACATAACATGCGGCGGCTGTACTATATAAACAACTACCCACCGGCAAAGCTCACCTCATAAGTGTTGAAGCCGGTATGTTTGACTTGATCCATTTCTCCACCGCACTGTGGTCCAGTGGCTGGATATCAACATGCCAGAATTGATGTGGGATCAGTTGCCATCCAAACACTTTCCTGCAACACACAATGGGCAAGCACAAGTGGACAGGAGACGGGGAAGAGATGAGCTAAAATTAATACAGTCGTCCCTCTTTAATCCAGCACAATTTTCAGCAGCCAGAATGTCTTCTTCATGCCCAGTGCAGCAGTAAATCTGATTTGTTAACCCAGCACCCTCCCTATTGCAGCAGAATTTCCGGAGCACAAATGGTGCCGGACTAAAAACGGACCACCATACAGTCTAATGCACGCAGGGCAGTCAAGGACCGCACCAGATCTCAGCAGACACAAAACGCCATCTTCCCATACTGTAAGTCGACAAATTTTTGGCCCATTCAAATTTCGGCCTCCCAGGGCAAAACCCATTTTGGCCGCATCGAACTTTCGGCCCGTACTGCTCGCCTGGATACGCTGTCACACTGAACCTTGCAAAACAAATTTTTCGGCCGCAACAAATTTTTCAGCCGCAACAAATTTTTCGGGCAAACATGACCAGGCCGAAATTAGCCGAAAATAAATATGCGGCTAACATTTGTTGACTTACAGTAGCTGCTACTTACAGCAGAGGTTCTCTTACCTGAGTGTCTCCATGGGTGATAGTGCTAGACCTGGTGATATCCAGGTCTGTGTGCCCTGCAACGTCGCGTAGTGATCACCACCAGCAACACCAGCACCAGCAGTACCAGCAGCACTGCTCCACACACCACTGCTAGACACACCACTACTAGATACGCCGCTGGTGACATTGCCTGCAGCGCCGCCGGGAGTCTGTCAACAGTGTAGCCAAGCAGACAGACAGACACACACAGACACACAGACACACACAGACACAAACAGACACACACACACATGTACATTCAAGTAGGTATGTGCACACACAAACACACACAACACACACAAACACACACACACACACACACACACACACACTTGTACATTCAAGTAGGCATGTGCACACACAAACACACACTTGGCTCTCCATCCGAGTCCATACAAACACACACACACACACACACACACACACACACACACACACACATACACACACATGCAGGTAGGCACGTGTACGCACAAACGTGTTCAGGGAATCTAGTCTCAATTTAGTCAAAACTAAACCTGTATCAGGGATGGGTGATGAACTGGCATATCAAGCCACTAGGCCACCGTCATCTATGAAGCTACAGTTCCACAGTTGTTCGCTTTGTAATAATTGAAGCCGTAGACATACGAGTAGACACATGTATCAAAGAACGAGATAAACAACTGAAGATCAGCCTCGCTCCAACATCCATACTATGCCTTATATAGAGACATTTCGGTACTTCTTCCCAATCTGTTGCGAGCAATTGACCAGCGGTATTCTCCTCTTACAAGGCCATGGGAACTGCACTATACACTACACTACACTATACTGCATTACACTGCATTGTGCATTGGGCTTGCAGTTGGCTCAGTTGGCAATTCCGGCATATGTCTCTTTCACTGGCCATTTGGCACTCAAATAGTTGCCATGAACACATCCAAGCAAAAAATTGCAACAGGAACGGTCGCTAAAGCCACGTGGTCTTTAGAACCAAGTCCCATAGTGTCTGTGTAGAACTGTCCGTGCATGGAAAAACGGTCGTTGAGAGCAGGTGGTCGCTAAAACCAGAGGTCGCTTACACCAGGTTTTACTGTACCAAAATTCCCTCCTGATGTTCAGGACATTGTCTAGACCCGACCGCAGGTGTCTGAGGCTAATGGAGAGAGCCTTGGGTGGTGGTGGTGGTGGGTGGGGGTCATCGTACCTGATGGGAACGGCTGACTGGCAATGTTGATGTTGAGCCAGTGTTGCTGGAACAAAGTACACAGAAGTTACAAAAACAGGTTTGTGATGTGGACAGACATTTACAACAGACCAAAGTACACAAGGCTCTTTTTGCATAGCATCCATTGGCATTAGCTACTGGCACCTGCCCAGTATGCAAGTACATGTAGCTCATAATACAGCACACAGACACACATGCACAAACACACACACATACACGTACAAACACACCACTTGACCATTTGACGCCCATTGCCGGAGGCGATGATAGCGATGCTACAGCAGAAGCCATTGTTATATCATCCGTATCATGCCGGTCATGATTGTCGGAAGCTATTGTCTGTGTTGTGGTTGACTTCACTCCTTAGTACTATTGACTGGCCTTTCGTACAATACCTATTGATGTCTAGAGACATACTGTCTAGCCTTCCCCTCGTGCGCTTATTGATACACTATCCAGCTGTCCAGTGGCTCTCCTTCCACCGCTCTCTATCTGCTATACTCTTCTTCACACTCTATAAGTTCGTGTCGTCTTTACAATAAAATCAGTTCAGTGACTGACGAGTTCGAGATCACAACATGGTGTCAGAAGCGGCTTGATTACGAATCCAGCCGAGTTGCTTGCAATGTAGTCCTCAAACTGTACTCCTCTTTACCCGTTTTAGCCCTCCCACTCAGGCTCTCTCTAGCAATTCTGGCTCATTGCAGAAACCGTCCGTCTGCCTCATTGCAGAAACCGTCCGTCTGCTTCATTGCAGAAACCATCCGTCCGTCTGCCTCTAAGCAGCCTCCCTGCCTCCGCGTTCCTACCGGTCGCAGCTCCTCGTGTAAGTCTCATTGCAGCTCCTGCATAGTCCTCAGACGACGTCGATGACCTCCTCGTTCGAGAACAACTGATCGTGGCCCTCCCGGCCGATGCCCAAGTCTTCCTCTTCCGTCAAGCGCCTCAGACTGCTACCACAACTGTCGAGCAGGCCGAAACTTACCTGCGAACGGAGAGGACAGAGATGGCGCTCCGCAAGTCTCTCCCGGGTTCACCACCCCTCGCAAACGCGGCGGAAACCTCAGACAACTCGTCGTACTGTTCGACCTCCGACACTCAGTGTAGTGACGATCCATCGAGTCCGTGGTGGTGCAGCTCACCCTCGGCGTGATTGCCCAGCTACAGCCAAAGACTCGCAAGAAACGAACCGTTTGTTACTTGGTCACTTCCGCGTGTGTCAACAGCGCCAACGTGACACAAGTCAGAAATCCGTGGGTGGTGTTACTGTAAGTACCACCACAGCACGAACCAGTCATGCTGTCCGTGAGTGCGATGCTGACATGGACTCTCCATGCAACTCCATGTACTTTCTACATGACTTGTACTAGTATTCGGTACTCGTAGAGTCGCACTGTGATCTCTGCGTCTTGCTCTTTGTGCTCACACTCCTTCCACATAACGCATGGTTGCGCTCTTTCTCTGCTGGCTCTAGTATCAAATGCTCCAGTTCTATCTGGCCTCTTTGCCCTCTGTTTTCACTCTTTGCTTGAAAGGGGAGATGTTATATCATCCGTATCATGCCGGTCATGATTGTCTGAAGTTATTGTCTGAGAGTGGTTGACTTCACTCCTTAGTACTATTGACTGGCCTTTCGTACAATACCTATTGATGTCTAGAGACATACTGTCTAGCCTTCCCCTCGTGCGCTTATTGATACACTACCCAGCTGTCCAGTGGCTCTCCTTCCACCGCTCTCTATCTGCTATACTCTTCTTCACACTCTATAAGTTCGTGTTGTCTTTACAATAAAATCAGTTCAGTGACTGACGAGTTCGAGATCACAACAGCCATAGCAGCTTGTGCTGGGATTGCACCATTCAACAGCTTGCAAGGCTGAAGAATTGACCGCCGCTATTCAGCCTGGTCTACATCACACACCTATGAAGCGGCTTTTTCTGGCCAGTGAATCCCTACTTTTTGGTCTTTTTCATCTTTTTTTCACGCACACACATCACACCACACACTCTGGCATGCACTAGCTGTTGGTAACCACCCAGGAGAATGAAAGAAAAGTCAGGAGGAGTCTGAGAAAGAGAAGAAAGACGTGTGTGACCATAATCGTCGGGAATCGAACCCGCAACCTATCGATTGGAAATCGCTGCACATACCACTGCACCATATGGGACACACACAAACACACACACACACACACACACACAAACACACACACACACACACACACACACACACACTTATAGGCAATTCACACGACAGGCACTTGCACGTTTTACAGGGAGTGACATACGAGAAAAGTGACTGTGTGGATTCACACAGATGCACTCGACGACAGGCACGTTCGCATTTTTGAATGCTTCACCGACCAGTAGCCATGGGTATTTCAAATTTTCAAAACACGCATACAATAACTATCATGCTCTAAAGAGCCGCGTAAAAAAATCAAGTCTTGTTTTGCGCTTTGGTGTAAATGTACTCGTGCACGCCGCGATTATCGTGAAAGTGGGCCCCCTGCTCGCTTGCACTTTTCAGCCACTTTCAGCCACTTTTCTCGTTCACAGGTAAAATACCATAGCAACTTTCGGCGCACGTGGATTTGCCTGTCGTGTGAATACCCTATTACACACACACACACAATATATATATACAGGGGCGTCGGAAGGAGTTTGACATTGGTGCGGCGAAAGTGTGAGAGGGGGGTCCGGGGGTTCTCCGAAAAATTTGAAAATTCGGCCTAAAAGGCCATATTTTAACGCTACAAAATAATATGAGAAATAAGAATATGCATGCTGATGATACACCGCATTGTCGATGTAAAACATGGTACCTGTACAAGAGTCGACAAGCCAACAACAAGGTTGAAATGTAAAAAATAAAATAAAATAAAAACTTCGAAAATTATTGGTGCGGCTTTGGCCACACCTGCTGCACCGGTTCCGACGCCCCTGATATATCACCAAACTACTGCTACAAGTACCTTGCTTGAGCGCTTGTACAGATCCCACTCAGTTGGCCAGCATCTACAGCATATAATCATCAGGTATATCACATCAACAGCTTTCTTGGAGACCAAAACCCAATCACACTCAGGAAAAATACAATCAGTTCAGGCTCCTTGCAAGCAATACTTTCCAAATTTTCCGCAAGCACTTGAGACTCATCAGGTGGAATGCAGACAAAAAAAGAAACCGAATACCAGTAAAGCACAATGAATTTATACAGCAGAGAGGTGACAGAAGCAGCGCAAGGAAAAGTAGCCAGAAACAACGCGGCAACATGTGTAACCTCCTCATACACAGACAGGGATGACAAAAAAGTGAATGTGTGAAGAAACCTAACAAGTGTGCTATGCACAGCGATAGACAACCAATGACAAAAGTAACGAGTTGTTGACGACCTAGCAAACAGCCTAAGTGTGAATTTCATTTGTTTCTGCTTGCGGATGTTAGGTTCCTTAGTGTAAATACATGTACATGTATAAGTAGATGTAAGAGTACTGGCAATAAAGAGTGTGGAAAAAAAGAGAAAAGAAAAGACGGTGAAGTGCGAAAGGCTCAAGTAAGTATGAGCTAACAATAGGAGTGGGTGAAGAGAACTCCTTATTTTGATTTTCTTCTCTTCACTCACCCCTGTTATTAGCTCACACTTACATGAGCCTTTCACACTTCACACTTCACTGTCTCTTCCTTTCTCCGTTTTCCACACTAAATATAAGTAGCTTCCAAAGCATTCAATATCACACCTGCACTTTTCCAGCTCTTTCAACTCCCTCAAACTTATGAATATCGCGCCTTTTTGTCATTCTTTCTAGTATGTGCAGAAACGGAACAGATGTTGTCTGAGGGTTTTCAAGAAATATTCTATTTTTTGAATGCGCGAACTGTTTTTTTATTAGTATGCGCATGAAGTTACGCAGTTTACCATGTTGTTTCTGGCTACTCTTCTTTGCGCTGTTTCTACCATCTATCTAACACACAATCTACAAAGATTACACAGCAATGAAGCAAACAAATCTCTTTCCTCTGTTACTCGGAGTTTCGTGTGGAAACACTCATCAGACAGCGTATGACCAAGACTAACAATCACTAGAATAGATACGGAGGGTCTTGAGAAAAGAGGGCAGAGGTGATGGAGGCACAACATTTCAATAGCGCGAGGAAAAGGAGTAACACACAATCTAGACAGTTGTCTAAGGTCCTCAGGCTGCGTATAGTGCTCTATGTCCAGTGGACAGAGCCAGTAATACAATGATCAAGGCAATAACAGCAGCAGGATTCCATCCCGCGACAGCGCGTCCACTACAGCGCGAGGCATTTCAGCGCGACCACTTCAGCGCAAGGCATTTCGGCGCTGACATGTCCTGCGCTTTAAAATTTAGCGCTGAAATCATTGGCGCTGTCAAGACACGGTGCTGAAATGGCACCGAGCTGAAATGCCTCGTGCTAAGGCGGTCGCGCTGAAGTGCACCGCGCTAACATGGACGCGCTGTCGCGGGAGGTTACCACCAGCAGCAGTGGTAACTAGAAAATCAACACACCTTAACGGACTTACCAACAAAAACCGAAACAACCCTCTGCAGTCCTTGATAGAAATATGCTGGTGAGTAGCTGGAGTTCTGAAAACAAACAAAAGAGAGGCAACAAGTCCAATCCTATTTCGAGAGAAGGACATCACATGTACCGTATTTCCTCGATTAATAGACCCGGTCTTTGTTTTTTTGAAGAGGGTTGGACCCCCGGTCTTTTGTTTGGGCATGGTCCATTATTTGAGCACGGTCCACTATATTTTCATCGGCACATCGCTGTGGAAATGGTTGGTTTTTAACACGTCAAAATCCACCATTTCCAGCGATGTGCCGATGAAAATATAGTGGACAGTATACTGTGGACCGTGCTCAAATAATGAAAGAAAGCACTAGCCACTACAAAAATTGTAGTTGCGCAACCTAAAATCGCGTCCTTTTTTGATCCACCACGTGCTTTCTTAGGCGCCGGTCACACATGCAGGCAGCGACACCGCTTTTGCGGCTGCCTCCAACACGCTGGCAGTGGGCGCTTTTGCGGCTCTTTTCTGCCGGCGGTCACACATGCAAAGGCTTTGGTACGCACGCAGCTTCACGGGTCTCCACAGGTGTCGTAAAACTTTTCTCTGAAAAAGACTGTAGCCTCAAAATTCCTTTCCTGCGCTGGTATGGATCGCAGAAACGCCCAGAATCGCCGACTACGTCGTGACCAGCGACTGCGGAGAGCTATGGAGATTGCCTCAATATTCATGTTGTTCAATTTCTCTTCGTTTGAATCTTGCGGAAGCTCCTTGAGCATCGGTGGACGCCTGAGTCGAGTCCCATGTCGGATGGTTGACCTCGAAATAGAGGGAGAGGAGCAGTTGCTCTTGGTCAGCAGTCCACTTCATGACGAGAGATGAAAAACTAATTTTTCCAAGATCCAAGAGATCCAACAACGACAACGCCGCAAAAGTTGCACTACCGCTTTTGTGTTTCGCCACCAATTTTTTGGTTGTGGCGCTTTTGAGATTGCCGCCGTGGCGCCAGTGGCGCCAGGCGCAGTATCCATGGTGATCAGGGGATATCCCAACTTTTGTGGTGCAGCTTTGGTGGTGTCGCAAAAGCGCCATGCATGTGTGACCGGTGCCTTAGTGCGCATGCACCAAGCGATGAACTCAAATAAGAGACCGGGTCTCTTATTCGGGCATGGTCTACTATTTTTCCGTGAGGCCTCTAGGAGGGTCTACTATTTGAGCATGGTCTATTATTCGAGCATGGTCCATTAATCGAGGAAATACGGTAGATATTCTCATTGATCTCCAGCACATGGATCACGCACAGTTCCACAACTTTTTTTTAATATCAACTTTAATATCATATGCTTCTGGAGCAGAACAACAGCAATAATCCAACACATCTATATCATAACATGAGTAACATAACGGGGTGAGAGCGAAAACAGTTAGACTTGCAGCCAGACAGACTGCGACTGGAATTGAAATTTGAGGCAGAGAGAGGGTGGAGAGAGAGAGAGAGAGAGAGAGAGAGAGAGAGAGAGAGAGAGAGAGAGAGAGACGGAGAGAGAGAGAGAGAGAGAGAGAGAGAGAGAGAGAGAGAGAGAGAGAGAGAGCCTTCTCTTACCCTGACGTCACTAGATGAGCCGCCATAGTGTCGGATGGCGCATTTCTCTTCATGTTTCTCCAGCGAGGCTTTTGTCACAGTGTGGCAGCTATCAACACTGCAGCTAGCCTTGTCCACTGACAAAGCCTGCAGTGCAGCAAGGAGCGAGGAAACAAGCAAACACAATACCACCGTGACCTACTAGAACAATAGCATACAGGAGGAGTATAGATATACTTCAGTACAGTAACATACCGCCAACAGACATAAAGATTTCAAATTTGGACTTCACGGAGAATTTTAAAGTATTAGGAAATTAGAGGCCACATGCCACGTACTGCTCTTTTCTCTCCGAAACTCAACACTTGCAAGCCAGATAAGAAAGAAAGAAAAAATCATCAGTCACACCACCGGGACTGGAACCAGGGACCTTGCTATTCGCGAGTAATGCTCGGTGATGTGACTGATGAATTTTTTCTTTCTTTCATATCTGGCTTGCAAGTGTTGAGTTTCGGAGAGAAAAGTGCAGTACGTGGCATGTGGCCTCTAATTTCCTAAGACATAAAGATCTTCACTTTATAGCAGACGTACTCTGCTGAGCCTGCTATGTTCTAAGCTCTGTCAATGACATTGAGCACTCTCTGTAGCTCGGGGATCGACGGATTTGTAGCCGAAGTACTGTATATAGCACAAGGTCAGACTGGAAATGGATACGCAGGATCCTCAACCAGTAAAAGAGAAACTGTCCAACTCTGGCATGATTCATTCATTCTTACGTTGAACAAGAAAGCCTCCAGAAAGCCGCTTTCAAAATGTCGATATACCGTAAAAGTCCGTAAATAAGTACCTGCCCGAAAGAAATACCCCCTTCATTCTTTTGGCTCTGTCTGTTGAAGTCAAGTCAAGCCCGATAAACATACTGCCCGAAATAAGTACCGGTATGGTGCGCACATGCAGCACGTAGCATGTACATCGACATGAAAATGACTTCTCCACTACACACAAGTCGGGTCCGAAAGTTAGTTCGTGCCCGAAAGTCAGTACCCGCCCGAAAGTTAGTACGGGTGTGGTCACTAAATTCGAAAGTAAATACGTACTTATTTACGGACTTTTACGGTAGCTGGTTCCATTGATCGCGTTTCTAAAAGAGTATCCAATACCCAGGGTACAGTCAGACTGGGGTTCTACTGTACAGCAAAACCTGTAAGTAAAGACCACCGTGACTAGCGACCAGCCTGGTACTATAGACCACCGTGACTAGCGACCAGCCTGGTACTATAGACCACTTCGCCAGGCATGGACGGTCTCACATTCATATTATGGTTGTGCGGTGCAAACCTCTAAGTAAGGACCACCTGCCACTAAAGACCGCTTTCTCTGGCCCCAAGGGGTGGTCATGAGTAACAGGTTCTACTGTACCTACATGTAGTTGACTTTGTAGAGATTGTAACAAGCAGCACTGCCAAGATGTCGTACTGAAGACTACATGCAATAGAGAGGTACTGTACAGAGGTACATCACCAGTATAATTATCCTCCACCAGATGCACTCAAATCCCCTGAATTTTGACAGTGCCAGCACGCAGCACTACTTCTGGGATGAGGGTGGAAAAGCACAGTAGCAGTGTCGTTGTTTCTTGATGCATACACCTGGTGGTGAACATGCGTTAGCTTTGCTTTCAATCCCGTACTCCTATGTCCCATTACATCAACAAATAGCGCGGGCCGAACTTAACTATTTTAGCAATACAAGCTGCTGGGGACATTAAAACTTGTACCCTTACGCCACAGTAGACTTGACGGACCCACTGTGGAACAAAACGACACTGGAAAGCTCTCTCTCCCTCCCCCCACCCACCCTCTCTCTCTCTCTCTCTCTCTCTCTATCTCTCTGACAGGGCCTTACAAATTATTTCCAGAGTTACGGCGTGATCAACAGGGCGAATCCGGAGTAAGTGTACTTGGAGTGCAATCCGACTACACCGGCCCCCACACCGGGAGTGGTTGAAGTGGAAATGGCCTTCGATTTTTAGACAGCTTTCCGACGCAGGATCTTTTCGTGCTTGCCACATATTTTATATGCTATTGCTGTGGAAGTGCGCTTTCTTTCGGTCTCCAAAGAACAATCAGCAACGTTGAGTGAGAAAGAACAGGCGCAGGCGCAGGCCCAAGTGGAGGATGGCTCTGACGCCGAGGTGGAAGTAGTAGAGAGGAAAGCCGGCTTTTCATGGAGCAAGAAGCTCACTATTGATCTTATTTCGGCTCGACCATCGCAAGATGAACAATTCTCCGATGGTGCTATCAAGAAGAAAGAGCATCTGGATAAAGTGAGAAGAAATTACAAAAAATCGTTTTGAAAGTACCCGTACTTGCGGAGAGCCCTTAAAACTTAAATACATTGTGGTCATGATAGCATCACAGTTCTGTAATTGAGAATTCACTCAAACATCCACTTCCTGATCTTGAATACCTGCCTCATAGTTGAAAATTCACAGTTCACCAGAAAACAATTCAGGTCAGGCCCACCATCGGTGCATCGGGCAACGCACTGAGAACGTCCAGTCAGTGGGTGTTTGAATGAATTCAATTTGCTACCTACATGTACAGGCTGTGCCAGTTCATTGTCTTACTTTGCATGATTCTTTGCTCCATCCCAGGCTTTTCAATACCTCCGTGTACTTGTTCTGGCACACCATGTAGATGGACTGCAGTTCCTCGACCTTTTTCATTCGCTCGCGAATGACATATTCGCTTAGTGACATGGCTACACGACAAAGAAGTATTCCTATGTAAGTACATAATGCACAAACCAGTTACAGCTACAACTAAAGTTAGTTATTTTCTGAAGTCTGAAGGGAAAGAAATGATTCGAAAAGGACCAGAAATGGGCGATGCAGCGCCCCCAAGGCGACATGTGCACGAGATCGAGAATCACTTCATTCACTGACTTTAGCCAGTGCAGGCTGTCGTAATAAAACGACTCATCCGTGTTCCTTTCCCGTGCATGGTACATGTGACTTGTCAGTTGTCACTTGGTTGAACCGCCGTCACGTGCGCCAAGCACCAGAGAAAAAGGGGTAAAAAGTCAGGGAGTCAGCTCAGGGGGAGTCAGGGCCCAGGGCAGGAGGGGAATGTTAGGGGAGGGGGCTTCTCTTCTATCCGGAGTTGCACATTCTTGGCGGCTTTTGAAGTTATGTACTCTTGATGATACCCAGTCGAAGAGTAAAATTTTCGACTTGGTATCATCAAGAGTAAGACCTAAGTTCCGAAGCTTATTTCTAAAATAAGCTTCGGAATTACTTAGGTATGTACTCTTGATGATGCGTGTGTCAGTAGTTGATCGCGAGACCGTAGCACAAAACACCCGTACCCTTACAACCTGGCCCAGACCCTGGATAACAATAAGCTGTTCAGGCCATCACGGCACCAGGGTTGGATTTGAATCATTTCGCCTGGCAGCACTGCATCTAACAAGAGTGTACAATGCCATGTCAGGCCCGGTGGAACCGGTCCGGTTTGTCACGTCATGGCCGGACCAGCTTTTAGATCACCAACATGATTGTGTTTACTGCTGAGGAGATCATGCATATACCCAATATAATTATGTCATACACAGAGTATGAAAGGCTAGGGTATGGCCAAGAGAACATACCCCCCCCCCCCCCCCGTCTTGGTATGGCCGAACCAATCAAAAACTAAAAACTACTTCCGCCTGTCCTGCATGTACATGACCACCCTTGAAGCTGATGAGTTACAACCTGTAAAAGAACTTACTCTCCTTGGCATAACATCACATCAAGAAAACACAACCGTACTCTTGATTGATCATATACAGCAGAGAAGATTCAAGAACGGGCTATAGCTTTGTTGCAGATTTATTATTGATCAGAAAGCACCTAATAAGAATGCGCAGCTAAGGAGTGAAGAGTGAGCAAGTGAAGGAGAGTGCCCAGAGGGTACACTGCTCCATTGAAGCCGCAGGGAGGCGTTCAGACAGAGAGGAGAGAGTGCGGGTGTACATGTATATAGCAGAACGCGTATGCCCTAAGGCCAAGAGGACAAACTATAACCTAGAATAGGTCTACAACACAAAGCCTGAGCAAAACTCTCAGCAAAGAACAGTGACATCAAAATATGTCGTGAAGTTTCTTGCTGAAAGATACAAAATAATTTGAAATAGATAAAATAAAATTGAACACGCTCAAGGAGTTATTGTCAAGTCTCGTCGGTCCTAAAAAAAGGTACAAAATAGTTGAAAATACTTGAAGTAGATCAATAAAATAGAAACCGGTATGTGGGCATGCGAGCACAAACTGCCACCAGGTATGTCATAACTCAACGGCTGAGCACTCTTGGTTCAATCATATCCAGCACTGTTAGTATGCTGAAGCACCGACTAGTGTCACACGTTTCCACTCATGGGTCAAAGTTACTGATAAGCCAGTGTTTTGATTTCTGTTTATAGATGTTACAGTTTGGATACTAATGGTCGCTGATGATTGTTGGCAGGACCGGCCCTGTAGCTGTTGAGCCTGTGCATGGCCTTGTCGTAACAGCGCTTGCCGTGGATGTGACGCATGGCCTCCGAGTACGTCTTCGGAAGGATCCTCAGTGGCTCCTTCTCCAGGCTGGCGAAGGTGAAGTGGAAGACATTAGTGGTCTGCCGCGCTCCACTGACGTGGCCAAACTTCTCGGCGTGCACGGAAACCTGCAGGAATGACCGAATAAGCCAATAGGCAATGCAAGTGTGGCTAGAGCACAGAGAAATTGTGCTTTTGTAATGCAGTTCAAATCAGTGAGACGGTGCCGATTAGTGCTTATACCCGCTGTAGATACTACAGTGCTGCTCAATGAAATCCAGTCGCGTCACTCAAGTACGCGCTGGGCGTTGCGCAGTACATTGGGCTGCGAAATGATGCAAGGCGCAAACTTGCATGAAGCGACTGGATTTCAGTGAGCCTACACTCTTTCATCAATTCTTGCAACAAAAACACAACAACAGTGAGTCATGTAAATCATGCCCCCCTCGTAATTGTTGTTTCAGAAGCAAACGTCGCAACAAGCGGGGTTCTGTACTGGACTAGTGGCATGTCCAGTGCTATAGAAGCACCACCCACCCTCTGACTGGGCACCAGACATGCACAAACTGGGGATGGTGATGGTGCTGAGAGGAGATACGGCAGAACATTCTGCAGTCTAAGGAGTGTGAAATGGCTGGTGCACAACACGTGTGTGTGGGGGGGGGGGGGTACAGTGTGTGTGTATTTGTGTCTGCTCTCGCCGGTTCCGGCTAGTCTCGCATCTGGAGCGCCATCAGATGGTGTGATCCTTCTCTCTCTCTCTCTCTCTCTCTCTCTCTCTCTCTCTCTCTCTCTCTCTCTCTCTCTCTCTCTCTCTCTCTCTCTCTCTCTCTGCTGCCCCTCCGGGGCCCACGTGATCCTACAGTACTGTTGGGCGCCGAAGAACTGGGTGGGGGGTCAGGGTTGTAGCCTAGCCCGTTCTTATTCGATGGTACAGTCTTACATGTACATTTATGCAGAGTTATACATCTGAGTGTATATTATTATAGTGCACTAGTACATTACGGTTTCCGTTCTTATCTGCAAAAAAATTCAGCCTAGACGGTTCTTAAAAATTGGTGAAATTCTAGCCTGGCCGTTCTTCGGCGCCCAACAGTATTGTAGTGGTAGTGGCTCTACAGGACAGGACAGGTGTGTGTCACTGTGTCACTGTGTGTGTGTGTGTGTGTGTCACTGTGTCACTGTGTGTGTGTGTCACTGTGTCACTGTGTGTGTGTGTGTCACTGTGTCACTGTGTGTGTGTGTGCGTGCGTGCGTGTGTGTGTGTGCCAGTACTATCTAGCAGTGCATACCTGCAAATACGGTCCTTCGGTGAAGACAATCTGAGCCTTGAATTCCAACATATCTCCAATCTCCACTGGCACTTGAAAGAAAGTATCATCCATAGCAATGAACTGAGGCAAGGACTGTGTGAAAACACTCACTGATGCCCAGGCAAGTTCGAACGCCTGCCGCATCAGATATCCACCAAACACCTTGTTGTGAATATTGCGATGCTGCGGATGACAGAGTCGTACCGAGGACATGCGTGTGTCGGACATCCACACGGAACCCTCCGGCAGCCGTGGATCATCCTGAAGCGACGCCGAGGAGGAATCGACGGTTTGCAGGAAGAGCTCGTGAACTGTTTTCCGTTCGTCCTCATTTGGAGGGTGCCGGGTTAGCGACTCTTTGGCCATTTTCTGGCGCGCCGCTTTTCGTTTCTCGCCTTGCTGGAACATGTCGATTTCCTCTGGTGTACGGAGCTGGAGGAAGTTGATTTGGGCAGCTTCGTTCGTTGTCGGATCGCGGCCCACCATTACCAGTGTAGCCTCGGCCAAACGCTTCCACTGCCGAATGTCGTTGCTAGACTGTTCAGCGTAGGACACGGCGTGATCGGCTGTGTTCGCACTGGCAGTGCAAGTATTCGCTGTGTTCTCCGCTGTGGACGTACAGTCAGCGCTACCGTCCTCTTGGTCGATGAAAATAGTCACTTCCATGGAGCTTGTGCCGACCCAGGATACCATTCCGGTCAGGCGAATGTCCCGCTCCAGTGAGATCTTCTCGCGGATGTCCAGTCGGTCAACCAACGCCGTAACGATGAGGAGATGCTTGGCATCATCTAGATTCCCATGTTGCGAGCAGTGCATGTACGCCGAGTAGGCAGCGATAATGTCCATGTCTTCTAGCAGCAGCCCTGCACGCACACCACCCATAATGTTCATGTAGGCTATGCGACGTTCTGCACTCGTCCCCAGTGGAATGTATCCAACAACTTTGCTATCCTCAACAGTGTGTGGTTCAATGTCAGGCTGAAATGGGGCAGCTGTTTCACGTTTCTCAGCAGCTGCTGCCACCGCATCAGCCCATCGATCTTTGCACCAGGGCAGTTCAACAGTACGATGGTCGACACCCAGGAACGAATTCCACATGTGCTCACGAATTTCCTTGATATCAGAACCACCAGCCATCCGAGTCCATGTCTGCGCCTGCTGAGAACATGCTGATGATGCAGTGCTGCTACAGGTCCGCATCATCGCCGGCAGAGGCAATCTACTTGAGAAACGACACCACATTTCGGACATGGAGAGGAACCAATTAGGTGCCGTCACCTACTATACTGGCTCAACACTTCAGGACTTCGTGACAATCCTTTTCAAAATACCGTGAATACTGTACCTCCAGATTTTCGAATGTTCAGTCTACAAAGCACTTGTTCACGTCATACGAATATACAGTGACTGTAGTCTGTAGTCTTTACAGTCAGTGGTGTGATATGATGTGCATGTGGTGGCCTGTCTGGAAGCAAAACCGCATTGTAAACCGCATTGTGCATGCATGACATCTTTAGTTCACGTGAAGTTTGGCATAATAGGCTATGCCAAACTTCACGTGAACTAAAGATGTCATCAAGAGTACATAACCCGGGTTATGTACTCTTGATGTCATGCATGCACAATGCGGTTTACAATGCGGTTTTGCTTCCAGACAGGGCACCACATGCACATCATAATCACACCACTGACTGTAAAGACTACAGACTACAGTCACTGTATATTCGTATGACGTGAACAAGTGCTTTGTAGACTGAACATTCAAAAATCTGGAGGTACAGTATTCACCTATGCCATACAATAGGTGCCAAACTTTACCGTTTACGTTTGACAGGGAGTCCCCTCCCATCCCATAGGTTTGTACCGAGGTTTTGTGATTTTTCCCGAATAAACTTATAAAGCTTTGACATGAAGACAAAGTATGTTGACGTAGGTACGCGTTTCTCGAGCTCTGTAGTCTTCAATGGATTTTCCAACTCCAACGTGCCTCTCCTGCAAACCAGCCGATGCAGAGTGCCACTTGTTGCCGGTGCAACGGCAACGGCACCTGTGTTCGGTGCGATTGCACGAAAGAGGGTCGGAAGTGTCGGAATTGTATCCCCTCGAAGAAGAACAAATGCCGAAACGGCTCCCCGACATCCCAACCGTCTAGTCTTCTCAACCGTCGTCGACGACTACAGCTACCGTACCCGTAGGAACTGCACGAAACTCTGTTCGTGATACGGTAACGGACCACACTGTCAGCAGGACGTCGACAAGCTCCGACAACAGAGCAACCGCAGTTTCCGATACGACACTAGACTCCGTACCCGTACCAAATGTCTCGAATGTGCACAAGCCAGTAGTCACCGAGAGTGCAGCCGCAGTACTCACCACCACCCTACTTGCAGAGTGCAGAGACGGTCGTCACGGACCACCTCGCACAGCCCGGTCGAGCTCGCCTCCCGGTGCCAGTACCGTAAAGTACCGTTGATCCGCCCCCACGCCATGTCGCTTCCCAGCTGGGTTTTCGGCAGGGGGCGGGAATTAGATCAAGGCTGTCAAGTGCAGTACGATCTACAACAACGTAGAGGATCAGACTCAAAGTGCTAAATTGTGCACATTTTGATCCTGGATTGGCAAGTATTGTGTACAGCAGTGCATGCGTCGGTTCAACATCGTATTTCGTTGTATACGGCGAAGTCGCTTCACAAGGAGAAAATCGACAGGGGACGGGAATTAGAGAGGGGGCGGATCAACGGTACTTTACGGTACTAGCAGTAGCACTGTAGTACCCGTACAGGTGCCGAACTCGCCTGACACCAATGGCAGTGCTGATGTCGAACCTGCCAGCCAAGCGCCTGAGCCAGCGGACGCGGAGCGTGCCACCGTGACCGTAGTGGACCTAGTTGACCTACCAGCGAGTGGGGACGTAGATCCACACGATGTCCGACTGCTAGCCACACTCAACATGTCCCAAGCAACAATGGACGTCGCTGATCCTGTTATCCCGGACCTGCCACCCCATCCTCCCCTGCGGGACCCCACACTCGGAATGGGAGATCTGGACGGTCCCACATTTCCAACCGGATATCCGAGGCGTACGAGAAGGTAGTTCATTTTATCCCAAACCTGTTGGACGTACCAATGGGCAGCACGGGCCGAACCTTTATCCGTATGCTGAGTTCACACTTCCACGCCTTTGGTAACAACTCCTCAGGTGCAGCTGACTACGCCCTGAAAACGGCGATGGTAATGCAGCAGTTGCTCCTTCAGAAACCTGGCGGGACCGTAGCGGCAGCAGCTCACAAGGTTTGCATCGAGCGCCGCATTGCCTCGTGGGATTCCGGAGACGTACAGGTGCTACTCCAAGAATCCGTGACTATCCAAGACCAGATCGTCAAGGCCCGCAGGCGAAACGCACGGCACGAGGGACACACGGTCGACCCGGCACGCAGATTTGCGTCTGACATTGAGCGTGGCAGGCTCTCGGCAGCCACTCATCAACTCTCCCCCGACATGGGTGGTGGAGTTCTCGATCTTGACGACACCATTGGAGAAACGACCGTGCTTGATGTGCTGCGCAGTAAGCACCCACAGGGCGAGGCAGTCACAGCAGCGGCTCTCCTCCCAGGGCAACCCCCAGCACAGCCCCACCCAGTGCTCTTCACCAAGCTGGACAGGACCGCTGTGCGCCAAGCTGCACTGCATACCACCGGTTCTGCAGGGCCGTCTGGGATGGACGCAGATGGCTGGAGGCGTATGTGCACAGCGTTTGGGGACATTTCAGACGACCTATGTGATGCTCTCGCCAGCTGTGCCCGGCGAATCGCCACTCAGTACGTCAACCCAGCATCGATGGAAGCCTACACGGCGTGCCGGCTTATCCCTCTAGATAAGAAACCGGATGTGCGCCCAATAGGCATCGGCGAAACCGTCCGTCGTATCATCGGCAAGGCTATTCTGAGCGTGGCGGGGGTTCTGTTCGTGAGGCGACAGGGTCACTGCAGATGTGCGGAGGCCAGGAATGTGGCATTGAGGCGGCCATTCACGCCATGCACGACACGTTCCATGAAGAAGACGTTGACGCTGTGCTAATGGCGGATGCATCCAATGCGTTCAATCGCCTTAACAGAGAAGCATGTATGCGCAACGTAGCGCACCTCTGCCCAGCCATCACACCCGCTATTGTAAACTGCTACCGTCAGCCGGCCCGCCTATTCGTGGACGGGGAGTGCCTCCTATCGCGAGAAGGCACAACGCAGGGAGATCCTCTTGCTATGCCGATGTACGCTTTGGGGGTACTCCCCCTGGTGCGCAGAGTGGCAACCCCAGGAACACGCCAGAGCTGGTATGCGGATGACTCGTCCGCGGGTGGCGGGCTCAACCCTCTCCGCCAGTGGTGGGACCGACTCGTCGGGGATGGGCCGGCATTCGGGTATTTCATTAACCCCAGCAAGTCCGTCCTCATCGTCAAGCGGGACAAGCTAGAGGCAGCCGAGACCATCTTTGCCGGCACGGGTGTGTCTATCACCACTGACGGGTGCCGTCACCTTGGATCAGCCATCGGAACTGACCAGTTTGTGCAGGAGTTTGTGGCTTCCAAGGTGGCCACCTGGTCGCAGGAGCTGTGCAAGCTGACAGATTTCGCCCGGTCACAGCCTCAAGCAGCTTACTCTGCACTGGTGAACAGCCTCCAACACCGGTGGTCCTTCCTGTGTCGGGTTCTCGATGGCGCTGCAGAACAGCTGGCACCCCTGGAGGACATCATCCACCGCCGCCTAATCCCTGCCATTAGTGGACGGACGGCGCCCAGTGAAGCTGAACGCATTTTGCTCACTTTCCCCTGCCGGCATGGAGGCCTCGGCGTGGCCAACCCTGCCACTTTTGGCTCACAGTACGGCACCTCCAGGCTAATCACCACTGCGCTGTACGACAAGATCATGGCGCAAGAAGAGCACCTCGATGATGCTCTTGCCTGTGTCCGCAGGGCCAAGAGTCAGGCTCGCTCTGAGGCCAGAAAGGCAATGAAGATAGCTGCCGATACGTTCCGCACCGAACACAGCGAACTCGATCTCGCTATCAGTCTGGCAGAGGAGAAGGGAGCATCAAGCTGGCTTACCTGCCGACCCATCGCTCGCCATGGCTTCGCTTTGTCGAAGGGGGAATTCCGGGATGGCCTCTGCCTCCGTTACGGTTGGACGCCTTCTCGCCTGCCCACCACCTGTGTTTGCGAGAAGGCATTCACCACTGCTCACGCCTTGTCCTGTCCGTTCGGTGGGTTCCCCTCGATCCGCCACAACGAGGTGCGCGACATACTGGCAAGCTCCTTGAAGGGTGTCGCCCACAACGTCGCAGTGGAGCCACATCTCCAACCCCTGACTGGGGAGCAGTTTCAGCTCCGGTCAGCATCAACCGAGGATCAAGCTCGTTTGGATGTGGTGGCCAGTGGAGTTTGGGGGGGTCGGTTCGAACGCACTTTTATTGATGTACGGGTGTTCAACCCTTATGCGTCTTCGAACCGCACCTCCTCTCTCTCTCTCTGGCTGCTACCGGCACCATGAGCAAGAGAAACGGCGTCGATATGATCGGAGAGTCCGAGAAGTGGAGCGATCCACTTTTCTCCCCTTTGTGCTCTCTTCCACCGGAGGATGCGGCAAGGGTGCCGCTGCACTGGTGAGCCGGATTGCACATCTCCAGTCGCTACGTGGGAGGGAGGCGTATTCTGTGCTAATTGCCCACCTCCGCTGCAGGCTGTCTTTCGCCCTGCTGCGTTCGAGTGTCATGTGTCTGCGTGGGGCTCGCCGAGTTTGGCAGCCTCCGATGGCTGTGCCTCCCTGGCTGTCGTGGAGGCTAGGCTGTCCCTCCAGGAAATCGCGATTCCACGGATGCAACAAATTTCGCGATTTTGGCCCAAACCCGCGATTTTCAGCAAAATCCGCGATTTCCCACGTTTTTTGTTGTTTTCTGCACTATATCTCCCATTTTTCTGCACTTTTCACGCAGTTTTTTCCATGATCCTGTAGGTTATTTGCACAGTACGACTCCCGAGTAGATATACGTTGCAACAAATTTCGTGATTTGGCCCAAATCCGCAATTTTCTGCAAATAATTCCGCGAATTCCTGGCAAGTTCTGCATCATTCCGCACTTTTCGTCGCATTTTTTGTTACTATCTGCCGCAATTTCTTGCGCAAGTTTTCAAGAGTTTTTTCCGCAAATTCCCGCAGGGACAGGCTAGGGTGTCCCGTTGAGCCTTGCCCCGTGCGGACTATGCTATGCTTCTCTAGCTCTTGCTGTCTGATCACATGCGACGTCATCATTATGTGATTATTTTGTTTTCGATCCGCCGTGTTTTTGTTCGCCCGTAAGGGCCTGGTCAGACTGCGGCAAATTTTGGTTGCCTGACGAAAACAGAACAGCGTCCAGAATTTGAATCGCGATCACACTACAAATGTGGGGAGAGTGAAAATTCAAATTTCATTTCGAGCGTCAAGTGGTAATCTCCACGAACGACGTCAAATTCCTTCACCTTGGGGATCGCCAACACCTTCAGTGCAATCCTTGCAACCATCCATATGAGTTTTGTTGTTGTCCGTGGCCAATTAGCTCCTCGATATCGAGATGAAAAAATCAGTGATTATCAGCGTCAATGGCGTATCAGCGTCAAATCCTGTTTGGAGCGGAAAAGCGTGGCCCGTTCTTGCTTTTTTTTTGGAGCGTCAACTCTCGCTTTTGCCGCTCTGGCGGCAAGTTACTATGGAGATTCGGATTATAATCCTAGGATTATTTCGATTTTGCCGCAGTCTGACCAGGCCCTTAAAGAGGCGCTAGGCTTTTACTACTACTAAAAAAATAAATAAAAAATAAATAAAATGGCAATAAATAAGATAAATTGTGCACTCATATATGATCATATGATCATAACAACAGCAAAAAATGAAGAAAGTCAAGTTCCATAACGTTTTCTTGTGACTGTCATCAGTGGAACCGTTATGGAACTTGACTTTCTTCATTTTTTGCTGTTATGAGTGCACAATTTATCTTATTTATTGCCATTTTACGACTATTGTCTCCTCGTCGATTGTTTAAAAAATAAATAAATAAATTAGTGCAATTAGGAGTATAATAGATGCAGACATGGCCAGACAACAACGAGTTCATGGAATTTTTAAGGATTTTTATGTTATTCAAAATCGATTTTCGTGTTCCGCTCATCAGTGAATAGTATCGGAACTGAGGGTACTGTGTACAAAAATAGAACATTTTATAACAGCATAATTAATTAAAAGTGTGAACAACAAAGGAAGTGCTACAGCATTACATAATAGGTGTCAAACATAGTGCTAACGTATATAACTGAGTGCAGCCACAAAGCAAGAGGTGATACAGTGCAACATGACACAACATTTACATCTGATGACCAGCTACGGTACTGTACACAGTACCCTCAGTTCCGATACTATTCACTGATGAGCGGAACACGAAAATCGATTTTGAATAACATAAAAATCCTTAAAAATTCCATGAACTCGTTGTTGTCTGGCCATGTCTGCATCTATTATACTCCTAATTGCACTAATAAAATAGCTTTCTCCACGTCGACTCTTTAAATAAATAAATGAAATAAACTTATATAAAAGCTTTGAGTTTGAGGTTTGTACTGAAATGACCGTACCTCATGCGCGCCTGCATAATTATGTACGTCATACATGTATACTAGTATCAAGAGTACATAACCCCCCAGAGTGTGCAACGCCTGATCCAGCTCTGTGTAAAAGTTTATAATAGGGCTGAAACAATTATACCGATAACTCGCATATCGATCGTTAAGAGTGCAATCGATAATCGTTAGTGTTCAAAACGAGTGCTAACGATTTTTATGCATGTACATGTATGAGTGACAGTATTCTAGCTCTTGCACTCCATCCGATAGTGAATACGAGTACAATCATGTACTTTCAAGCGCAGTAAAATTGATTTGTGGCTTTGAAAGAGATCGGAAGAGAATACACTTTGTCTTTTCAGTTCATTTGCGGGAAAGGTCAGAGATAAGAGCAGTTGCCGGAGGGTGATGACAAGATTCTTCACACTAGAAACAACATGAAATTCTCTAGGTCATGTTGATAAACCAGTCAGATGTCTACAGATGTCAACAGTGCGGTGCCACAAATTTCTAACGTAGCAAAGGTATCGTGGAATTTTTTCATAAACTGGTGTTCGAGGTACAAGGGTAGAGCCGACAAGAATCGATAAAACCAATATATCGATCGTTAATGATATTGATTGATCGTTAAGAGTTATTGAATGATCGTTTCAGCCCTAGTTTATAATACCAGAAAAATAATAATATGTAGCGCAAAATAAAGAGAAGGAAAATAATAACTGGTCAAGCGCTAAATACAAACAGAAGAAAAAGAAATCATAAGCCAATACGCGCTAAACTGCGCTTAAATTATAATGAAGGGAGAAAAACTGGAATCCGCGGAAATTATAACATACAAAATGATACAGAGAAAAGGGGAAACAGACAGGTTGTCTACAGATGACACTCGGAGACAGCAAGTGTGGCAGAATATGCATGAGGGTCATACCTGCTCGACTTGTGGCGATGCCCACGAAGGCATGCCACGGCCGCCTTCACGAGAGCAAAGGACAGCTGGGCTCTGATCAAAGCCATTGCCACAGAGAAAGGCTCACCATTCTTCTCAGACTTGATGCCTGCAATGCGGCCAAAGAGAGTGGAGGCTGCCTTCCCTTGGCCACCAGTCGTACTGAACACCACGGGGATGAAGGAAGCGTGCTCAACGTTGAGAATGCGACTCTCATAACTCCTCCGTTTCTCCTCTTCGTGCTTTCTGTAGCTGCCAGCGATCGTTGGTTTCCGATTTGAGGGGGCAAATGGGTTGAAAACCCGGACATCTAGAAAGGTCCTCTCAAACCGTCCACCGTGTAGACCGCTGACAACTACATCCAGCCGAGCTTGTTCTGCCGTGATGGTGGACCGCAGCGGAAAGCGCTCACCGGTCACAGGCTGGAGGTGCGGCTCAACATGAACATCATGTGCGACGTCGCGTAGCAGTGCTGCTGTTAGGTCTCGGACCTCGTTGTGCCGTAACGAGGGATAACCACCGATGGCACATGACATGGCATGGGTGGTCGAGAATGGCTTTCCACACGCGCATGTTGCCGGTAAGCGATCAGGATCCCATCCATACCTGAGGCATATGGCATCGCGGAAGGCACCCTTGTGCAGGGTGAAGCCATGCCTTCGCAATGGCCGACATGCCAGCTCTGTGTAGGGTCTTGGTCGAGCGGAATCGGATCTTCTGATGTCATGCGTACACTTCACACCAGCGCAAGGCCGGTCTCGAGGCAGGGCACCATTGTTTTTGATCCAAGAGTACCCGCGACTCCCCGGGTTCCCCTCAGATGTGTACGGTATTATGACGCAAAGATCCGATTCCGCTCGACCAAGAGGCAAGACCCTACACAGAGCTGGATCAGGCGTTGCACACTCTACTCTGGGGGTTATGTACTCTTGCTAGTATGCATG
>NC_088646.1:39529152-39883244 GCF_964019385.1 Sycon ciliatum | reverse complement strand
TCACTGTTCCCCAAACATTACTACTAACAGCACACTTAATCCATTAGCTCAGCCTTTTTACCCACTTTCACAGCCAACCGCAGGATCACAGCCTATAATGTGCATCAATGCCAGGTCCATTAAGAACAAGACTGCCGAGCTGGCTCACATTTGTTCCACAGTTAAACCCCTCATTGTTTGCATAACGGAAACATGGCTCTCTCCACAGTCGTCTTTCACGGTCCCTGGATATGACTGTTTTCGCCGAGATCGTCCGCCAGATGAAAACAGGTCAGCTACCGATGCCACCCATGCATATGGCGGCGTCTGTATCATGGTACGGTCTGGGATGTTTCCAAAGGTCACCCATCGATCTGACCTCAGTATCCCTCTCCTGGAAGCCACATGGGTGGAAATAGCCCTGTCATCTGCTAACATACATTTCCCAGAGGCGCCTCATGTGAAGAAGTTGGTTATTGGTGCAGTATATCGACCCCCAGCCCTTACTCCATCAAGTATCAACACCTTCTGCAATTTCCTCCAGCACTGTCTAAGTACTCTTAAGAACCGAACAACATCTATCATGTTGATGGGAGACTTTAATGCTAAGTCATGTCATTGGCATGGAACTACCACGGATGCCGCTGGTCGCCAGCTTCACAGTCTATTCGGCATGTTCTCTCTCACGCAGCTCGTAAATTTTCCAACACATGAGTCATTGTCTGGCATGGGGGCAGCTCTCGACCTAGTTGTCACTGATATACCGGACTCTATATCCTGCCTCCGTGCTACAGCACCACTTGGTCAATCCGATCATTCTATCGTGGTTGGCCACATCCGTACTGTACCCTGCCCAGAAATGCCCACATACCGTTCTCGTGATGCCCGTTCGACTCCCCTGGATGTCCCTGATTTTAGTGTATTTTCTTTGGATTCTCTAGACAGCAACACTGTCGCGAGTATGAATACTGCCATGTCCCACATACATTGGCCAGCAGCTTTGAGCCTGGAGAGGCGCGATCCTGACATATCTGTGGACAACTTTTACTCTATCTTCCATAACATCTGTGCAAGATTTCTGCCCAGGCAGAAGCCGCCGGCTGTCAAGCGTATCCATATGAACCCCCCCTGGCTGACCAGTACCCTCCGACATCAAATAAAGAAAAAACGAGATTCGTATAGTGTTTACCGAAAGTTTCCCTCGGCTGACAACTTCGCTATTTACAGACGAGAGCGAAACGTTACTCGCAATATGTCTCGAACTGCCCATCGACTGTGCATCTCATCCCTAAGTGCATCCACGGCAAGACCCGCATCACCAAGTTTATTCCAGTTTGTCCGGAAGCTTCGATCTCCCCAAGGCAACAGCAGAACGACTGTAACTCAGCTCTCAGTCGCTGGTACTCTATATTCTGACCCTGTGGATGTGGCAGATGCTTTGAACGAACAGTTTATTGGTTTTGGAACACAAGATGATCCTTCATGGAATGTGCCAGACTTCAAGCCACCCGACGCCCCATCACGTGGAAGAACTACACCTACGTTGCAAGATGTCACCACCTCGCCTTTTGCTGTGGCAAAGCAAATCCGCAACCTTAAGACCCGAAAGGCTGCGGGAGCGGACGGTATTTCTCATGAACTCCTGAAACTATTTTGTTCCAGTATTGCATACCCTCTCAGCCTCATCTTTAACCTCACTTTTGCAACTGGTGCTTTCCCTGCTATTTGGAAACACGCAATTGTAACTCCGTCTTTAAGAACAAGGGAAGTAAGCTCGATGCATCGAATTACCGCCCGATCTCGTTATTGTCAACAATCTCCAAGCTGTGTGAACGTATTATGTACAACCACTTATACACTTACCTGTCTCCTGTTCTACATCCGTCCCAGTCTGGATTCCGAAAAGGCGACTCTACGTCCTGGCAGCTTCTCAGACTTGTTCAATCGATGTCTTCTGTTCGTGAGAACGGCCATTACAGCATGCTATGTTTCTTTGATCTAAGCAAGGCCTTCGACACCGTATGGACACGCGGGCTCCTATACAAGCTGTCGCGCCATGGAATCCATGGTACTTGCTTCACGTGGCTCAGTACTTACCTGACGGGCAGACAGCAAAGGGTGCGTGTCGGCTCTGCTCTGTCTGCCAAAGGGCATGTACGGTCTGGAGTTCCTCAGGGATCAATCCTGGGGCCTCTCCTCTTCCTTATGTATGTAAACGATCTGGCAGAAATGGATCACACATCACTATATGCTGATGATACAGCACTACTTGTGACAGCACCCACTCTCCCCGAGGCTAGTGCCAAGTTACAGTCCAACATAGATGGCGTTATTCATTGGATGGAAAAATGGAAATTGCAACCCAACTCTTCGAAAACTGCTGTAATGTGTATCCCCCCAGTTGTTCCTGTGACGTATCTTCATTAGTAACCAATCCCTTCACCTTTCCAGGCACCACAACCCCGCTCTGCATCGTTGAAAAACACAAGCATCTTGGCGTCATTATTGACCAACACTTAACCTGGAAATCCCAGATCGAAAATTTAGACAGCCGTGTTAGCTCAGTAATGGGATTTCTCTCATCACACATCACCCACCTGCACACCGACTGTCGCCATGTTATCTACACATCTTACATTCTGCCTATTTTTGATTACTGCTGCATAATTTGGGCTGGCATTTCTAAAACACTGATTGCTCGACTCGAAGTTATGCATAGGCGTCTTTTGAAAATATTATTTCGGCTTCCTCGCCTGACTCCAAGCGCAGACTTATACCGCCTTGCTTCTGCTGTGCCGCTCTCGGTCCGCGTGCGTTTTTTGGCATGCCAGACAATTCATAAAATTAAGCTGGGCATTGCTCCTCTTCATGCTCTCTCCTGCCTAAGCTGGTTTGCTCAATCTCAAGACATGCACACCAGAAACTCTCTCCGCTTCCCTATTGCGCGGTCTGCCTCTATGCAAACATCTCCTCTCTTCCTTGCTTACCGCCATTGGTCTCTCCTCCCACAACATCTAAAATCCTGCCAATGTTACAATACATTCACACAGCTACTGCAGAATGCAACATACTAGTTGATATCCAGCCCTGCCCTAGCTTCTTTTGCTTTTCAGTTCCCCTTTCATTCTTTTTCTTTCCCCCCTCTAGCTGTATTACCGCCATGGCTGGCTATCGCCCACATCACCATTTCATTGGCTAGTGCCACGTGATTGTGAATAAATAATAATAATTCGTCTTCTTCATATTGGGCCCGGTTCCAGTCTACTACGTAAGGTCAATAATATTATGAACTAGCACAACCAAAATTAATACCCAAATAGACAAACAAAACCTATCCTAGCAATACATTGTATGCTAACAATGTTCGGGATCGGGGAGACATTACTTTTATTAGTGCTATGAATACAATGAAGGCCTCGAGCTCAGACATCACCGCACGTATTCTACATTTATTCTACATTTATTCTACATTTTATTCTCCATTTTATTCTCCATTTATTCTCCATTTATTCTACATTTATTCTACATTCCGAACTAGTAACTTACTAGTAGTTGTGTGGTGAACTGGTGATGTCTGCGACCTTCATTTTTATTCTTTGCTCTAAATAAAACGTGATGCTCTTCAGGCGCAATCTTCCTCAGCCTACCCAAGCTCAACCGATGAAGGGTGAATTCCGAGGTTCGTTATAACAGAAATGCACTCACACTACAACATAACCGTGTCGTTACAAGCAGCAACTACATGTACTCGGTTTACATGTGGCCTTACAAGATTTGGTTCGTTATAAACGAAAACTGCTCGCTGCAGTTGGGTCAAGGGGGGGGGGGGGGGTGGAAGGTCACTAAGACTCATTGTTACTCGCCGGATAATGATGGTTGTGTCGTGAAACTCGCAGCATACATGTACATGTACAGTGAAACCTGTCTAAGACGACTGCTCAAGGGACGTTCAAAATCTGGTCTCTGTTACCAGGTGGTCTCCTTATCCAGGGTAGGCCTTGGCGGATAATGCTCGAAAAGGTGGCAGATTCTGCTTTTTTTGCACCGAAATTGGCAGAACCATACAAACCTTATGGCGGGCAATTCCTCGAATTCTGCTCCATTTCTTTATCCACATACCAAACATGCATGAAACTTACCAGAAAAAGTACCGAATTCTGCTAATTTTTCTGCCGGCATTATCCGCCAAGGCCTAATCCAGGGTCATTTGACTGGAAATAGCATCCCTTGGTCCTGATTCCAGTGGCCTTCTGGGACAGGTGGTCGCCTTATCCGAGTGGTCGCCTTGACAGGTTTTACTGTACATGTTACGTACTAACAGTTAGTACAATCAGTCATGTACATGTAGCTGCCAAATCAGTTACCTTTGCAAACCTGAGACCTGGACAATGACATACTGTACCTACTACCTAGGCATGAACATGTATACGAAGCAAATGTAGCTGTGAGCTGATGAGGCATGCAGCAAATGCATGTAGCCAAGTTTTGGGTGCCGATTATTACCCTGGTCCTGGATATGGGGATGGTCCAGGCCAAATCGTGGTAGTTGGCAGGTACCAAGAGTACATAACCCCACACTGGGCCACAGGCACTCTTGGGGGTTATTAACTGTTATACTCTTACAGGTATGCATGCATGAGTGTTACGCCTCGTTCAGCAGGTTCAACCTGCCCATTCCTTTCTCCATTTTGTTTGTTTGTCTACTTTTTTATTTTTATTTTACTTCATCAAGTGAACAGGCATTTCTGCCTTCTCACCAGGTCCGCAGACCTGGTTCTTGTTTTAGAAGTAGTTGACAGTATAACGCTACAAGAGCACAATATCAAGAACTGAATGAATATGTTCTAGTGCAACGAATCACATGTACGTCACGTCATGATTTTCAAGTGCTATGAATTACGTCATGATCATAATGATTTCTTCATGTGGTATAATTATATGAACTATTGAGATAAATTAATATGTCATGACTTGTGATGAATTTCAATTTGTCCAAATTAAGTCATGATGATGGATTTACTGTGTCTTGAATTACATGTACTTCGTGACAAACTGCCCGAGTGGAATGAAAGTGAAATACGTCATCTGATAGATTTCAAGTGCAACCGAATATGCCAAGAACTATGACCAACGTCACGTGACAAAACTTCAAGGACTATGGCCAACATCATGTGACTTGTGGTGCAATAAGCCCAATGCACATTGCCAAATATGGAATGCATGAGTATTGAGTAATGAATGCATGACGTGAGAAGGCTGCGATCAGGGATGCACTGTTCAACACCCCAGACGACCCTGCCCAGGTGGCTGTGTGGAGTGTTTGCGGTACAGATTGCGTCATTGCGCAATGGGCTAATGAGGTTAACGGAAAAGAACACGCTCGTCAGTACAATGCTAGCTATCTCGAGTCGTTCTGCACGCACCCAGTGATCTCTGAATCCTGACAACATCGCTGGCCGAGGGTGCCGCGTCGGATGACGCACTCGAGCGGCGCTGGGACCGAGCGCCATCATCGCCGAGGTCACCGTCGAAAAACCGATCCAGGCGGCCACCACCGGGTGCAGCGGGATCGGGCGCCGCCTCTGCTCTGGCATCGTGACGCACAAGCTCACTATCTCTTAAGTCCGCACGCGCTGTTGCAGCGACACCGAGAGAAACACTTGCCGGCGAGCTGAAGCTCGTCTCTTCCTGTAGTGCTGCAGAAGTGTTCAACACATCACTAGAGGCAGTAGCAACACGCATACTGGAATACGCTGGTGGCACGGCCGGTGCGGCGGGCGAGCGGATGCGTGAGCTGCCAAGCAGCCGGCGGTCGTGCGCGGAAACGGCCGAAGCGCTCGCCATGGCAGCGGAGTCACCACCGTCATGATCGCTATCGGACGACAAGGAAGAACCCATGCTGCTGGAGTCATCGCAGTTGTCATCATCGGCATTACCGTCAACACCCGCGGCACCACCGGGTGCTCCATTCTCGCCGTGCAAGGAGTGCCCCGCGGACACTGGCAGCCACCAGTGACGTCGCTGTCGTCGTCGTCGTCGCCAGCGCACCAGCGCTCGACGAAAGCGGCGCCTCATGCGCGGCGACACCAGGTGGAACTCGGGCGGCGGCGGCATCTCCGCGTCGTCTCCGTTGCCCCTGGCGACGGCGGCCGCCCAGCGTCGTCGCTGGCGCTCGCGTCGCCGCCCGTCATCGGTGCAGCACTGGGCGAAGAGAGCGACGCCGATCACCACCAGCAGACCTACGGCCACGATCAGACCCAGCATGATGCCAAACATATGATCCTCTCCTGCACACATACACGTACGTCGTCGCATACAACACGAAATGAGACAGAACACAGACGCACGATGATGATGCACGATGCATTGATGTGCAGTGAAACTCCGTTAATTGAAAACACGAAATGAGAGACAATTTTTTTCACGGTTCGCGTGAGACTCGGTTTATCTATATAGAAGCCGAGTTTTCCGCACCCGTAGGAACGCCACCACCTTTAAAGGATCAAGGCGCAGATGCAGCTCCTAAAGCGGTGCGAGGTGAGTAGATCAGCGCACCAGAATGTGGTCAAAGACCGAAAATCCCATTCACCGCATCCATGTTTGAGAGACAAGACAGAAAAAAAACACCGATGCAGGATGCGTTCACATGCAGTGAAGCTTAGCTACGAAGTGTACGTGTACATGTATATGTGTGTGTGTGTGTGGGCGCGCGTGGGCGGGCACGTGTGTATGTGTGTGTGTAACCGTTAGGACCTTATACACTCACCATATCTATTTATCGGTCTGGGGAACGGGTCGCCAGTGGGCGTCGTTATCGCCTGCTCATCGGAACGTGCTTGACCGTGTGCACACGCAACACCGTGCAACACCAGCACGAGCAGTGTCAGTATGTCGGCACAGCGGGTGCCCTGAGGTGTTGCACGACCACGCAGGCATGCGCGAGACGGCTGATGTGCGCGTGCTGCTTGCAAACCTGTCCACGCAGCACCCCACACGGGCCTGAGCAAGCCACACTGATTACTGACACTGGTACTGGCAGCGGAATACTTGCCGCTGTTGCTGTGGTTACGGCAAATACTAGCCAATCTTCTCCTAGTGTAGCTGACGTCTCTGCTGATGCTGTGGACGTCGCTGCTGCTGTTCCTGGTGCTGATGGCGCTACTGCTCGTTCTGCCGAGGCTGCCATAACATGTACTGTTGCCGTTGTTGCTGCTACTGCTGGTATTACATGTATTGCTGCTGGAGTTATTGCTGCTGCTGCGAGTGCTGGTGTTATTGCTGGAGATAGCAGTGACATTGGGTATATTATTATTGCCAATATTGGCAGAACTGATGCAGCTGATGCTGCCTCCGTTTCCAGTGCTGCCAGATTTACTCCTGCTCCTTGTTGCGCTCCGTCTGGCTTTGCATGTGTTAGCGTTGAAGGCTCGCGGGCAGCGTGCAAAGCAGCTCGCTGTCGTCCTGTTCCTACCGTTAGCTGCCAGCTGCGCATCCGCCCGTGACTTCCCTGCCTCTGACGTGCACCACGATTCGGTGGGCTGCAGCCACTTGCGTCCGTCAAACTTTATCTCCCTCACAAGTTTCATCTTCAGGACATCATGGCACTCAGAATCAGGCTAATGTTTCTGCTGGGTCCATCGCCACATTACAATCACCATCTCTTGCCGGCCACGGCTCGCATTATTTTTAAAACCGACTTGCCAGTACAGTAGTACGTGCTCGTCGCCGGTGATGCGTCCTCATCTGACACTACAAGCCGCTACTGTGATAAGAATAAACGTATAAAATCTCACTCGCGTTGAAAATCGGACTATCACACAAGCTAGCTGCAGAGGAGCGACTCACAGCGACAACGGACTACCGCTCACAGCGACGTGCACGAGCTAGGCGCTCAGACTGTTTCAGCATTCAGAACGTCTGAATGATTGTCAGTTTGTCTTTGGTCCTTGGCCGTTTAGTTTGGGTTCCTAATCCTCGCGCGATCGCGGATGTCATGCTACCTTTTTTGTCTTTGATTCATTCAGCTCAGCTCAGAGGTTCTAGACTATGACCATGATGACGCAGCTGGCTAGCCTACATTGTAGATCTACACTACAGACTACAGTCAGTAGCTACACTACAGACAGCACAATGTATTTTTGTAATGTGCACAGCTAGCTGTGCTTGACCACTGACCAGTACAGTCAGTGTTGACTGAGATCAGAGAAAGAAAAAAATGGCCCGGACTCGGAGAAGACAGGCTAGAAGTAGAACAGACTAACAGTACTGTAGGCATACTGACTACTACTAGTACTATAGTCTGTTTCAAAAAGATTTACAATCAGGTTTGGGTCTTAAAAAGTATGAAGATAAGGGAAATTTGGACAACAAAGTACATAGAATGGCTTGTTAGGACACGGCAAATTGTTCTGTGAAGGTTTCGGAACAATTGGACCAACCGTTAGGGAGTTAGAATTTCGGCCAGGTTTCCGGCCTTTTCCCATGGTTTACAATTTGCCCAGGAAGCCAGTATCGATTTTGTTATCAAAACCCACGATTTATCCTTTCCTTTTTGGCCTTGTGGTTATGAATGCTGTCTGCTGACCATGAAGTTGTGAGTTCAAATCCCAACCTATCCTCAAGTCGAACGTTTTTTTCATTGTTTTGGTGATCAAGCTGCTACAAGACAAAGAAGATGGCTGCACCAAACGACTTGTTGGAGCTCGCGCTTCCTGCCGAACTGACTGACAATTGACTGGCTCACGCCATGTGAACACACCCACAACACTGCAATGGTGTGAGTGAATTATAATGGAAGTCATCGCGCTGTAGTGTCTTGAGATTTATTTTAGTATTAATTTTCAAGATCACCAATTTATTTGAATATAGCAGTCAACGCCGTCTTCTATCAGCGTTCACAAGCGTCTGCTTTTCTCAAAATGTCGTTGAAGTCACACGGATAGCTTTGCCAAGTCATGGCCTTGGGAATGTGTCCGTGTCGATGTCATTTTCGTCACACGGTGAGTAAATTGCATCGCAGCTCAAAGAAACTATTTTGGTCACAAAACGGACCCATGCCGCTCGTCAACATTTACAACACTTTCGTTTCGACATATACTCTCTGACTCCATTATCGATACGAGGAAGAACTCGTTTGTTGTAAACCAGACGTACATGACTGTGTCAACGTGAGTGAGTTGTCATTTTTCCTGCTTTCGCGCGGAATATTTCTTCGAGTTCACAGTGAGTTTTTCCAGGCAGCGCTCGAGTGCTCATACGGTAAGACGCCAAACTCCGCGGGCGATCGCCAGGAATGTAAATCTTTTTGAAACGGACTGTAGACGTGGACGTGTTCAGTCCACGTACGTCAGTCACACGACAGCCCGCCGAAAAAAAGTTACGGTCGGGCTGAAAAATGTACGGTCGGTCGGGTGAGTCGAACCACAGACCTTCTTCAGTGTGGCCTAATGACAGTTCGCATTTCACTCATTGCATGAGGTCAACGCATCTGTTAACAATTTCGAGCCAAGCAGCTCTATCAGAAGCAGATTGCACAGCATCCAGAAGCGACAGATTAATGCATTGTAAGTCTTTCTTGACAACGTCGATCCATCTCAGACGTGGTCGTCCTCGGGGTCGTCGTATGTCTGTTGTGTTGATCGACATTAGGAGGGCTTGGAAAGAGGACGATTCTTCGCCTTCCCTCACTTCATGGCCGAACCACAGCAGTCTCCGTTGCCTGCAGACTTGGGATAGTGGGGTCTGCTCGGTTCTGGCATACAGCGCTGTGTTCGAGATTCGTTGTGGGTACGTGATACCAATGATGGTACGTAGTTTCTTCCAGTGCCACACATTGACGACGTCGGTTAATGTTTGCGATAAGGTCCAAAGCGCACAATTATACAGCAAGACAGGCAATATCAGGCAGGAAAACATACACAGCCTGGAATTCAGGTTGTGGCGTTTCCATGGAATGCCTGCAAATGCCCGATTTGCAGCAGACGCTCTGGCTGCTATGTCTTCTGCTGTGCCTAGCATACTCCCCAGCAGCTTCACCGATTTCCAGGAATCATCTTCCTTGGTCACAGTGAAATATTGAGTTTTTGCCACGTTCAGCTTCAGATTGTCATCCGAGAAAACGGGTTCACACACACGGATGGTTTCTTCCACAGATGATCGCTCGTTCTGATGGGCAGTGGTGTCGTCTGCGTATTGTGTGAAAGTTGCTGGTAGGTCTGACGCGGGTAGAGCTTGCTCTCGGATCTTACGCATGGAACCTTCGGCGTAAGTTATAAACATTATTGGTGACATTGGGTCACCCTGGACGACGCCGATGTTTGTTGGAAATGGTTTGCTTAGTTGTTTACCAAGCTTCGTGCGGGCTGTTGTGTTTGATACTAGGACTGCAGTGGTGGACGTTGGTGCGCCAGCAGTGGCTAACCTCTCCAGAGCAACCTGACGAATGACAGTGTCAAACGCACCGCTGAAGTCCAATAGTGCCGATGAATATGACCAGTCGCCAAGTAGTGCGCGCTCACACATCGTCCTGGCGTAAAACTTACTAAAAGACACCATCCGTGGTCGATCTGCCAGGGCGGAAACCAGCTTGGCTCTCTGCTACAATAATTATGAGTATGACTGCACATGGAGTGTGTGTCGTCGAGTGAGTATTGACGTCAAGATCTTACGGACGACGGAAAGGAGCATAACGGGGCGGTAGCTTTTTGGATGTCCTAGAGGCTTGCCGGCTTTGTAGATGGGAACGATGAGGCCGCAGCGCATGTCGTCAGGACAGTACTCTGTAGCTTGAACAGCGTTGAAGAAATTCGTCAGCCAGGGTGCGAAAAGGTTTTTAGCTGACTTCAAAGCATCAGCACTGATACCATCAGGACCGACAGCACCACCAGACTTCTGCTTGATAATTGCAGACCGTACTTCTTCGATTGTGAATGGATCTTCCTCATTCGATTGCTGCCTGAGGTCGAGTGGCTGGAGTACCTGTCCTAGATCCTGTAATATTACTAGTGGTATCATGTTAGCGCCGGGCGTAATCATGGTAATCATGGCAATGCGGCCCATACGGCCATAGCATCGCACACACTGAGTAGACTGCACGAACGCGGCGCTGCTCCTTTTGCCGTTTTGGCCAGAAGGCCGAACTCTCCAGTCCTGCACAGTCAACTAACTACTTTGCGTACATGTCTCGTGTATAAGTTATAACAACACTCCGCGGGGCATCAGAAAAGTGTCCTTATTCGTGAAGTGTCGTTATAACACAGTCAGACCTTGCTTCTCCGGTCCTCTTTTCAGGATCCGTCGCCATCAGGAGGAAATCGCCGGTTACCGATTTACAGCGTAGATCTACATGTATCTTCAGGCACAATCTTCCTCAGCCTACTCAAGCTCAACTGATGAGGGGTGAATTCTCCGAAACACTGTGTATTGAGCAGGGAGTGGTGCTTCCTTGCAGGTTTGCCGAGTCGAAGGTTCGATGGGCTTCTCGTGTGCTCTGGATGGCAGTCGTGAGTCAGTCAAGTGTCAAGTAAAGTCGGCGGAATAGCGCGAGCTCCGGTGTGGGGAGCAAACCCTTTTCTTACAGATCTACATGTATGTCATGCATACATTGTACATACAAATTACAATGATACAGTATCATGCTGTGTGTTCGATTATCCGGTTCCCTCGCCTATCCGGATATTTTTTGTGGAAAACGAATGTGTGCGGCTAAGCGAGGTCTGACTGTACCCGAAGTCTCATTATGTATTACAGATACATAGCAGACTCAGCGGAGGACGTTCAGGTTGGTTGTAACTCTGAGTTTCATGCCGCTAGGCAATCATCAGACAACTGATACTCTGGTCTACCCAACAGTATGCTTATAAAGGCCACAAGCATAAACAAATTTAGCGCTAAATCTGGTGTGAGGTATGGGGAGAAAGCTGGCGCGGGCCAAGGCGCGACAGTGGAAGTGCCAGGAGGGTGGCGGGCAACAGGCAGGTGTGAGCATGAAAGCGCGGAAAGAGGCGATGGGGAGGCAGTGTACAGCAGATGTGTGGGGGGTGCCAGGAGGGTGGCGGGCAGTGGCCCAATGAGATCACTACAAGTAGGGAGTCGTTTGGTGACGGGCAGGCGTGAGCAGAGTGGCATCGCCAACAACAGGCCAAGGGATTGTGTTATTAATAATAATGGGTGCTCAGGCAAAGTGCAGTACAGTACTTGGTCAGTTCATGTGATAGGTGTGAAATTTGCGAGGCGGAACTTATTCTCATGCCTGCATTTCGAGACCATCTCAGACCGCTTGTTGAGTAGGAGCTTCTTGGGTGTAGTCAGGATGTGGAATTTTTCCGCGGTACAAAGATTGCATTTTTTTGACTCACATCTGTATGATCGGCTCTTCTCCCGCACCTTCCATGTGATGGTCAACGGCTTTCCCTCGCTCTTCAGCTCCCATACGTGTTTTGCGAGCTCAGTGCTGTTTTTGTATTTTTCATGACGCATGGAGGTCAGGTGGTTGGCGTGACGGGCTTTGAAAGGTGTCTCTGATAGGCCGATGTAAATCTTGCTGGTAGATTCTGCGACTCCCTACTTGTAGTGATCTCATTGGGCCACTGCCCGCCACCCTCCTGGCACCCCCCACACATCTGCTGTACACTGCCTCCCCATCGCCTCTTTCCGCGCTTTCATGCTCACACCTGCCTGTTGCCCGCCACCCTCCTGGCACTTCCACTGTCGCGCCTTGGCCCGCGCCAGCTTTCTCCCCATACCTCACACCAGATTTAGCGCTAAATTTGTTTATGCTTGTGGCCTTTATAAGCATACTGTTGGGTAGACCAGAGTATCAGTTGTCTGATGATTGCCTAGCGGCATGAAACTCAGAGTTACAACCAACCTGAACGTCCTCCGCTGAGTCTGCTATGTACTAAGCTCTGTCTCTGACATTGAGCACTCTCTGCAGCTCGGGGATCAACGGATTTTGTTTTTTTATTACAGATACATGTACATGTACATGTACATGGGACTTTGCTCTGGGCATGGAAATTCTGTCGTTATTTGGAATTTTCTCTTATAAGATTGCAATGCTTCACACTCTCATGTAATATTTCTCTCCTTTCTTCGTCTTTTTGTGAGAGCTTGGACAATCCACTTGTCCAGGCAAGAATAGCCATTGGTGGACTATGCTCGGCCAATCGTCAAATTATGCTTTTGATTATGCCACAATTATGCCAACAAATATGCTGAATTATGCTGAATTATGCTCGGTTCCACTATGTATTCACGCTGTACATAGAGGATTGAGAAACCATGCATACACACACGGCCATGCCCTAAACATAATATTTTGTGTCTAAACCGAAAGATCATGCCGACCTTACACGTTGGAATCCGTATATTATGCCGGAGCATAACTTTTGACGGAATCCCAAGATTATGCCAAATATTATGCCGGCATAATCCGCCAAGGTCTAGGCAAGAAGGCAGCAATGCCTGTTCATTCTGGCGAAGTAAAATAAAATATACCAACCAACCATTTGTGGATTGTCGTTACATCCGCAGTCGTTATTCGCGAAGTGACTGTATCTGCATAATCATGATAATTACACAACGTTGTTTTGCCTAGGCATGGGCGGGTAATGCTAGTTATTTGCTGCGATAATGCTAAAGGCAATGCTCATAATATGAGGATATAATGCCACTTATAATGCTCACACTACTCCATAATGCCAGTTTGAAAGTTGGAAAATCGATTTGGCCGTCTTGGATCAAGGCCAAAGCGTAGAAGAAAAATATATTTGGCTGCAGCGCATGTTGTCTGAAACAATCCACTGAGAAGGTTGATTTGCAACGTCAAGTCTCTGGACGAAGCCCGACGGGTTCAGATGCACGATTTTTCGGAACTGGACCTAGCCAGCTTCATGCATGACACCGTTGTCGACCAGCAATTATGCTTGTAATGCCAATTTAGCATGCGAAATGGTGTTATGATGCCAGCATTATGCCACCTGAAAAAAGGGACTACATGTACATGTACATGTACATGTATAATGCCAGCCATAATGCTAGCATTACCCGCCCATGCCTAGTTCTGCCATGTGTAGCACGGTCTGCCCTTCTTAGGGTATTGAGCACTAGTCTATTTCTCTTCTTCCTTTCATGCAATTGTTTTCAGCACTTGAATTGTGCTCTACTCCTCCATTAATAATAATTGCAAGTTGTGTTTTGTTTACAAGCGTTTCGGAGACAGTAGTTTTAATATACACTGTAGCTACAAAGACAACTAATAGCACAGTAAGCATTTCATATAATTATGTCGACATGTATGTATGTATGTATGTATAACTCATAATCACAAGGTGATCGTAGAGGCATTAATCAGCGAGAGAATTGTGAATGATGTCTCCGAATCCAGCTCTATCGTGTGCTGCTTGAGAGAGAGCATGCACGGGAAGACCCGTCCAACTTTAAATGTTAGAAATCCATGATGTCGCGGGCCTTCTTCTCGGTCGAGATCCAGGAGTTGATCCTTGCAGGAAGGGCTTGGAGAAAACGTCATGTCTCGTAACATGGCCAAACCACATCAACTTAAATTTCTTGACTTCGTTCGCTAGCCGCATCCTTGCGACATGTATACCGGTATGAAAAATGTACGATTATCGCAAGGCACGCAACGAAAGGGAAAGCGTAGATTCACAGATGATTGTAACAAGAAAACAGTTCTGAATGAATCCTCGCTTTCCCTTTCGTTGTGTGCCTTGCAATAATCGTACAACATTTTACACATACATGTCGACATAATTATATGAAATGCTTACTGTGCAATAAGTTGTCTTTGTAGCTGTGTTTTGTTTGCCAGTATATAAAAAAGAGGCTGTTGTAATTATTTATTATTATTATCATAGTGGTTAGAGCATCGCTAGCTACAAGCGAGGGTTCCTGGGTCGAGTCTTGGTGGTGACAGTCAATTTTTTCTTCAGACTTTTCCCGTTTGTGTCTTTCCCTCAAACTAGTCAAGTAACACGTTAGTTATTATTATTTATTCATAATTTTGATAGGGCAGTCCCCACAGACTCAATACAAGGTCTTCCAATAATTGAGCACTACGATATTTTCAGCAAGGACTTCAGCCACTTACTTCTGTCTTTGTCTAATCATGATGTACAGACTAGATCTACCATGATCTCATTTTCTCGCGCTAGTTAGGGTCTAAATTATTACTTGCATTGTGCGTATATATATTGAGTTTAGAGCTAATGTTGATTTGCCAGTAATCCTCTGATGAGATGGCGACGAAAACGTTTAGGAACAAGCTTCGTTATTTACATGAAAACAAGTTTTGCTAATGGTGTTTGTACTGAGTGCGCAGCTTACTCTATTTATTGCGTTCATTACATTTTTATCTCCACGTAAGCTTTTTAATCATTATTATTAGTGAAGATTATTATCAATTCATTGCATTCCCAACTCATCACAACCACGCGCTCTTCAGCCGAACCATACAGACACCAGCAAGGACACTTCCGTTGAGAGATAATATTGCTCCACGCCTCTAGACAGCTGTTTCGCTCCTGTCGGAGCTCATCAGTAGAGGATGATAATGATGATAATGGAGGAATAAGTAAGTAAATTATCGTATCCGTTCCCGAAGGGAACTCACGACGGCCGCTAACACCCGATAAACCCTAGCGGCAGATGCAGCGCCTAACGGTGGGGTGAGTGGGTAAGTCTCACAACCACTGGCACAAGTGCCGAAAGCGACCCCATTAGCTGCATCCATGGTACCCCTTGTGCCTGGCCACAAGTTCCCAGTTGACTGTGGGTAGCAGCACGGCTGGAAAAACCGCTCCCAGGCAGGACTTGAACCAGGTACCTCTCGTATCTCAATCATGGTCTTTGACCAACCCACTGTGCCTGCCTGGAGGAATGATCATTCTTAACACCAGAAATGGCGCGAGTGCGCGCTTTCCACATATCAATGGCATATGCAAGCTGCTAAAATGGTAAAGTGTGAGCACAGCGATAAATAATCATAGTACGCGCTCATTGGTGGAGAAACACACCACACAGGCGACGAAAATCTTACGCGGAATACTGATGCCAATGGAAAGTACATGTATGTTGTTGAAGATTATTATTATTATTTTTTTATTGACTGGTTTGAGGGAAAGAGACAAAAATTATTATTATTATTATGAAATTTTGATAGGGCAATCCCCACAGGCCTAAGGCCTTCTTACAGGGTACCCTAGAAATGAAAGTACTGAATTACGGAATAGGTGCAGTGAAGAGCATAAGCGGACTGCAGCGGGGAGTGCATTCCAACGGTCGGAACCGATGGAAGAAACTGAAAAGAGACCGAAACGAGTTTTAGCTTTTGGTAGAGTGACAGACGAAAGATACCTGAGAGCGAGTACAGGAATTGGTACGAGTAGAAGTAGAACGAAGGCAAAAGCAATCAGTAAGGAGCGGAGTAGTTAACTGATTCAGGACACGAAACACTAAGATATAGAGTTTGAACTGATAGCGCACAGACAAAGGGAGATGTGATGGCGTGCATTAATAAGGGATACATCAGAAAAACGAGGCATACTGAACACAATGCGTAGAGACGGACGAGGCGGTCATGAAGAGTTACTGACAAGCAATGAGCAAATGAGTTACTACCATACTCGAGTACTGTCTGAATGGAACAAAATGTAAAATGCACGCTTTGCAGTTACCGTCATGTGATCTCGGACCTTTCTGAACATGGCTAACTTACTTCCAACTTTCCGCTCTAGTTGCCTAACGTGCTCTCCGAAGGAGAGATGTTCGTCGAGTACAATACCAAGGTATCGAATGTGTGCACTGGGGTTGATTGTGACCTCACCCAGCTGTAGTCTGTAGAGCGATGCTAGGGTCCAGGGCTTGTACTTTACTGTCTTTGACCTGAACACGACAAACTGGGTCTTGGAAGGATTCAGCAGTAAGCCTCTAGCCGCCAAGAACTCCTTCACTTTGACAATGTCTTCCGTCAGCTCCTTGCACAACTGTTTAACGTTCTTGCCAGCTTTGTAAAGGGAGACATCGTCCGCGTACTGTCGAGCCTTGCAGTGCTGGGGTACAGAGGGAAGCTTTCTGACTGGCAGATTGAAGAGAGAGGGCCCCAAGACGGAGCCTTGCGGAACCCCCCTGTTGCTACTATAATTATTATGTCAGGCCTTGCTGTGTCTTGGTGACCACACGTTGCTTCCTGTGGGTAAGGTAGCTACCGAACCACTGCAAGGCAGTACCGCCGACACCGATCTCCAGAAGTTCACTCGGAAGAACTGCATGACTAACTGTGTCGAATGCCTTTGACATGTCTAGAAAGGCAGCTACGACATAATCACCTTTGTCCAAGGAGAGCATCCAGTCGTTGATCACGGTAGTGAGCAAGTCCTCGCAGCAGTGGCCTCTGCGGTAGGCAAATTGCTCAGCAGGTAGGGGTAACAGTGGTGGTGGTGCATTATTGATATAGTACATTAGTTGGTCGTGTACAATATGTTCCAGTAGCTTAGACATGTGGGACAGGAGTGATATTGGTCTATAGTTGGATGGGACTGACTTATCTCCACGCTTGTAGATAGGCCGCACATTTGCTAGTTTGTAAGTCGATGGAAAATCGCCAGACGTAAGAGACATGGTAAATAGTTTGGCCAAAGATGGGGCGATCTCATCATTGATGAGCTTGTAAGCCTGGGCGGGGATGTTATCAGGTCCTGTGGCTTTACGACTGTTCATTCTCTGGATATGGAGTTGGACTTGTGGAACAGTGACTGGTGTGAACTGTGTCAGTGAGTATTCCGATAAAGCCTGGGCCATTGGGAGTGCGTAGTGTACTGCCAGAAAGTGATGTATCGTTGACAATGTCTGTAAATGTCTTTGTGATATCGGCTACTTCCGGGCAGCAGGTTCCTGGTTGATTTTAATTCTACCCAGTAGATTGTTCATGACACTCCATTGCTCTCTTGGGTGGTAAACATGGTCAAGGGAGGAGGAAGGTTCCAATCAGCTGTCATATGAATGAAGGGTCGAACAAGATCGGAAGGAGCTTTCTCCGTGGAATGATAGAACCTTTTGTGTCAGATTTACTTGCAGTTCCAGGAATATGCCTTTGCATTTTGGTGTTAGTGTTGCCTATTGGGCGGTACGGAAGTTAGCTGATTCGCTGCTGCTTTGGAGTTAACAACGTTGGCCGCAAACATCCTTGACCAAGTGGCACTAGTAATTAGACTAGTTTTGAGAGTACATTGTAAGTGTTCTTATTCGGAACAATGATACTTTTTCACATACTTACACAAGTACATCTGAGATTTTGTTCGCATTGATTTCAGTTTACTTGAGGTCCATATGCACACTGGACAATCATGTAGCTAGGTACATTTGAAGTACATGTACATGTAGATGTAACTGTATTATTTTGTAGGAGTTCGAGATACAATCTGATCTCTTCCAGATACATGTAGGTCACTTTGTGATGCATGTTCACCAGTGTTCACCTGTCGACTTGTTTGTCTCAATTGACTTGAATTTAGTAATGCATTGTAATGACATGCTGTGTGCTATTGTCACGTTGTTATAAATTACCTCTCCTATGTCGACATTGCTAGTGAAATATAATTGTTTTGGACGGTGCACGTAAGTAGTTTCGTTTTGTGTGGTGCGTGCGAGTGCATGTGGTGTCCTTAGGAATGGTCCCATGTGTTCTAAGGGGCCTTTTATATGTGCAACTCCAGCCCGGGCTGGAGCGAGCGGGCCAGCCCGCCAAGGGTGTTTACATGTGCAAGGCGGGGCTGGTCGCCAGCCCGCAGTGAGTTTATATGCGCTGAGCACACGCCAGCCCGTTGTGAGTATGCAGCAAACACACTACGAGGTATATTATGTATCAGATTGCAACGACCAGGAGGCTGAAAATAGTGGCTGCAAATGACCGATATCCGTCACTTGCAGCTCTGCATCAGAGGCCTGTAGCTGGCCTGAAGAGTTGTAAAATTACTCCTTCGTAGCCGGGCGAGTCAGAGCGAGGGCGATTCACGGCTTGGCCAAAAAACTGTCGGCCTGGAACGTAAACGTCGATCTGCCGACACAGTTCACCTGGTTCACACGCCTGACCTCGACCTGGCATGCTGCCTTGCGTGAAAGGAACATTTTTCGGAAAGCAAGCTTCTTCTCCAAAATTCGAAATTTCCTTCCAAAAAATGCCGTCGTCCTTGACCTCGAAGCTGAATGTTGTTAGGATAGAAAATTAGCGAAGATGTAGCCGACCCATTCTGGCAAGCCGTGTGCCCTCTTGATATGCAGTTGTTCGCCATGGTCAACAATCTTCTTCTCCTTCGTTCGTACTTTCACTTTCCTGACCACGAATACAAGCGGTACCCATCCTCAGGTTAGTGTTTATTTGTCTGTCTATGCACATACATGTAATACAATGCACTGTTCGTGCTGCAGGCACTGGCCGATCATGGAAATAGAGGAATCAGCCAGCTTTCTTTGAATTCTCATCCAGTCAAGAAAAATATGTACACACTTTCCTTGGCTCCTTTTTCCCACCGCCACCATGCGCATGCATGCACTGCTTTTCAAATTTGTGTTTGCTTTGGCAGTGGTTTCATGGGTATCCTTCAGCCTTCCCTGGCATTCAAAATTCAGAATAGTTTCCACCCAGGTGCTAGTGCCTCTGTTCTGCTTAGCACATTGTAGTAAAATTATTTGCAACAGTGTCCACCCCTCCACACTGCACTCTTGGTTCACATTCACCACACCATAGCGAGGAAGTTTGTTCTTGGATAGATGTCTGGAGGATGTAGAGCATCTATCCAAGAACGAACTTCCTCGGTATGGTGTGGTAAATGTGGGCCTAGAGCGCAGTGAGGAGAGGTGGACAGTTTCAAATTAGTTAGCCACATCCGATCCTTTCTCCGATAGTTATGGACATTTTTTACTATAATATGACATTGAATGGCCACTCATGCTTCTATCGAGAGGTAACACCACTCAGGAAACTGAGGAAAGCCAACCGGTGTTGCACAGGATTTGAGGTTGGGAAGAAAAGATGTTCCGATAAAAGAACTGCGAGTACATGGGAAACGTATTATGGAAAGGGCAGTCTGAGTCGAACTAGGATCTCCTGTTCCAGACTGTACCGAAAGCGTGAATATGAATACAGTAGAGTGCGGATAATCCGAACAATCACTTATCCGAAATGCCAGTTTCCATTGAATTGAAGGGACAACCCCAAGCACCATTCAAGCGGTGCACAAGATGGTTTGCAACAGGTTGGAGCAACAATGTATCACCGTAGAGTCATATTGAGGAGCTAGAGTGTGTCTAATTCCTGTGAAGAAATGATGGAAACATGAAGGAATGTGCAAGTCTTAGATGGATGTGTGATTGCTCCCTTATCCGAATTTTTCCCCATCCGAACCCCCTGGAGAAAGCGTGCGCCCGAGGAGTGCGGATAATCTACACTCTGCTGTAACAGTTATGCACAATGCGTTTCGATGCACATTGGACAACGTTGCAAATGTAGAACTGTAGGTGGACTGTGGTTCACATTAGACGATCGGAGTGCCCCCACCAAACGAAGAGTGCTCAACATCACAAGGTAGAGCTTGCATATACAATCAAAAAAGAGTACATAACATATACCATTAGCTGATACTGTTAGTGTGCATTACGAAGTCTGAAGAAAATCTTGAACGATCTCGGCTGGGATGACGGCTACACGTTAGCTCAGTGATTAGAGCATCGCTGGCCTCAAGCGAAGGTCCCTGGTTCGAATCCTGGTGGTGACAGTCAATTTTTTCTTCAGACCTCTCCCGTTTGTGTCTTTCCCTCAAACCAGTGAATATTACTGTTAGCTTCGTACTTTGAGTGATTATCACTTACAGTTACATACCGTAAAAGCCCCTGTATACGCCCACTCGAAATTACGCCCACCCTCCGTGTACACGCCCAGTCAGGGAAAGTCAACACGTTTGTTTCAAAATAGCGCCCATGCCCATGTATACGCCCAGGTATGCCAGAAACACCAGTACATGTACAGGTACTGATACCCAATACTTTGCTGCTATCCCTATTCCAAGTATACACCCGGTTCCAAAATAACGCCCGTGCTCTTGTATACGCCCAGGAAATCGAGGCTGCTATTCTATACGCCCGGGGCCTATACACGGGCTTTTACGGTATACTTGATAATTTCTTAGCGCATGAAAATCGGAGTCAGTACCACAATATTCCTCCCTCACTATATGAGTCTAGATACACTTTTGAATGTGGAACAGGGTCCAGGACAGGATCGTCTGCTCTATCCGAATTATGGCCTGGTTGCAATTTGTCTATTTGCCAGCAGGTACATCGCACCAGGGAGTCATAGCACCTACACTGTAGGGAGACTACACAATACTTTATAGAATTTTGGGTCTGGATTTGGAGGTTCTCCGTGATTTGTGCAACCCGCGATCACGGCCTTGACCTACTGACCCTGAGAACGGCCCAGATTAGCAATGCCATGTACGAGCGTGTACAGATCTGCCCAATGGTGCCCCCAGGGTGGCTGAAACAGGAACCCCTGGGTCGAACCCCATGTCATTTAGCTTTACAGTCGCCTGTGCTGTCTACCTAGATGCTACAACTCCCTGCGCTGCACGCAGCAAATGCAGCACATCAAGTATACAGCCATGTAGTGTTGGTTGTCACCTGTTCTGATCGTGTGATATCACAAACAATCTTCTACGATCCATTCATTTGAACCTGGCACGTTAGGGGCCGTCCATAATTATCTATCTTTAACACGAAACGAGAAAAAATCGTTCATGGGCGGGTGGGTCAAGAAGGGTTTCGTAATGAAAAATATTGATAGCTGAAACACTAGTCCATTCCAGCTATTTTTCGTTGAGGGGTGGGGGTGGGGGATGGTCACAAGTTACTCATAACTAAACTGTTCATTTCGTGAAAATTATCAATAATGCCGGGTCCATAATTGTCGATCTTTTACACGGAGAGAAAAAGTTTCGTTTGTGGGTGGGTCAAGGGAAGTTTCGTTTCGAAAATATTGATATTACAGACATCAATACAGGGGGGTGGGGGGTGGGTGGAGGAGGATCCTTCTTTCATTTCGTGAAAATTATCGATAATGCTGGATAGCTCCTTAGTCTATGCAATAAAATAGTTGTTTTCTTCACACAGTACCGTAAAGTTTAAACAATATCCAGCCAGGTTTGTACCGAACATTTTTTCGAAAGGTAATTTCTCAAATGTTGCCTTGAGTACGTTCTCAGCAACATAGCGGGCCAGTTTCACATACTCTAATTTCAGAAATTTTAGGTGCTCAATATTTTCGGTATGAGAGCAAAAGGCCAGGTTAGGTGAACAGATAATTTAGGTACAGAGAAGCAGTTCTCTATCGGATTATGTGTTAGGGTTTGTTCGGTGTATTGAAATTTTAGGTATGAAACAGACGCACCGAAAGTACCGAAAATAAAAGTACACTTAACATTTGTGAAATTACAGTAATTGGACTGCAAACTTGCATCGCTGGTTGTTGCAGCTCCATCACAGGCGTATCACGGGAAATTGAGTCCAGCTCCACTTCTAGGTTGGGTGACACGTGATGGGCATCACTTCCTGCATGCTGGTGCATGTGACTCAAGAGCTCTGGCTGGCAAGAAGTTTTAGACTGCAGGTGCAATGCAAGATTTTTCTGCGATGTGCTATGCATTGTGCATTGCATTTCTCGAGAGACACTTCACGCTATGTGAAAAAAAGAATTTCGCTCGATGTGGTATTGTGCATCGGGCAGTGCAACTTTCCCACAAAACTGGACTCAAAGCGCCTTATAGCTGTGGTTTACAGCAAAGATTTTCCTATTTGCGACTCTTGGTTTAATGAGTGCAGTAGCATGCATGTGCCTGGTGATATTATTGCAATGGATCATAGTGAGGGCGTAGCAGTACTTGTGCACTGATAGTTGGTATTGACATGAGTACATAACCAAGAGTGGGCAACTCGATGATCCCTCTGCCCATGGCAGAAAGTTTCATCACTTCGGTTTTTGTGGGCCATTGGGCTCACTAATACCATCATGCGTAGCCAGAGATCAAAACTTGTACATCACAGCTACGGTAGGTGAAGCAGAACAATAAACTGTGGATCCATGCCTACTGAACCTGATGAAACACTCTATCTACATGGCACATGTAGAAATATATGCGCGCTTGCTCATAATCATATGATTTCGAAGCCGTTAGTACCTTATGTTAGTAGTTGCACATTCTTAGTAGTTATGTAGTTTGATAATAACGTTACGATAGATTATCAATACTGGTGGAAACGTTATGCGGGTTGCATGATTTTTTACCCGGTGTGCCATGGCCAGGCATGCTAATTCATCGGATATTAGCAAGTTTGCCTGCCTGCTGGGTGTTGTATCTTAGCTTCACTGTACTACAAATACGATATGCTTAGTTTTCCTAAATTGCTTCATTATAACATTCAGTTTGTTTTGCTGCAATCTTTTCACGTGTTTTGCAGGATTGTAGCCAAGGGTGAATACCATTATCATGAGCGAAGGTCTCTGAGAACCCATGTCTGAAAGCTGGTCATGTTGGCCCAACGCTGACTTTCATTGTCTGTATCCGCCACCTTCATACTGGAATGAACTGGAACATGTTCACTCTCTGTTTCTCATGTGGAAGGACGGAACAGATTGTTTGTCTGTCTCTGTGGATCACCGAAGGCTGAACAGTACAGTTGGAAGAATATTGGATCTCACGAAGTGCCTGAATCTGAAGCGGCTGACATGCATCTGCACAGCGCTGTCTTTCTGAGATTTGCTTCAAGGCAGGTTATTGTGTACAATTTTGTCCACAGTATTCCAATATTTGCCAAACGTATTTCTCTGATAGTATTGCGACTACACACGCGCAATGATCTCTCCGTCATCAGTCTTTCGCAATGATGTGGCTCACTGATGACAGCATGCATAGCCATAGATCAAATGAGCAGCTAAGGTAGTTGAAGCAGAAGAATGGATCAATGCATCCTGAACCTTGTGTACTGCCTATATGCACTCTCAGAAGTATTTGTAACGTGTTAACTATGAAGTATCAACATTGCTTCTCTTCTATGTGGGTGGTGTGAGTGATGTCAGATGATCTGTACTGCCATGGCCGATGGTGTTCACTGGAAGATGTTGGGTTAGGCCATTGAGCCCTCTTGCAATATGCTGTTGCAGCCTGAAGGCACTGAAAACGTTCGAATGCTGATCTGCTTTCAAGCGTAGAATGTCCCATTGTGTGCATTACATATTTGCATAATTATGTTTTGTACTGGAGTGTGAATGTGCGGCAAGGGCGTGCACATGTAAGTATATCGCACTGGAAACAGCCTAAGAGTTCACGTGGTATGTGATAGGTACACTTTTGGAAAGTGCGTGCACAGTCGAATCATGTAATGTTAAAACAGCCTTCGTGCTCCTCCCTGAATGGCTACGCAAGTAGAAATCTCCGGCTTCCTTTGCTTCTTTTTGCTTGAGCTGGCATGGTGGTCGTAGAGTTGGAATTTGTCAAGTATGATAACAATCGTTGTTTGGTCTAGAGACAAGAATGCATTTGGATATTTGTCCCAGGACTGCATGGCTTCCCAAACTGCACGTTGAATGCCATAGATGATTATTGTTCGGTTCAAGAAAGGACCCGTGGGTCTGTCTGGCTATTGTGAGCTCTCGCTAGTCCATTTCCATAGCACTTGCTCTGGATTCCCTCGCTGGAATACCGTAAAAGCCCCTGCATACGCCCACCCTCCGTGTACACGCCCAGTCAGGGGAAGACAACACTTTTGTTTCAAAATAGCGCCCATGCCCAGGTTTGCGGAAACACCAGTACATGTACAGGTACTGATACCCAATACTTACTGCTATCCCTATTCCAAGTGTACGCCCGGTTCCAAAATAACGCCCGTGCCCTTGTATACACCCAGGAAATCGAGGCTGCTATTCTACACGCCCGGGGGCCTATACACGGGCTTTTACGGTATTCTCCGGTATAGACCAAGAAGTTTAGAAAACCTACTGGTGATATTAGTATGTTATACTAGTTTCTCCGCACTGTACCGCAGCTTTTGTTATCACACACATGTGGGTTATATAGTTTATCTACAATCCAGCATGATGTTCTTCCAAGAACGCCCCCGACCTAGGCCCTCGGAACGACGTTCTTGGGTGTGCAACATCACTTATAGTTCTAAATCTTAGAATTTAGCGCAGGATTTTAGTGATCACGGTTTCAAATGCATGTCATTGCACTCCACCTTTGGGATAAAAGCTTGTCATAAGAGAAGAGCAGACTTAAATAGGCATCTTGTACGCATGATTTCTAAAATGTAACGTCCCTGCCGAAGAGCGTTCTTCCATACTACAGTAGAGTCGAGCGTCCAAGAACGTTGTGTCCAAGAGGTTAGCCCGGGGTGTTCTTATTTTTCAGCTGTCCGGCTGCGCTCTTATAGCATGTTCTTAGAAACAAACATGTTAGCATCATATGTATCCCGAAAGCTGCCGGATAACCAACACCCCCATTCTTTTAAACTTTAGGCGGTGGCGTTCTTACCGTACTTCCGCACATATAAGCGCATGTGCTTATGTCCGAATATAAGCGCACCCCTCAATTATAAGCGCATGTGCTTATATGTGAACACTATTGGTGAAAAGGCGGGAGCAAAATATACCACTAAGTGGTGTGATGACACCATTGCTTAGGACACAGACAAACCTGTATTGCGCATATAAGCGCATGGGCTTCTACCCGAACATGTTTACACAGCCAAAGATCTTTATTGCAGCAAATTTTCGCTTATAAGCGCATGCGCTTATATGTGGGGAAGTACGGTAGCATTTCAGGCTGGACATTCTTGGTCAACACGTTCTTCGGTGCCCGTGTAGCACTGCACATGAAATACAGCTACTACAACTCTAGTAAGATAGTCTTATTATAGATTGCCGATTATCCGAATGATTGATTGACTTGATTGTCCAAACTGCTCAGGCTGCATGGCAGCAGGCTGTCATCAACATGCATCCCATGATAATTTCGAGGAGCTGGAGTGTGTGCCAAAAAGAATGAGAAATGAAAGTATGCATGAGGAAATGAGTATGTTTTAGATGAGTGTTTTCCCACGCCCTTATCCGAACATACATGCACTCGATCGCCATAACCCCTGGAGATGACTCCATGCAAAGAGGAGTGCAGACCATCAGAGCCCACAAGTACTCCCAGGTCCCGAAGCTTTCGTCTCCACAAAGAATCATAATCGACGACTTGTAATGAACTACATTTTGGTGATATTATACCGTACTTGTTTACATTCAATTTAGGAATGAGTTTAAAGCATGAGAACTATCCACAGCAGACATTCTCACTGTTCGGAGTTGCCAAAAAAGTGGTGCATGTACAAATCAGGGATGGGTACAATACCAACATCTGAGGTGAGTCTATCAGGAAAGTGAATGTCGTCCACTCTATAAAATGGGGTCCCTCAAGAAAGATGTGATTTTGCAGCCATGGACGTTTCCAGCCAGGTGACTGTATATACAGTGATCTAAGTTATGCACAGCTTGACATGAATGATTGGCTGGACACGTCGAAGAGAAGGAAGAGAGAAGCAGACCAACCTTACACCACCCTGAGCTGAGTGTAGTGGCCCAAAACAACAAACTAATTCTGTGTGGCCTCAGAGGAGCTGGGCAAGAGGTGTATAGTGAATTAAACAATACAGTAAACGTGGGAGAAGTGACAAGACTGAGTATGATACACTGTGCCAGCACAGTGCACATACTAGTGCAACTGTTGGCGTAGTTACAGTTAGCCCACACAAGCAGGTCACTCGATTGTAGATACACAGAGCGCATTCTACATCATACAAAACATGTTGAGCTAGGCAGCAGTGGCTGGCATTTACGACATGCACCAATGCCAATGCGCGGCTTGAGCAAATATTACAAGCCTCGGAACACCCATACTCCATTTTAGAGACAGAACAAGGCGATGAGTAAGCACCAAAGGATTATACGAATAGCGACCAGGCAATAATTCAGGCCACTGCTGCTAATCAAGGACTAGCTACAAGTACTAGTATGTTGTCAGTGTACCCTGAAACGATGCAATCACAGCGAATGTGATACATGCACATCATGTTGCCTGGTTCTTGGTTAAAAGTTGTATCCTCAATGCTTGAAGTTTGTGGGGTCCCTCCAGCTTCTCAGAGTCCTGCACAAAAAAGATAAAAGCAAGTGCAGGTAGAATAATAGTAAGCTCACATAAAACCTCTTAGTCTTGTTACCGAATTTCGTGATTAAATCCACACCATGGGAACGGGGCTACAGGAAAAAAAGTTCAACCATAATAATGCAAAAAGGCAACTTTAGCTGATCATATTTTTGGCAGCAACACTATACTGTTTGTATAGGAGAGTTGGCTTGGTGCATTCATGCCAAATGCACTCCCTATAGTATTGTATTACTGTACTTCATCATTTTACTTGGGCATTCATTTCCAGTAGCCCCAATGTCTTCTAACAGAGTGCGCAAGGTACTGCATATTCGGCACATATTTTATTTTCGGCTATTGTCGGCCTGTGCATTTTAATTCGGAAAGTGGTGGGCATCACGCAACTGAATTGCAAATAAAAGGGGGTTTGTCAACTGACAACCGCATACTTTTTCGACATCACTAATAAAAGAATTTTTCGTCCAGCGCATGCGCCAAGAGTGAATAGCAACTGAATAGAGCGATTGTCATTTGACAACCCCCTTTTATTTACTAGAGGAAACGCAAAAGGTAACAAGATTACGTAACCAAAGGTGAGAAGGCACTGAACGAACTGTCAACCTACGAATACAACCTCAGTGCAACAATGTGCTCTTTCTGCTTACACAAGCAGAAAGAGAAAGAGCACGTTGTTGCCCTGAGGTTGTATTCGTAGGTTGACACTTCGTTCAGTGCCTTCTCCCCTTTTATTTACTGGGCATTTGTAGCCTAAAATTTGTTTTGCAAGGTTCAATGTGACAGTGTATGCAGGCATCAGCAGTACAGGCTGAAATTTCAATGTGGCCGAGATGTGTTTTTGCCCTGGGGAGGCTGCAATTTAAAAGCACGGAAAATTTGCATACTTTACAACACAGTACTGAGCATGCGGTGAGCTGATGACGAAATGAATTGGAGGTACTAATAATGCTAAGGGATTCGGGGGCGCATCAAAGGGGTCAGCACCAAGGAATGGGAAAGACTTGTGCCCAGTTCGGGCATGTATATTGGGTATAGAACGGAAATTATTGGCTTAGCCTCGGGCGACTCCTACCAGTATTGCCACCAATGGCCCATGGCGTCTGATCTCTGTGATAGAAATGAGACGTGTATGTGAAACCAAAATATGGCTTTTCAAGATGAACTGTAAGACATGTTATTATAACGAGTCGCAAATTTAACGATTGTCCAAAATTCATAGGTTAACGAGAAGATATGTTAACGATCTTGCAGTATTCTGCCATATCCACACACAGCATATATGAAGCAGTACGGACTCAACGGATCTTATTATAACGAAGAAATGTCATCCGTTAAAACGTTAGATTTGCTTCCTCGTTATATACAATCATGTCTTACAGTATGTGCATTTTGTGAAGGTCTGATGTAAGTCATTAGGGACACCTTGTTGGGTCTTGCCAACATTCAATTATTATGATGTTCATATCTATGCAATAACGTTGATGGAATTATCAGCAAGAATCAATAACCCCAAGAGTATGCAGCTTTGTACATGGAGTCTGCCACAACACGTTGACCAAAGTACATGAACCTAGACACGAGCTGGGAAATCAGCTAAGCTGCTGCGTCATTTATGATCTGCTATAGTTTCCAGTCTCCACGGAGGTTTTTCTTGGAGACGTCGAATCTACAGTATTAGGTGTGAAACTTTTGTACTAAACCGCAGGAGATAGAATCTATCCAGCTCGGACATCATTTCACTGCGTACGGAAGGAAGTACGCCGATCAAAGCTTGCTACACTCAGGAGATAGAATCTATCCAGCTCGGACAACATTTCACTACGTACGGAAGGAAGTACGCCGATCAAAGCTTGCTACACTCCCGTTTAGTCAACTTAACGGCCCAAATAATGCTTGGGTCATGAACTCATCGCTGTTGGTCTTTCGAGGGTGCCTGACAATGGTTGTTAATGCACAGCACCAGCCGGGCCAAATGACAAGATCAGAGACATAGATCTTCCTACGAAGTAGTTCAATTGCTGAAACGTGACTTCTGCAAACGTTATGTAGCAAAAGGAACTGTACTACGGCACTACACGCCATTCACAATAATCAAAAAAGGCCCACTTGACAAAACAGAATTTCATCAACGGAGCCCCGTGATTTTTTCTTCTGTACATAAGTTATGCATTATGGAGTCATAGCATAAGGGAGACGGCACGGTAGACTTTCAGCCTAAATCATAACAAGGGCCAGCCGGGCAGCTCAAAAGAGAGTGCTATGCACTATTGGCAGAGTGGTATACATGAATAGAGAGTGACCACCCAGTGCGTGAAGCTTTTCGTGTCACCCTAGAAAATTTCACAAATTAATAATGTGGGTTCAACCCCGGGCTGCCAGTGACAGTTGCCCTTACTGCCTTAGGGGCAAGTGCGATACAAACATGTTGGCATATAGCATCGCTTGACTGACCCATGCTTGGGGCCAGTGGGTCAAGTCCGCGATCACGAGTTGCATAAACCACAGATCATGTAGAATCTCCATGGATCCAATCTGTGTACTGTAAAAGCAGAAATTTTCGGTGGTGTAATATTTTCGGAATTCTCCAAAATCGGCGGTTCGGTGGAGGGAAATAATAATTGTCGGTAATACCCGCTTTCCAGGTAAGGGTGCTAGTACTGGTGCATTTTTGCGGTAAAAATTGTCGGCACCGAAGTTACCGAAAATAAAACACCACTGAAAATTTCTGCTTTTACAGTACATCATTTTGGGTATCATGATCTCGTGTTGTTTCCTTGGGTGCTACGACTCCCTGACATGCATTGATCCATGGCACGGTATGATTTGGGCGATTTCAGCCAATCAGTAGACGTTCTGAGAGGGGTATATTCAACGATACACCCCGCTCAGTTCACATGGGTCGCGCCAAGAATGAATATTGGGAGGAGTCTTGGGAAAGTGCCCTGGGAGAAATGGATTGCACCATTGTATACATGTACTGCATTCCCCATAATTTCCTCGTGCTACGTCCTCGGGAAAATATTGAACATATACCCTTCATATACTCATAGAATAATCCAAACGTATCTGCAGTCAACCACGGGTATAACAACCCACGGATAGTGACACTATCTTCAGACCTAGTAACAATATAGCCGTATATTTTCAACCCTGTGAATGACGACAACTCCCAAATAGCAACACTTTTCTCATGCCCGATCAAGGGTCGTTCGTTACTGGCAAAGTTAGCTGGGCATCATGTCATGTAGTCATTATTACTTCAGGCAGGGACAATGAAATACCCCCGCCCCTATTCCTGCAGAGGGAACAGTGCTGTGTCCAGGTCCACATGCAGCATGGAGGTGCTAGTAAGTCACTGGCATATTTTCTCTTGTGGATCGATGAATAGGGCGTGACAATGCTTCCATATTGGTGGTGGTGGTGGTGGTGGTGGTGGTGGTGGTAGTGGCGGGAGCATACTGCACTGCAGGGCATTACAGCACTGGCATACTATTATTTTCTCTTGCAGCCGTGCAGGACAATGCTTCTATAGTGGTGGTCACGGTGGTGGTGGTCACGGTGGTGGTGGTCACGGTGGTGGTTGTGGTCACGGTGGTGGTGGTGGTCACGGTGGTGGTGGTGGTCACGGTGGTGGTGGTGGTCACGGTGGTGGTGGTGGTCACGGTGGTGGTTGTGGTCACGGTGGTGGTTGTGGTCACGGTGGTGGTGGTGTTCACGGTGGTGGTGGTGGTGGTCACAGTGGTGGTGGTGGTAACGGTGGTGGTGGTGGTCACGGTGGTGGTGGTGGTGGTGGTGGTGGTGGTGGTGGTGGTGGTGGTGGTGGTGGTGGTGGTGGTGGTGGTGGTGGTGGTGGTGGTGGTGGTGGTGGTGGTGGTGGTGGTCACAGTGGTCACAGTGGTGGTGGTGGTGGTGGTGGTGGTGGTGGTGGTGGTGGTGGTGGTGGTGGTGGTGGTCACAGTGGTGGTGGTGGTGGTGGTGGTGGTGGTGGTGGTGGTGGTGGTGGTGGTCACAGTGGTGGTGGTGGTGGTGGTGGTCACAGTGGTCACAGTGGTGGTGGTGGTGGTGGTGGTGGTGGTCACAGTGGTCACAGTGGTGGTGGTGGTGGTGGTGGTGGTGGTGGTGGTGGTGGTGGTCACAGTGGTCACAGTGGTGGTGGTGGTGGTGGTCACAGTGGTGGTGGTGGTGGTGGTGGTGGTGGTGGTCACAGTGGTGGTGGTGGTGGTGGTGGTCACGGTGGTGGTGGTGGTCACAGTGGTGGTGGTGGTGGTGGTGGTGGTGGTGGTGGTGGTGGTCACCGTGGTGGTGGTGGTCACGGTGGTGGTGGTGGTCACAGTGGTGGTGGTGGTGGTGGTGGTGGTGGTGGTGGTGGTGGTGGTCACGGTGGTGGTGGTGGTGGTCACGGTGGTGGTGGTGGTGGTCATGGTGGTGGTGGTGCTGCTGCTGCTGGTGGTGGTGGCGGTGCTGGTAGTTGCGGTGGTGGGAGCATTCTGCACTGCAGGGCATTAAAGCAAGCTCGATTGTGCATGCATGGTGGCGGTGGGAAAGAGAAGCCAAGGAAAGTGTGTACAATATTTTTGTTGAAAGCACGAGAATTCAAAGAAAGCTGGCTGCTTCCTCTATTTCCATGATCGGCCAGTGCCTGCAGCACGAACATTACATTGTATTACACGTATGTGCATAGACAGACAAATAAACACTAACCTGAGCATGGGTGCCGCTTGTATTCGTTGTCAGGAAAGTGAAAGTACGAACGAAGGAGAAGAAGATTGTTGACCATGGCGAACAACTGCATATCCAGAAGGCACACGGCTTGCCAGAATGGGTCGGCTACATCTTCGCTAATTTTCTATCCTAACAACATTCAGCTTCGAGGTCAAGGACGACGGCATTTTTGGAAGGAAATTTCGAATTTTGGAGAAGAAGCTTGCTTTCCGAAAAATGTTCCTTTCACGCAAGGCAGCATGCCAGGTCATGACGTGTGAACCAGGTGAACTGTGTCGGCAGATCGACGTTTACGTTCCAGGCCGACAGTTTTTGACCAAGCCGTGAATCGCCCTCGCTCTGACTCGCCCGGCTACGAAGGAGTAATTTTACAACTCTTCAGGCCAGCTACAGGCCTCCGATGCAGAGCTGCAAGTGACGGATATCGGTCATTTGCAGCCACTACTTTCAGCCTCCTGGTCGTTGCAATCGGATACATAATATACCTCACACTACGACTGTAATGTGCTGCCCCGGGCTGAGACGCAGGGCTGCAAGCCATACTCACTGTAACTCAGGTTATAAACATAAAAACTTTTTTTCTCACACAATGTATTCTTCTGCTGATTTCTTTTCGCGCTGTGACACATGTTTGGTGTGTTGTATCACCTCGTTTCTTTTTCCTGTTTTTCACATTTTTAGCTCTCCATATCAAAGTATTTTGCAAGTAGTTCCCCTTCCATTTTAATGTAAATCATGCATGTCGACAAATAAACAGTGCTCATTGCACGTCCTTCTTGTTGCTGTACAAAAAGCTTCCTGGATTTTCAAGACAATATCGGGAATCCTCTTTACAACTTCCCTCAAGAGGTAAAAGTACCTATTTTGTAGTATGAACGCAGTTTCGATACCATAATAATACAACTCTGGCCCGGGCTGGTCTGTTTATATGTGCTTTTTCTGGCCCGCCTAGCCGGGATCCCGGGTGCCTCGAGAGGTATATTATGTATCAGATTGCAACGACCAGGAGGCTGAAAATAGTGGCTGCAAATGACCGATATCCGTCACTTGCAGCTCTGCATCAGAGGCCTGTAGCTGGCCTGAAGAGTTGTAAAATTACTCCTTCGTAGCCGGGCGAGTCAGAGCGAGGGCGATTCACGGCTTGGCCAAAAAACTGTCGGCCTGGAACGTAAACGTCGATCTGCCGACACAGTTCACCTGGTTCACACGCCTGACCTCGACCTGGCATGCTGCCTTGCGTGAAAGGAACATTTTTCGGAAAGCAAGCTTCTTCTCCAAAATTCGAAATTTCCTTCCAAAAAATGCCGTCGTCCTTGACCTCGAAGCTGAATGTTGTTAGGATAGAAAATTAGCGAAGATGTAGCCGACCCATTCTGGCAAGCCGTGTGCCCTCTGGATATGCAGTTGTTCGCCATGGTCAACAATCTTCTTCTCCTTCGTTCGTACTTTCACTTTCCTGACCACGAATACAAGCGGTACCCATGCTCAGGTTAGTGTTTATTTGTCTGTCTATGCACATACATGTAATACAATGCACTGTTCGTGCTGCAGGCACTGGCCGATCATGGAAATAGAGGAATCAGCCAGCTTTCTTTGAATTCTCATCCAGTCAAGAAAAATATGTACACACTTTCCTTGGCTCCTTTTTCCCACCGCCACCATGCGCATGCATGCACTGCTTTTCAAATTTGTGTTTGCTTTGGCAGTGGTTTCATGGGTATCCTTCAGCCTTCCCTGGCATTCAAAATTCAGAATAGTTTCCACCCAGGTGCTAGTGCCTCTGTTCTGCTTAGCACATTGTAGTAAAATTATTTGCAACAGTGTCCACCCCTCCACACTGCACTCTTGGTTCACATTCACCACACCATAGCGAGGAAGTTTGTTCTTGGATAGATGTCTGGAGGATGTAGAGCATCTATCCAAGAACGAACTTCCTCGGTATGGTGTGGTAAATGTGGGCCTAGAGCGCAGTCAGGAGAGGTGGACAGTTTCAAATTAGTTAGCCACATCCGATCCTTTCTCCGATAGTTATGGACATTTTTTACTATAATATGACATTGAATGGCCACTCATGCTTCTATCGAGAGGTAACACCACTCAGGAAACTGAGGAAAGCCAACCGGTGTTGCACAGGATTTGAGGTTGGGAAGAAAAGATGTTCCGATAAAAGAACTGCGAGTACATGGGAAACGTATTATGGAAAGGGCAGTCTGAGTCGAACTAGGATCTCCTGTTCCAGACTGTACCGAAAGCGTGAATATGAATGCAGTAGAGTGCGGATAATCCGAACAATCACTTATCCATGCCAGTTTCCATTGAATTGAAGGGACAACCCCAAGCACCATTCAAGCGGTGCACAAGATGGTTTGCAACAGGTTGGAGCAACAATGTATCACCGTAGAGTCATATTGAGGAGCTAGAGTGTGTCTAATTCCTGTGAAGAAATGATGGAAACGTGAAGGAATGTGCAAGTCTTAGATGGATGTGTGATTGCTCCCTTATCCGAATTTTTCCCCATCCGAACCCCCTGGAGAAAGCGTGCGCCCGAGGAGTGCGGATAATCTACACTCTGCTGTAACAGTTATGCACAATGCGTTTCGATGCACATTGGACAACGTTGCAAATGTAGAACTGTAGGTGGACTGTGGTTCACATTAGACGATTGGAGTGCCCCCACCAAACGAAGAGTGCTCAACATCACAAGGTAGAGCTTGCATATACAATCAAAAAAGAGTACATAACATATACCATTAGCTGATACTGTTAGTGTGCATTACGAAGTCTGAACTGAAAATCTTGAACGATCTCGGCTGGGATGACGGCTACACGTTAGCTCAGTGATTAGAGCATCGCTGGCCTCAAGCGAAGGTCCCTGGTTCGAATCCTGGTGGTGACAGTCAATTTTTTCTTCAGACCTTTCCCGTTTGTGTCTTTCCCTCAAACCAGTGAATATTACTGTTAGCTTCGTACTTTGAGTGATTATCACTTACAGTTACATACCGTAAAAGCCCCTGTATACGCCCACTCGAAATTACGCCCACCCTCCGTGTACACGCCCAGTCAGGGAAAGTCAACACGTTTGTTTCAAAATAGCGCCCATGCCCATGTATACGCCCAGGTATGCCGGCAACACCAGTACATGTACAGGTACTGATACCCAATACTTTGCTGCTATCCCTATTCCAAGTATACACCCGGTTCCAAAATAACGCCCGTGCTCTTGTATACGCCCAGGAAATCGAGGCTGCTATTCTATACGCCCGGGGCCTATACACGGGCTTTTACGGTATACTTGATAATTTCTTAGCGCATGAAAATCGGAGTCAGTACCACAATATTCCTCCCTCACTATATGAGTCTAGATACACTTTTGAATGTGGAACAGGGTCCAGGACAGGATCGTCTGCTCTATCCGAATTATGGCCTGGTTGCAATTTGTCTATTTGCCAGCAGGTACATCGCACCAGGGAGTCATAGCACCTACACTGTAGGGAGACTACACAATACTTTATAGAATTTTGGGTCTGGATTTGGAGGTTCTCCGTGATTTGTGCAACCCGCGATCACGGCCTTAACCTACTGACCCTGAGAACGGCCCAGATTAGCAATGCCGTGTACGAGCGTGTACAGATCTGCCCAATGGTGCCCCAGGGTGGCTGAAACAGGAACCCCTGGGTCGAACCCCATGTCATTTAGCTTTACAGTCGCCTGTGCCGTCTACCTAGATACTACAACTCCCTGCGCTGCACGCAGCAAATGCAGCACATCAAGTATACAGCCATGTAGTGTTGGTTGTCACCTGTTCTGATCGTGTGATATCACAAACAATCTTCTACGATCCATTCATTTGAACCTGGCACGTTAGGGGCCGTCCATAATTATCTATCTTTAACACGAAACGAGAAAAAAATCGTTCATGGGCGGGTGGGTCAAGAAGGGTTTCGTAATGAAAAATATTGATAGCTGAAACACTAGTCCATTCCAGCTATTTTTCGTTGAGGGGTGGGGGTGGGGGACGGTCACAAGTTACTCATAACTAAACTGTTCATTTCGTGAAAATTATCAATAATGCCGGGTCCATAATTGTCGATCTTTTACACGGAGAGAAAAAGTTTCGTTTGTGGGTGGGTCAAGGGAAGTTTCGTTTCGAAAATATTGATATTACAGACATCAATACAGGGGGGTGGGGGGTGGGTGGAGGAGGATCCTTCTTTCATTTCGTGAAAATTATCGATAATGCTGGATAGCTCCTTAGTCTATGCAATAAAATAGTTGTTTTCTTCACACAGTACCGTAAAGTTTAAACAATATCCAGCCAGGTTTGTACCGAACATTTTTTCGAAAGGTAATTTCTCAAATGTTGCCTTGAGTACGTTCTCAGCAACATAGCGGGCCAGTTTCACATACTCTAATTTCAGAAATTTTAGGTGCTCAATATTTTCGGTATGAGAGCAAAAGGCCAGGTTAGGTGAACAGATAATTTAGGTACAGAGAAGCAGTTCTCTATCGGATTATGTGTTAGGGTTTGTTCGGTGTATTGAAATTTTAGGTATGAAACAGACGCACCGAAAGTACCGAAAATAAAAGTACACTTAACATTTGTGAAATTACAGTAATTGGACTGCAAACTTGCATCGCTGGTTGTTGCAGCTCCATCACAGGCGTATCACGGGAAATTGAGTCCAGCTCCACTTCTAGGTTGGGTGACACGTGATGGGCATCACTTCCTGCATGCTGGTGCATGTGACTCAAGAGCTCTGGCTGGCAAGAAGTTTTAGACTGCAGGTGCAATGCAAGATTTTTCTGCGATGTGCTATGCATTGTGCATTGCATTTCTCGAGAGACACTTCACGCTATGTGAAAAAAAGAATTTCGCTCTATGTGGTATTGTGCATCGGGCAGTGCAACTTTCCCACAAAACTGGACTCAAAGCGCCTTATAGCTGTGGTTTACAGCAAAGATTTTCCTATTTGCGACTCTTGGTTTAATGAGTGCAGTAGCATGCATGTGCCTGGTGATATTATTGCAATGGATCATAGTGAGGGCGTAGCAGTACTTGTGCACTGATAGTTGGTATTGACATAAGTACATAACCAAGAGTGGGCAACTCGATGATCCCTCTGCCCATGGCAGAAAGTTTCATCACTTCGGTTTTTGTGGGCCATTGGGCTCACTAATACCATCATGCGTAGCCAGAGATCAAAACTTGTACATCACAGCTACGGTAGGTGAAGCAGAACAATAAACTGTGGATCCATGCCTACTGAACCTGATGAAACACTCTATCTACATGGCACATGTAGAAATATATGCGCGCTTGCTCATAATCATTTGATTTCGAAGCCGTTCGTACCTTATGTTAGTAGTTGCACATTCTTAGTAGTTATGTAGTTTGATAATAACGTTACGATAGATTATCAATACTGGTGGAAACGTTATGCGGGTTGCATGATTTTTTACCCGGTGTGCCATGGTCAGGCATGCTAATTCATCGGATATTAGCAAGTTTGCCTGCCTGCTGGGTGTTGTATCTTAGCTTCACTGTACTACAAATACGATATGCTTAGTTTTCCTAAATTGCTTCATTATAACATTCAGTTTGTTTTGCTGCAATCTTTTCACGTGTTTTGCAGGATTGTAGCCAAGGGTGAATACCATTATCATGAGTGAAGGTCTCTGAGAACCCATGTCTGAAAGCTGGTCATGTTGGCCCAACGCTGACTTTCATTGTCTGTATCCGCCACCTTCATACTGGAATGAACTGGAACATGTTCACTCTCTGTTTCTCATGTGGAAGGACGGAACAGATTGTTTGTCTGTCTCTGTGGATCACCGAAGGCTGAACAGTACAGTTGGAAGAATATTGGATCTCACGAAGTGCCTGAATCTGAAGCGGCTGACATGCGTCTGCACAGCGCTGTCTTTCTGAGATTTGCTTCAAGGCAGGTTATTGTGTACAATTTTGTCCACAGTATTCCAATATTTGCCAAACGTATTTCTCTGATAGTATTGCGACTACACACGCGCAATGATCTCTCCGTCATCAGTCTTTCGCAATGATGTGGCTCACTGATGACAGCATGCATAGCCATAGATCAAATGAGCAGCTAAGGTAGTTGAAGCAGAAGAATGGATCAATGCATCCTGAACCTTGTGTACTGCCTATATGCACTCTCAGAAGTATTTGTAACGTGTTAACTATGAAGTATCAACATTGCTTCTCTTCTATGTGGGTGGTGTGAGTGATGTCAGATGATCTGTACTGCCATGGCCGATGGTGTTCACTGGAAGATGTTGGGTTGGGCCATTGAGCCCTCTTGCAATATGCTGTTGCAGCCTGAAGGCACTGAAAACGTTCGAATGCTGATCTGCTTTCAAGCGTAGAATGTCCCATTGTGTGCATTACACATTTGCATTATTATGTTTTGTACTGGAGTGTGAATGTGCGGCAAGGGCGTGCACATGTAAGTATATCGCACTGGAAACAGCCTAAGAGTTCACGTGGTATGTGATAAGTACACTTTTGGAAAGTGCGTGCACAGTCGAATCATGTAATGTTAAAACAGCCTTCGTGCTCCTCCCTGAATGGCTACGCAAGTTGAAATCTCTGGCTTCCTTTGCTTCTTTTTGCTTGAGCTGGCATGGTGGTCGTAGAGTTGGAATTTGTCAAGTATGATAACAATCGTTGTTTGGTCTAGAGACAAGAATGCATTTGGATATTTGTCCCAGGACTGCATGGCTTCCCAAACTGCACGTTGAATGCCATAGATGATTATTGTTCGGTTCAAGAAAGGACCCGTGGGTCTGTCTGGCTATTGTGAGCTCTCGCTAGTCCATTTCCATAGCACTTGCTCTGGATTCCCTCGCTGGAATACCGTAAAAGGCCCTGCATACGCCCACCCTCCGTGTACACGCCCAGTCAGGGGAAGACAACACTTTTGTTTCAAAATAGCGCCCATACCCAGGTATGCCGGAAACACCAGTACATGTACAGGTACTGATACCCAATACTTACGGCTATCCCTATTCCAAGTATACGCCCGGTTCCAAAATAACGCCCGTGCCCTTGTATACACCCAGGAAATCGAGGCTGCTATTCTACACGCCCGGGGGCCTATACACGGGCTTTTACGGTATTCTCCGGTATAGACCAAGAAGTTTAGAAAACCTACTGGTGATATTAGTATGTTATACTAGTTTCTCCGCACTGTACCGCAGCTTTTGTTATCACACACATGTGGGTTATAATAGTTTATCTACAATCCAGCATGATGTTCTTCCAAGAACGCCCCCGACCTAGGCCCTCGGAACGACGTTCTTGGGTGTGCAACATCACTTATAGTTCTAAATCTTAGAATTTAGCGCAGGATTTTAGTGATCACGGTTTCAAATGCATGTCATAATGACATTGCACTCCACCTTTGGGATAAAAGCTTGTCATAAGAGAAGAGCTGGCATCTTGTACGCATGATTTCTAAAATGTAACGTCCCTGCCGAAGAGCGTTCTTCCATACTACAGTAGAGTCGAGCGTCCAAGAACGTTGTGTCCAAGAGGTTAGCCCGGGGTGTTCTTATTTTTCAGCTGTCCGGCTGTGCTCTTATAGCATGTTCTTAGAAACAAACATGTTAGCATCATATGTATCCCGAAAGCTGCCGGATAACCAACACCCCCATTCTTTTAAACTTTAGGCGGTGGCGTTCTTACCGTACTTCCGCACATATAAGCGCATGTCTTTATGTCCGAATATAAGCGCACCCCTCAATTATAAGCGCATGTGCTTATATGTGAACACTATTGGTGAAAAGGCGGGAGCGAAATATACCACTAAGTGGTGTGATGACACCATTGTTTAGGACACAGACAAACCTGTATTGCGCATATAAGCGCATGGGCTTCTACCCGAACATGTTTACCCAGCCAAAGATCTTTTTTGCAGCAAATTTTCGCTTATAAGCGCATGCGCTTATATGTGGGGAAGTACGGTAGCATTTCAGGCTGGCCATTCTTGGTCAACACGTTCTTCGGTGCCCGTGTAGCACTGCACATGAAATACAGCTACTACAACTCTAGTAATATAGTCTTATTATAGATTGCCGATTATCCGAATGATTGATTGACTTGATTGTCCAAACTGCTCAGGCTGCATGGCAGCAGGCTGTCATCAACATGCATCCCATGATAATTTCGAGGAGCTGGAGTGTGTGCCAAAAAGAATGAGAAATGAAAGTATGCATGAGGAAATGAGTATGTTTTAGATGAGTGTTTTCCCACGCCCTTATCCGAACATACATGCACTCGATCGCCATAACCCCTGGAGATGACTCCATGCAAAGAGGAGTGCAGACCATCAGAGCCCACAAGTACTCCCAGGTCCCGAAGCTTTCGTCTCAACAAAGAATCATAATCGACGACTTGTAATGAACTACATTTTGGTGGTATTATACCGTACTTGTTTACATTCAATTTAGGAATGAGTTTAAAGCATGAGAACTATCCACAGCAGACATTCTCACTGTTCGGAGTTGCCAAAAAAGTGGTGCATGTACAAATCAGGGATGGGTACAATACCAACATCTGAGGTGAGTCTATCAGGAAAGTGAATGCCGTCCACTCTATAAAATGGGGTCCCTCAAGAAAGATGTGATTTTGCAGCCATGGACGTTTCCAGCCAGGTGACTGTATATACAGTGATCTAAGTTATGCACAGCTTGACATGAATGATTGGCTGGACACGTCGAAGAGAAGGAAGAGAGAAGCAGACCAACCTTACACCACCCTGAGCTGAGTGTAGTGGCCCAAAACAACAAACTAATTCTGTGTGGCCTTAGAGGAGCTGGGCAAGAGGTGTACAGTGAATTAAACAATACAGTAAACGTGGGAGAAGTGACAAGACTGAGTATGATACACTGTGCCAGCACAGTGCACATACTAGTGCAACTGTTGGCGTAGTTACAGTTAGCCCACACAAGCAGGTCACTCGATTGTAGATACACAGAGCGCATTCTACATCATACAAAACATGTTGAGCTAGGCAGCAGTGGCTGGCATTTACGACATGCACCAATGCCAATGCGCGGCTTGAGCAAATATTACAAGCCTCGGAACACCCATACTCCATTTTAGAGACAGAACAAGGCGATGAGTAAGCACCAAAGGATTATACGAATAGCGACCAGGCAATAATTCAGGCCACTGCTGCTAATCAAGGACTAGCTACAAGTACTAGTATGTTGTCAGTGTACCCTGAAACGATGCAATCACAGCGAATGTGATACATGCACATCATGTTGCCTGGTTCTTGGTTAAAAGTTGTATCCTCAATGCTTGAAGTTTGTGGGGTCCCTCCAGCTTCTCAGAGTCCTGCACAAAAAAGATAAAAGCAAGTGCAGGTAGAATAATAGTAAGCTCACATAAAACCTCTTAGTCTTGCTAACGAATTTCGTGATTAAATCCACACCATGGGAACGGGGCTACAGGAAAAAAAAGTTCAACCATAATAATGCAAAAAGGCAACTTTAGCTGATCATATTTTTGGCAGCAACACTATACTGTTTGTATAGGAGAGTTGGCTTGGTGCATTCATGCCAAATGCACTCCCTGTAGTATTGTATTACTGTACTTCATCATTTTACTTGGGCATTCATTCCCAGTAGCCCCAATGTCTTCTAACAGAGTGCGCAAGGTACTGCATATTCGGCACATATTTTATTTTCGGCTATTGTCGGCCTGTGCATTTTAATTCGGAAAGTGGTGGGCATCACGCAACTGAATTGCAAATAAAAGGGGGTTTGTCAACTGACAACCGCATACTTTTTCGACATCACTAATAAAAGAATTTTTCGTCCAGCGCATGCGCCAAGAGTGAATAGCAACTGAATAGAGCGATTGTCATTTGACAACCCCCTTTTATTTACTAGAGGAAACGCAAAAGGTAACAAGATTACGTAACCAAAGGTGAGAAGGCACTGAACGAACTGTCAACCTACGAATACAACCTCAGTGCAACAATGTGCTCTTTCTGCTTACACAAGCAGAAAGAGAAAGAGCACGTTGTTGCCCTGAGGTTGTATTCGTAGGTTGACACTTCGTTCAGTGCCTTCTCCCCTTTTATTTACTGGGCATTTGTAGCCTAAAATTTGTTTTGCAAGGTTCAATGTGACAGTGTATGCAGGCATCAGCAGTACAGGCTGAAATTTCAATGTGGCCGAGATGTGCTTTTGCCCTGGGGAGGCTGCAATTTAAAAGCACCGAAAATTTGCATACTTTACAACACAGTACTGAGCATGCGGTGAGCTGATGACGAAATGAATTGGAGGTACTAATAATGCTAAGGGATTCGGGGGCGCATCAAAGGGGTCAGCACCAAGGAATGGGAAAGATTTGTGCCCAGTTCGGGCATGTATATTGGGTATAGAACGGAAATTATTGGCTTAGCCTCAGGCGACTCCTACCAGTATTGCCACCAATGGCCCATGGCTGCTGATCTCTGTGATAGAAATGAGACGTGTATGTGAAACCAAAATATGGCTTTTCAAGATGAACTGTAAGACATGTTATTATAACGAGTCGCAAATTTAACGATTGTCCAAAATTCATAGGTTAACGAGAAGATATGTTAACGATCTTGCAGTATTCTGCCATATCCACACACAGCATATATGAAGCAGTACGGACTCAACGGATCTTATTATAACGAAGAAATGTCATCCGTTAAAACGTTAGATTTGCTTCCTCGTTATATACAATCATGTCTTACAGTATGTGCATTTTGTGAAGATCTGATGTAAGTCATTAGGGACACCTTGTTGGGTCTTGCCAACATTCAATTATTATGATGTTCATATCTATGCAATAACGTTGATGGAATTATCAGCAAGAATCAATAACCCCAAGAGTATGCAGCTTTGTACATGGAGTCTGCCACAACACGTTGACCAAAGTACATGAACCTAGACACGAGCTGGGAAATCAGCTGAGCTGCTGCGTCATTTATGATCTGCTATAGTTTCCAGTCTCCATGGAGGTTTTTCTTGGAGACGTCGAATCTACAGTATTAGGTGTGAAACTTTTGTACTAAACCGCAGGAGATAGAATTAATCTATCCAGCTCGGACATCATTTCACTACGTACGGAAGGAAGTACGCCAATCAAAGCTTGCTACACTCAGGAGATAGAATCTATCCAGCTCGGACAACATTTCACTACGTACGGAAGGAAGTACGCCGATCAAAGCTTGCTACACTCCCGTTTAGTCAACTTAACGGCCCAAATAATGCTTGGGTCATGAACTCATCGCTGTTGGTCTTTCGAGGGTGCCTGACAATGGTTGTTAATGCACAGCACCAGCCGGGCCAAATGACAAGATCAGAGACATAGATCTTCCTACGAAGTAGTTCAATTGCTGAAACGTGACTTCTGCAAACGTTATGTAGCAAAAGGAACTGTACTACGGCACTACACGCCATTCACAATAATCAAAAAAGGCCCACTTGACAAAACAGAATTTCATCAACGGAGCCCCGTGATTTTTTCTTCTGTACATAAGTTATGCATTATGGAGTCATAGCATAAGGGAGACGGCACGGTAGACTTTCAGCCTAAATCATAACAAGGGCCAGCCGGGCAGCTCAAAAGAGAGTGCTATGCACTATTGGCAGAGTGGTATACATGAATAGAGAGTGACCACCTAGTGCGTGAAGCTTTTCGTGTCACCCTAGAAAATTTCACAAATTAATAATGTGGGTTCAACCCCGGGCTGCCAGTGACAGTTGCCCTTACTGCCTTAGGGGCAAGTGCGATACAAACATGTTGGCATATAGCATCGCTTGACTGACCCATGCTTGGGGCCAGTGGGTCAAGTCCGCGATCACGAGTTGCATAAACCACGGATCATGTAGAATCTCCATGGATCCAATCTGTGTACTGTAAAAGCAGAAATTTTCGGTGGTGTAATATTTTCGGAATTCTCCAAAATCGGCGGTTCGGTGGAGGGAAATAATAATTGTCGGTAATACCCGCTTTCCAGGTAAGGGTGCTAGTACTGGTGCATTTTTGCGGTAAAAATTGTCGGCACTGAAGTTACCGAAAATAAAACACCACTGAAAATTTCTGCTTTTACAGTACATCATTTTGGGTATCATGATCTCGTGTTGTTTCCTTGGGTGCTACGACTCCCTGACATGCATTGATCCATGGCACGGTATGATTTGGGCGATTTCAGCCAATCAGTAGACGTTCTGAGAGGGGTATATTCAACGATACACCCCGCTCAGTTCACATGGGTCGCGCCAAGAATGAATATTGGGAGGAGTCTTGGGAAAGTGCCCTGGGAGAAATGGATTGCACCATTGTATACATGTACTGCATTCCCCATAATTTCCTCGTGCTACGTCCTCGGGAAAATATTGAACATATACCCTTCATATACTCATAGAATAATCCAAACGTATCTGCAGTCAACCACGGGTATAACAACCCACGGATAGTGACACTATCTTCAGACCTAGTAACAATATAGCCGTATATTTTCAACCCTGTGAATGACGACAACTCCCAAATAGCAACACTTTTCTCATGCCCGATCAAGGGTCGTTCGTTACTGGCAAAGTTAGCTGGGCATCATGTCATGTAGTCATTATTACTTCAGGCAGGGACAATGAAATACCCCCGCCCCTATTCCTGCAGAGGGAACAGTGCTGTGTCCAGGTCCACATGCAGCATGGAGGTGCTAGTAAGTCACTGGCATATTTTCTCTTGTGGATCGATGAATAGGGCGTGACAATGCTTCCATAGTGGTGGTGGTGGTGGTGGTGGTAGTGGCGGGAGCATACTGCACTGCAGGGCATTACAGCACTGGCATACTATTATTTTCTCTTGCAGCCGTGCAGGACAATGCTTCTATAGTGGTGGTCACGGTGGTGGTGGTGGTGGTCACGGTGGTGGTGGTGGTGGTCACGGTGGTGGTGGTGGTCACGGTGGTGGTGGTGGTCACGGTGGTGGTGGTGGTCACGGCAGTGGTGGTGGTCACGGCGGTGGTGGTGGTCACGGCGGTGGTGGTGGTCACGGCGGTGGTGGTGGTCACGGTGGTGGTGGTGGTCACGGTGGTGGTGGTGGTGGTGGTCACGGTGGTGGTGGTGGTGGTCACGGTGGTGGTGGTGGTCACAGTGGTGGTGGTGGTCACGGCAGTGGTGGTGGTCACGGCGGTGGTGGTGGTCACGGCGGTGGTGGTGGTCACGGTGGTGGTTGTGGTCACGGTGGTGGTGGTGTTCACGGTGGTGGTGGTGGTCACGGTGGTGGTGGTGGTGGTCACGGTGGTAGTGGTGGTCACGGTGGTGGTGGTGGTCACGGTGGTGGTGGTGGTTACGGTGGTAGTGGTGGTCACGGTGGTGGTGGTGGTCACAGTGGTGGTGGTGGTAACGGTGGTGGTGGTGGTCACGGTGGTGGTGGTGGTGGTGGTGGTGGTCACGGTGGTGGTGGTGGTCACGGTGGTGGTGGTGGTTACGGTGGTAGTGGTGGTCACGGTGGTGGTGGTGGTTACGGTGGTAGTGGTGGTCACGGTGGTGGTGGTGGTCACAGTGGTGGTGGTGGTAACGGTGGTGGTGGTGGTCACGGTGGTGGTGGTGGTGGTGGTGGTGGTGGTCACGGTGGTGGTGGTGGTCACAGTGGTGGTGGTGGTGGTGGTGGTGGTCACGGTGGTGGTGGTGGTGGTGGTGGTCATGGTGGTGGTGCTGCTGCTGCTGGTGGTGGTGGCGGTGCTGGTAGTTGCGGTGGTGGGAGCATTCTGCACTGCAGGGCATTAAAGCAAGCTCGATTGTGCATGCATGGTGGCGGTGGGAAAGAGAAGCCAAGGAAAGTGTGTACAATATTTTTGTTGAAAGCACGAGAATTCAAAGAAAGCTGGCTGCTTCCTCTATTTCCATGATCGGCCAGTGCCTGCAGCACGAACAGTACATTGTATTACACGTATGTGCATAGACAGACAAATAAACACTAACCTGAGCATGGGTGCCGCTGGTATTCGTTGTCAGGAAAGTGAAAGTACGAACGAAGGAGAAGAAGATTGTTGACCATGGCGAACAACTGCATATCCAGAAGGCACACGGCTTGCCAGAATGGGTCGGCTACATCTTCGCTAATTTTCTATCTTAACAACATTCAGCTTCGAGGTCAAGGACGACGGCATTTTTGGAAGGAAATTTCGAATTTTGGAGAAGAAGCTTGCTTTCCGAAAAATGTTCCTTTCACGCAAGGCAGCATGCCAGGTCGAGGTCAGGCGTGTGAACCAGGTGAACTGTGTCGGCAGATCGACGTTTACGTTCCAGGCCGACAGTTTTTGACCAAGCCGTGAATCGCCCTCGCTCTGACTCGCCCGGCTACGAAGGAGTAATTTTACAACTCTTCAGGCCAGCTACAGGCCTCCGATGCAGAGCTGCAAGTGACGGATATCGGTCATTTGCAGCCACTACTTTCAGCCTCCTGGTCGTTGCAATCGGATACATAATATACCTCGCCTCGAGGCGGGATCCCGCCTCGCCGGGCCAGCCCGCTTGCCATGTAAACGCACCACAGGTTTTGTGTGGATTTGTGTATAACCCCGAGATCCCGTTGCAGGCGGGCTGGCCCGCCTGTCGACCAGCCCGGGCTGGAGCTGCACATATAATCACCCCCTTATAAGCTTAGTGCGCTGGAGTACTGCCAATTATGTACCAGATCACCTGATCACTGCCCAAAAGGCATGTCTTGGTGCATATTTGGCAGTGCACCAGCGTACGTAGTACGCCTGGGGTCATTCCTGATGGGCATGGCCATATGGGTACGCCGTACCCGGGCATTATCGTCTGATAATGCCCTGGTACGGTGCTGCTCTGATTGGCCAAATGCTAGCAACGATCTGACAACAGGCACGTGACATATATGAACTTTTATCAAGAGAGGGGCCGACGTGGGGGGGTTATGGACTCTTGCTTTTATTAGGGTTTTTCCAATACGAGCAGGTTGGGAATCGGAATGCTAAAGGGTTGGCTATCACCTGACCTCTCATGTTTATTGGCAGTCTTCGGACGGGCCAGGAGATGTTGAATAAATAAATAAAACTAACTTCCCTCGCATGAAGTTACTGTAAAAGCAGAAATTTTCGGTGGTGTTTTATTTTCGGTAACTAACTTCGGTGCCGACAATTTTTACCGATAATAAAACGCACCGAAAATTTCGGTACAACCGATACTGTATACATGTAGACTGTAGTACACTTACCTGGAGAACGGGTTTTACCGAAAATTTCCCTCTACCAAACCGCCGATTTTGGCGAATACCGAGAATATTACACTACCGAAAATTTCTGCTTTTACAGTAGTTCAGTTGTGGTAACACCGGGCGGGATCCGCGCTCATCATGATATCAAGAGTACATACATGTAACCCATGTACTCTTGATGATATCAAGCGCGCGCTTGTCGATCTATATCTGATGATGTCATGTTTTGATTTTTTCTAACTAATTACTTTTCATTCTGTTTTCGTAGATTTCGCTAGTAAAAAGAAGTCAGTAAAAGATGAAAATGGCGCTGGCGCTCATTATGATCATGCAAGCAGCTTTGCAGCATGCAGCAGGTGCGGGTGCATGCTGAACTAACTGAAGTGCTTGTAAGTTTTTCTTGTTTTATTTCTATTTTCTGTTGTGAAGTCTTTGCCTTGAATTGAGTTGATCTTTCACTACGTACTAGTATACGATATTCGGCGCTCTGAACATCTACAATGGCTCAAAGTGCTCCGTTCGAGCGGAAGAAAATATTTGTTGGTGGACTTTCTCACAGCAGTAACAATGACTCTCTTAGAGCGTACTTTGAGCGTTTTGGAGAAGTTACAGATGTTTTCATGTCTAAAAATGTGGAGACAGGAACTGCCCGTGGATTTGCATTCGTCTCGTTCGCAGAGGATGAGACTATAGATAAGCTGATTGCTGCTGCTCCTCATAATGTGGATGGCAAGGTTGTGGACGCCAAGAGGGCCACTATTCGCACACCGCGGGGACCTGGTGGTCCTGGTGGCCCTAGTGGTCCTGGTGGGTTCCAACGTGGCCCACCCGGTCAGGGGCAGGGTCAGGGTCAGTTTGGTGGACACGGAGGCGGGTTCGGTGGTCCTGGTGCTGGCCCTCGACCCCAAGGACCTAAGAAGACCAACGAGAAGCAAGTGTTTGTGGGTGGTGTGCCCAATGGCACCACAAAGGAAGATTTACAGCAATTCTTCAACCAGTATGGCCCAGTGGAAAGTGCAGTCCTCATGGTTGACCGGGAGACTGGACGTAGTAGAGGATTTGGATTTGTTAACTTCACGTTCATGGAAACTGTGGACAAAGTATTAGGAATACAACATTTTGAATTGAATGGCAAACCGGTGGAAGTAAAGAAAGCAGAGCGTCGCACTACTAAACCACCAGCTGGTCAGGGTGCACCTCCATACAATATGGGACACGATGCATCGGGAATGATGGACCCGTCACAACAGCAGCATCACCAGCAGCAGCAATATCACCAACAGCAATGGAATCAACAAGTGCCACAAGCTGGCCATATGCCAGATCAGTATCAGCAGCAGCAGCCACAACAATACCCAGGATATGATGCTTACGGTAATCAGTATCAGCAGCAGCAATATGGTGCTGCTAATGGACAGTATCAGCAGCAGCCACCCCAGCAGCAACAGCAGCAGCCATCTCAGCAACAACAGCAGCAGCAGCAAGGTTACAACCCACAGGCACAGTATGGGCAACAGCAATATAACCCTGTACCCACACAACAAGCTACACCGCAGGGACAGTATGCGGGCCAGCAAGCTCAGGCTCCGGCCGCCCAACAGGCCTATCAAGCAGCAGGTTATGGAACATCAGTGAACCCAGCTACTGTTGGTCAGGCAACGGCCAATCAGATGGTTGGAAACCCGAGTGATCCATACAACCAGGCTACTCAAGCTGCTGGTAATGGTGTGCAAGGTACCGCTGTAGCTCAAGGTCATTACGCTTACCAGGCGGCAGCTGGTTATAACGCAGTACCTGCTCAGGCTGCGGCTGGTGCAGCTGCGTATAATGGTGCCGCTGCTCCTGCCCAAGGCGCGGCAGGCTATGGTCAAATGGCTGCTGCGGGCGCTACTGCGGGTAGCAATACAGGCCAATATGCACAGGCTGCACCTGCTGCCGGTGCTCCTGCTGCACATACTGCTGGTGTGCCAGCACAAGCAGGAGCTGCAGCCGCACCACAGTCCACAGGCGGCTATCCTACTGCAGGCCACGCTGCCCAAGCTTCCAGTGGCGTGGCTGATCCATCGGCAGCATCTGCTGCTTACAATGCTCAGTGGAGCACAGCTGCTAACCCTGCTGCTGCTGCCGGCTATCCCACACCCGCTGCTGCCGCTACTGGATATGCACCGCAGTGATCACCTTTATTCTGGGCCTAGTGGCTTGTGCATAGTGTGTGTGTGTTTGTACAGACATTAGGTGCAGGCGTATTCATTTGAATTTGCACTTGAGACGAAATCATTCAGCATCAACACCCTCCTCTGCTGCCTGCATTGACATATGTACATGGTGTGTGCGTATTCCCTCAGTGCTCTTCTGCTTCCATGTGCTCTCTCCCCTTTCTTTCTCTCTCTCTCTCTCTCTCTCTCTCTCTCTCTCTCTCTCTCTTCCCCCCCCCCCCTTGTTTCGAATCCTGCCTCCATGTACTCGTCCCTCTCTCCAATCCTGCCTCCCATGTTCTTCCCTGTCTCGAACCCTGCCTCCGTGTCATTGTAGCACATCACCCTCCTCTGTGCGTGTACATTACTCCGTCTTGTAAATTTCAATGAAGCCTTTTGACGCTGGTCTTAATATATCGCCAATCTTGTGTACCACTGGCTACTAGTTTTAGATTTAGTATCAGCTTTTTTCTCATTCAGTTTCAGTCCTTACCGAACAAGCTGCTTTCGCCATGCCTCACGTTATTCCTTCATGTCTGCACTAACCAATTCTGTGCGAGGCCTGCACTTTTGTGAAAAGAATTGTACATTGACCCATCCGTCACATGCTGCAGGTTTTGCTCCCGTCTTGGCTGTGCTTTTGTTTTTTGGCGCACTGTATTCTTTGCTTTCTTAGAAGCTTGCTTTGACTCTGTGTGCTTCGTTTAAGATTAAATAAAAAAATAAGTTCTTGCTATGTTGCTAGACTCCAGATTCTCTTAGCCTTGGGAGTAGTGTTCTTAGCCTTGGGAGTAGTGTTGTTGATGCTGGTGTGCAGGGTGCCTGTCTGCTTGAGCTTGTGCTATGTGTGTATCATGGTGTAGCACTAACGTTGACGTGTTCGGTAATGCGCGTTGAAATGCTGTCAGCTGTTCTACACAGCAAGGTGTGTGTGTGTGTGTGAAAAAAAGACCAAAAAGTAGGGATTCACTGGCCAGAAAAAACCACTTCATAGCTGTGTGGTGTAGACCGGGCTGAATGGTGGCGGTCAATTCTTCAGCCTTGCAAGCTGTTGAATGGTGCAATCCCAGCACAATTTCCTATGGCTTCTGCTGTAGCACCGCCTCCGGCAATGGGCGTCAAACTTAATGGTGTGTGTGTGTATACCCGGCTAACATAACACCGGCATGTATCGGAACTGTTACTAGTATTAAGTACATGTACCTAGGCCAGATGGGCTGTATAGCATGTCGCCTTGCTTCAGCTGCTCTGAAAAGGAGAAGCTCCAGAGGGCCAGGGCAGTGGTCAGGGATGTGGTGCGCTGGTGATATACTCAGTCGGTTGTGGACTGTTTCAGCTGCAACAATGCCGGGTATAAAGCTTTGGTGGCATTCTCTTAGCTTCAGGTCATGTTGCATTGAAGTCTGGAATGCTTTTCCATGTGGTTGCTTCTTCACCACACAAGTACTGAGCATTGTGCGACAATATGAAGAAGAAAAAGCATGCCGCATTGCAGGTGCTGGTCCGCTAATCCCGTCACCGGGACAACTGATGCTGGCCTGACGAATTACGGCAATACACATGATACATGTGTGCATACAGTATGCATAATATCAAGAGTACATAAACCCGGTTTATGTAATGTACTCTTGATGATATGCACACATATCTCTTCTATGACCATCCGTTAAAGGCTTGGTTTGGCCTCTGACTGGCTGCAATGCATGAATATAGCCGCGGAGTAAGTAGTTACTGTAACTTACTTACAATCGAGAATACATGACAGTCGTACATTCCTTGCCATGTACTGTATCTGGATACAGGTTCAGGCAGGGCTCAGGTCGAGGCGAGCCTGGGTTACACTGCATGTGCATTACCAGTGCACGACTTGTAGACTGCATACCATGCCATAATGCATGCAGGTCATTTGCCACATGAGTAGTATGCAGCATTGCACGGCAGCTGTGTCAACGTTAGACTACAATGTACATGTACAGTCAGCTTGGCTAATAACGACTGCGGATATAACGACAATTCGCGAATAACTACAGAATTCCATGCCCAGAGCAAAGTCCCATCTAACTGTAATACATTATAATGAGACTTCGGGTATAAGGACACTTTGCGAATAAGGACACTTTTCTGATGCCCTGCCGAGTGTCGTTATACGCAAAGCCGACTGTACCCAGGCACATGTCTACGGACAGAGACATGAAGCGGGAAGCATAACTCATGCCGGATAGGATCGCTACTGGAGCGAGACTTTCTTGTACACATGTTACCAAGAGCTTATTTTACTCTTGATGTCACCTTTTCACGACACGTAATGTTAGTGCTGCAAGCGCATAACTATCAAGCAGAAAACTACCAGCACACATCAAAAACCCTATCAATGAGTTTGGACTAAAATTGGAACAAAATATGAAAAAACTATCCCAGAAAAGAAGGAGACAACCTACAAGTAAAAATAAATTTTGTGCAAAATCCAAATAGAAAAAAATGAATGATGAATATCAATCGGATGAGAGGAGAACGACATACTGGTCAGTATAAAAAAATATTCTACGCCTGAAATAATTCTAAGGTCAAGAACGGATTGTAGCCTCAGGCTCAAATAGCTCATGTATGGGCTTGTCAGTATGTAGGGAGTTATCGACTAAGGCCAATACCGACAGGAAAGATCAGACAATTTGCAGCTGTCTTGCGCACTGCACGAAGAAGCAGTCGCACAGCCAAGATAGCACTGTTTGACAACTGACAGGAAGTGTGCGCAGAATTAAGTGCCTGCGTGTCGACTACAGCATGCACAGTAGCGCAGAGTTGAAAGCCCAGTGTGCGCACACATAGAGGTCAGGGCTATGGTGCAGTATAGCAGCAGCAGGACCACACACATCATCACTGAATGGGGCAAGAAGATCCCAGTTCCTGGGCATACTGGTCTGCCAGCAGTGAGCGAAGTTGGTCCACTTCAGTTCGTAGCTTGCGCACATCACCGAGTTGTGCCTCTAGGTCTTCTACAAAGTTCTCACCAGTAGTGTCAACATCCTGATCGTGATTGGGTTGTTCGGGAACAACAGGGGCTGGGTGAACAAACACACAGAATAAAAGGATCATGAATGCAAAAAAGATCCTTGATGAAAGCAATGGGTAGAATGAAAGGCGCACCAACCGCAAGGCCCCCACCCCCCCACCCCATGGCATTGTTTCCATCGACGTTTAACGTGTTTATTCCTCAACATTTTTCAGAAATAAACACGTTAGGGGTCGTCCGTAATTATCGAAAAATTAAAAAATCCGTCCTCGTGCAAAATTGTCTCTGACCCCCCCCCCCATTTTTCCCATTAATTTTTTGATCTTTACCGATGCCCAGCTCGAAAATAAGAACTCCTGACCCCATGTTCACTGATTGCACCTCCATGTACATGTATTTCAAGTACTAGTACAGCTGTAGCTAAGTAAAGTGAGTAGGAGGTCTACCGACGGCCATGCACGTCCTACAACTACATGAAGAGTCATGTACCGGTATAATTATCATACTGGTGTTTGCGACCCTACACTACGCGTATACGTCTACAGTGCACTACATGTCAGTGCAACAAGTGTATGAAAGTCACTGAAGAAAAAAAAGTACGAAAAATCAAAAAATTAAATTCCGCCAGCGCCCTTGAACACCCACCCCCTTTCTGCCTGAGGACGGATTTTTAATTTTTCGAAAAATACGGACAACCCCTTAGCAACAATGCTATGGTCCTTGGTGCGCCCTTTCGCTCTATTCACTGCTACTTTGTTACTATTGTGGCACTTTGAGTAAGTCACGCGACTACAATGACAATAAAACAGGTGAGTAGTCTGGCCTCTCAGTGACCCTCAACACGCTGATCGACATCTCATGCTCTAAACAAAGAGAAAATTGGATACACAAGCCCAGGCATGGTAGCAAGCACCTCCTTTGTACCAGCGCTAAAATATGCACAAACACACTAACGGTGGGTCCAGTATGGTACTATCGTATGTCCGCACCTTTAAAGCCATGGAGGTATATTCGATTATAAAGCCAGTCTCAGTTATAGCCATGGGCTTCATAAGTGAAATGACATTTGAAGTATGTTTTGTAAAAATGAAGGAATAAGTACTATACTAACAAACTTACAGCCCAGCAGGAAGGGTGAACAAGTAGAGTTAGATTGAAATTTCTGTGTGGACTTTGACTTTTATGGCATGGCGTAGTGGGTGAGTCATTTTGCATCTAAAGTATCGAGGAAAGCAGCGGTGTTTCGAATATAAGGCCATGGCTTTAAAGGCGCTGGCATACGGTATGAATGGAAGTGCACAATTGTACTTGATCCTGGTGGAGACCAGGAGAAAAGCAAAGAGTGCATAGCCGATAAGGTATACCAGCAATAGGAGAGAACAGTTGAGAGAGCAAGCATGCTTACCGGAAAGGCCCAACAAGCGAGACATGTCCGGGTCATGGCCGTCGACAAAACTTTTCCAAACTTGAATCAAGTTACGCAGGTCACCCACGCAGGCTCGGAGCTACAACAATGTGATCGAAATCAAGACAGACAGACAGAGAGAGAGAGAGAGAGAGAGAGAGAGAGAGAGAGAGAGAGAGAGAGAGAGAGAGAGTAGTTAGGCTGAGGGTGAGCTGTGACTTAGGTCATATAACACTGAGCCACTATCATTGGCAAAATCAGAATACTCGCCTGGACAATTATGACCCCTGATCATCCGCAGATCTTCTGAGTTTCCACCAATTTGAATGAAAAGGCGCCGAGTATCCGGGGCTGATGTGCCCAAGCCCTCCCAGCTTACATAAAGTCTGTAAACAAGTATGTGGCCAACGCAGGAGCCTCCCTTCATTTGTTGACACTGTCCACTCCGGTAGAGTTGAGCCTAATGCATGCACTGATAGCCAATGGTACATGCTCAAAGGGAACTTGAAAGCTTCTATACGGGTATGCAAAAGTATATCGGTGATCGTCATGCTGAAGGCTCTTCATCTCTATCCTATCGAGAGTCTGGCCAGTAGGTTAGACAAGAAGGCAGAAATGCCCGTATATCAGGTGAAGCAAAATGAAATCAAGCAAGCAAACAATGTGAGCAGCCCCTCCCCTCCCCTCTCCCCCACCAGCCCATCCTCGTGGATATGGTACACTAGTCGACTGATACAGGAGTGGCATTGTACCATAACCAATACCCCCCCCCCCCCACACACACACCAGCCCACTAACAGCACACCCTACCTCTGCCTGGACACTGCGCACTTTGTGGATCGATTCGGAAGACAGCGAGCGCAAACGGAGTCCTTGCTGGAATGACAAACACGCACACACACACACAACGATAACTGACCAACCTGAATAAAGACAGACAGCTAGCTAGTACCAGAAGAACTGCATGTGCTGGTGATGACCTGAACATGTTCACCCTTTCTGTTTGCCGCAAACGGATGTCAGACGATTACTCTGAAGTACCTCTGAGCACATTTTATTTATTCCACCTTCCCGTGGCCAGGGAATATAGCCTAATAGGGAATACTTGAAGAAGATGTAAAGTACATGTACTAGCACTTCCCGAAAAAGAAAAAAACATCTGCACCATAAAGTACCCCCCTCTCCTTCCAGGTATCCGACAAAGTAGACTGACCTGCTGATGAGCTTGTTCCAGCTGCAAACTATGATCCAGCAGCTCTTGATTCTGTGTGACAAGCTACAGAAGAAGTGACACAAACACACATATTCAGTTTTTCACCATACACATCCTATCACCGCACATGGCTTTGTCTCACATCTCACAGTTGGGCAGTCGCTCAGATAAGAGTCTGGATGCACGAAAATTGTCTAGATACCCCCCCCCCCCCCCCCACCACACATCAATCTCATGCAAGTCCAGCCCAGGATGCACACACAGGCAGTTCATGCAAATCTGGCTCATATTCCACACGCATGCAGAGCTTCGATAGGCAGGGACATGAACAGAGCATAGCATGTACGGTAGAGTCAGCGGGAGATGATCACGACAATGGGACAAGTGGGCTAGCGCACTGTAATCAATACGCAGATCACAACGCAGATAATGAGATGTGACATGAGAACCAGGGAAGGGGAAACACACGGAATACTAAGGACCTATAAAGCATGCAATCAGAACAGCCTCAATACCAAGTCCAGTACCTGTGTGGTGGTCGAGCGAAGGTCATCGATTATGGACTGCCGTTCGGACAGTCTTTCTTGGAGTGCTTTATTGCTCAGCTGACAAGAAATAAGAGGCAAAAGGAATGCAGGTACTGTGGATAGTTTTCCAGGAGACAAGAATGCAATCAGACGAAGAAAAGAACAAGCTTCGAGTTAATCTAAAGCCACGTTCGAAAATTTCCACAAGTAGCTTTGATGCCTTCTCATCAGTTAGAGTACCGCAAAGTACCGTTGACCCGCCCCCGCTCTAACCCCCCCCCCCCCCCTCCCGTCGAATTTCTGCCCATGAAGTGACGTCAGCGTACACAAATGTGCACAATCCAGCATTCCAGGTCTGATCTTCTGCTTTGTTGTACACCGTACCGCACTTGAACAACTTGATCTAATTCCCGCCCCCTGCTGAAAAACCAGCAGGGAAGCGACACGGCGTGGGGGGGGGGGGGGGGGGGGGGTCAACGGTACTTTACGGTATAGGCAAAATGAAACTGAATGAGCACAATGAATTTATACAGCGGAAAGGTGACAGAAATAGCACACGGAAGAGTAGCCAGAAACAATGGTGGTACATGGGTAACATCCTACACATGGAAGGCAGTAGAGAGAAAGGAAGAAGCGATGCTGCAACTCAGATGATCACGTTTTTCACGATCATCAGGCAACCAAGGCAGTGAACTTACAGTGTAAAGTACAGTTGGATACATGCGCAGAGTGTACTGACAGCATTGACGGGTACTAACCTTTTCTTCGTGCAAGGCAGAATCTTGTTCCTCGGCACGTTGTTTCAGCAGCTGACATTCTTTCTGCAGCTCAGCAGTGGCACGCGCGTAGAGCTGCTTGTAGCGATGCCTGACCTTCTGCATATCATCAGTTGTCTGCGACTGGGTCTTTTCCAACATCTGATCATAGGCAACAAATGCACAGAGGGAAAGAAAGGGAGGGAGAGAGAGAGAAAGAGAGATTGTTGTGTATATGGTACAATGCACCCTCTTGCACAGTGTTGCTCTAAATGTGTACTTCAAATACTAGTAAGACTAAGTGCACATGAACTTAATTCGTTTAGGCATGTATCTACAGGTAGAATTGAACACAATGGTGATAAGTGCACTGCAAACAACTCGGTGACATGACTACAAGAGCAGCAAGCAAGACAGAACTACAGTAGTAGTAGATAGTAGATACCGATATCGCAAATGGAGACTAGCAAAGTCGAAGCAGCCCACAGTCATGGCAGTATGTGTACTTACGCCATGCAGTTCACTGCACTGCGCTTGGCTTTGCAGCAAGAGAGCCTGCAGCTCTTCGCGACTACAGTGAGATGTGTTGGTCAACTGCTCTTGAACACTTCCACTGCAGTAGTCAGGAGGTACCCAACAACCCAACACCGACACACACACAACATGGATGTACAATATTACGTGCACCCCCACCCACAATATGTATGTGCAATATTACGTGCACCCGCACACACAGAGTACAGCTGGTCGAGTCTACTCCCAAAAGGTCATGCACACCAAGCCGGGAAAGAAAACGCATGACTAACAGCCAATCGCGTTAGTCACATGCTCGCTGCTTAGCTCAGCTGCATGCCATCATGGCATGTATAGCCAAAGCAGTATCCACATTTTGCCATTCAACACGCCTTGTGTACTGTACGTGCAGGTCCTCTGAATAATGCATGGTATATCACGAGTCGACCATACTGGAAACAATGTGCTTCAGTGCTGATTCAACACGGTATAGCTGTACATTGGCGAAAGCATTGATCATAGCTGCAAGCCAAAAGTCAAAACTGCTCAGCCTGCCAAGCTGTTGAATTACAACGAAAGACGAAAAGTGAAAAGAACATTACTCATAGGTACACACCTGAAAAAGTTGAGACCAGGGAAAAGTTGTCAGTGGCACAAAGTATGAAGCAAGCTTACCTCTGTAGTTGCAATAGCGCCGATACCTGTGCTTTCACACGATCCAATTCAGATCGCTGCAATGACAAGCAAAAAAGGGAAAAGCATACAAAGGTTCAGTACTAGACAGAATGAGAAAGAGATGGACAGAGCAGAGCAGAGCAGAGAGAGAGAGAGAGAGAGAGATACAGACAGGCATGCAGTGACAGAGACAAGTTGACGATGGATTGTGAACATACCTGCGCTTCCATCTCATCCTCTTTCTGCCCCAGTGCTTCCTGCGCTGCATGGCAAGCATCTTCAGCTGCCTGACAACGCTCTCTCCATGTTGTAAGCTGACAAAAGCAGTGATGAAGTGAGTTAAGGAAATCAAGAATGTGATCACTGTATGTCACACACATAGCATTGACACCAGCACCCTGTGCAGGCTGTACCACACTGCCTGGAAACTTGTGGAAAGTGTCCTGTTGACGTCAACTCTCCCAACAATTTCAAACAAGCACACACAAGTACACATACAGCCTATGCAGGAAGAAAAGGATACTGCTTCCTGCGACTTCTTCACTTCCTGAGGAGTCGGGACCTTGGTCAAGTAGCGCTCCAACGACTGAACGCGTTGCCTGCAAGTAACGAGATACAAATTTATCCCAAACCAAAATATACAGAAGGGAAGAGGGCTAAGCTAGCATAGCACGGATGTACATGTACTCTGTGAACGGAAAGTTGGAAACACAAGAGCTGTCGTTGAGAACTCTACAAGTAAGCCCTGGGCTACATGCTCAAGGCAAAACAACCAGCTCTTGTGCTTGTGGTGACTTACTGCAGATATCAATGACCAAAGTCACAACATTTCCTCATATAAATAGTACATGCATTGACCAGCAACACTATCAAATTGCACTTGGGAGAAGGGCGCTGTCACAAGACTGCCACTGCAGTACATACTTTGTGGCTTCCTCTCGCTTCGCCGATTCTTCCACTTCGCACCTCAACTTGTCCAAATCATCATCGTGCTGCAGGTTCTGAATAGAACACATGAGGTAGCAACATAACATTGAAATCATTCTTACAAGATATTAGAAACAAGAAGGCATGGCGCACATACATGTCCAGATGTACACTCCAGCAGGTGTAGCATCCAGGAAGACAGCCGGGCAGGAGGAACTCAAAACAATGGGCAAGGTCGCTGTCCATGCATGCATGCTTGCTGGTCTGGGGTGCATTTAGGATTAGCAGGCTGCACATCTCGATTGTGTGATGCATCGATCACAAGTGAATGCCTGAGCTGAGCAGGGATTCTCAGCAATGGCATGTACCAACACAAGACATAAACATACCATTTTCTTCACATCCTTGCCATGCGCTGCCTGCTCGCCTTCCAGCTCGTCAATTCTCTTCTGCGCTTTACTGAGCGAATACTCAGATTTTCTGCACGTCAAAACCATAACACGCAAAGCACCTAGTCAGGAAGTGAATAAAGCCAAGATGCATGAAGACTGAAGAGAGAACCAATACAGGTCAAAGATCGATAGATCTAGTGAAGACCAAAAGGCACAGTTGCACTGTGCCAGTAGTCAAGAGTGAAGACCAAAAGGCAGGGAAAAGCATGAAAAACAAAAGGCAGGGAAAAGCATGCAGAACAGAACATGATTTGCACTGAAAGGATGCAACATAAATTACACGTAAAACGAACAGCACAAGTAGTAGAGGAAAGGTAGTCAGGGGTACCCGTCGTATATCGATATGCTGAGAGAGAGAGAGAGAGAGAGAGAGAGATAGAGATAGAGATAGAGAGAGAGAGAGAGAGAGAGATAGAGAGAAAGAGAGAGAGAGAGCAGTGAGTGAGAGATAGATAGATAGAGAGACTGCACTCACCCAAGAGTGGCCTGCATAGTGGCAAGCTGTCTCTCAGTCTGCTTGCGAACCTGCTCAGCCTGCGCATGCGCTAACGCCAAATCGTTCTGCGTCTCCTGCATTCAAAGGTGTACACGGAGAACACCTGATATCAAGTTCCCATGACTTGTCACATGTTACACCATGTGTTCAAGACCAAACATGTACACTAGAGCTTCAGGAAGAATGGGATCAAAGTAGACTGACTACACACTGCACCGCTGCATACACATGCCCCATGCACGCACGTGTGCACGCACACACAAAAACACAGAAAACCAAAAACAATCTTGAACAAGGAGCGGTTGACGATTAGCTCGCTTTTTCGTAGCTTGGAGAGTATGTAAGGCTGGCCGTGCGCTCACAGCCATTTTTCCCACTGGTTAGAGGGAGCAAGCGAGAAGACACATCCCTAGAAACAATGCAGTGACGGTGCCAGACCGCCGGTGGCAGCAACATGTGAAGGAGACAAAGAGGACACAATGCAAGCAGGGGTGTTTGCTACGAGGAGAACTCACTGCAAGCTTCACGTCCAGAGCGGCATGGTCTCCTTCGGCTTGTCTACGGACAACCTGCTGCATTCTCAGCTCACTCTCGTGGCACTGGCGTTTCAGCAGATCAGCTTCGCGCTGCAGCCTACGGCAAGGGTGGCAACACCAGCGAGAGCAACACACACACACACACACACACACACACACACACACATGCACACACACACATGCACACAAACACACACATATCCCTCTTACTCGGACCTCCAAGCTACGGGCACCTTGGTCTACCTGGCACCCTGTAGGTGAGATTTAGTGGATATATTACTACTCTTTCGCCAAGTAACCTTTCATAATAGCTTTGTTGAAAAGTGACGTCATATCTCAAATCTCTGGTCCTTTCCCATCAAAATTAGACGTGATTCAGAGCTAGGGGCATTTCCAAGTTATGGGCAGTGCTCGGTCCCAGACTGCCTGGACAGAGAGATACAGTGCAACTTGGATAAGACATGCCCACATTTGCAGCAGGAAAGTCTACTAAGTATCCGAGGTACTTTTTAATCCTACAATACTGTACTTAAGTATGGATGAATACACCCGTGCTACGGACAGTGGCCGTACTAAGCAAGAGTATGTCCTATTAGAGTACTAGTACGTAGCAAGTGAGTTCCACGGTATGAGCGTACAACGCAAGAGAGTCGGGGTCTAGGCGACATGAAAGCGCGATATGTTACACATGGTACATGGCGCAGCATGTGTGTGTGTGTGTGTGTGTGTGTGTGTGTGTGTGTGTGTGACTGAATTGCTATTGCGGATGATTCCACACTGTTTGCGACATCTCGATCCGGGCTCGAGCGAGCTGCAGTGACATTCGATGAAGTGGCCTCCGAGTTTGGACTGACAGTTAGTCTCTCCAAGACCAAGTTCATGGTGATCGGCAGAGACATTTCTGATGCGGACCTCGCCCCTGTTTGTGTTGGTTCGAACCAGATCGAGTGCGTAACGGAGTTTCGCTACCTTGGGTCGATCATCGATACGTCTGGCCGGTGTTCGATTGACATCTCCTCCAGAATTGCGGCTGCCTCCCGTGCGTTTGGCTCCCTGCGGAAGCCAGTTTTCAGCAACCACCATCTGTCCGTCCGCACCAAGAAGAATATGTTCAATGCGTGCGTTGTCACCATTCTGCTGTACGGAGCTGAGTGCTGGGTACCCCTCCAAGCCGACATCTGGAGGCTCTCCACGTTCTACATGCAGTGTCTGCGTAACGTTCTTGGCATAACAAGGTTAGACGCCTGGCAAGAGCGGATCAGCAATGATCAGTTGCTGGAAATGTGGGGCGACAAGCGCCCACTTGCTGTCCGGATTCGCCAGCGACGACTTGAGTGGCTGGGTCATGTTGCTCGCATGCCACCAGAGCGCATCCCGAAGATTCTGTTGTTCGGTCTGCTCTCATCCCGCCGTCCACCTGGCGGTCCACGCAAACGCTGGAAGGACTGCATTAGTGCAGACCTGAAGGCCCTGAATGCTGTGGAGGGATGGTACGATCCGGCAGATTCTCGCCCCGACTGGCGCCGCATGCACCGCTGTTTCGAGCCCGAGCCGCCCACACCCAATGTCCATTGCCAAGTATGTGATCGGTACTTCTCTCGCCCATCAGATGAGAAGCGTCACAAATGCTTGGCAGAACGGCAGAAGCCAGTGTGTAATCAGGCTGGCGCTTGCCAGTGTCGTCTCTGCCAACGTTGGTTCCGCAGCCCCGGTGGATTGGCTACCCATCGGTGCGATCACGGACCTGCTCCCAACATCGAGCACCCCGGCAACCCGGTCACTCCGCAGTGCAGCACCTGTCACCAGAGTTTCAAGTCCAGCAGCGGCTTGGCCAGGCACAAGTGCGACCGCACGAAACGAAGGATAGTGTCGGAAAGGGCTGACTTCCCGTTTGAGTGCCCTTGCCAAAGGAAGTTCCGACTACGTCACCATCTAGTGCGCCATCAGAAGTGCTGCTCCTCAGCCTCTTCCACCCCTCTCCCCTGACGGGGACCGTGTAACCTATCAAGGCAACGTGTATCAAGGTCAAGGTGTGTGTGTGCGCGCACACGTGTCAATCTGGCTTAGATACAAATTAAGTGACAAGCTCACTCACACTTTACCTCTGGATCGTTAAGTCTTTCTGGTGCAACAGGTTGTCCTTACTACGAACTAGTGGCTCCCAGTGGTCAAAGTCTTGACCAAACTTGTCCCCGTCAATGGCAGGCTGTGGCAGAGCACTACCAGCGGTGGCGTGGCTGCCGGGCAGGAAGTGCTTGAGGTGGCGATGCACGGCCGGCGTACTCCAGTCCTGCATTGCCACCGCTGTCCTGTCGGTGTGTGGCGGGAGTGGTGCGCGTACGGACGGCCGCATCGGCGCTGGGTCCGAAGTGCCACCGCCAGACGTGTCGGAACTGTCCGAAGTCGCAAACGCGCCCTCCGTGCTGAGGCCCTTTACAAAGGAAAATCATACGGAATAATGAAAAATGCTCAATGTACATGTACGAAGATATACAGACGCCCTGGTAAACACCCCAAAGGACGTGCTTGAATAGACGAAGCGGAGCGCTTTAGCCACATCAAACTGCAAGAGTAGTTGGGCTAGTGTAACAACTACAGACGTGTACACACACAACTTGCATTCTGGGTGTGCAGGTGCAGGTCAGCTAAAGAATGTGTTGCTAGACAACGGCAGAGGGCTTGGTGGAGTAAGCTACTTGTGCGTTAGAGTACCACGTTACACTTTATGCTGCAGGGTACCACATTGCCCCTCGCTGGAATCAGATCCATGCCTCGGACACCATATGCTGGCCTCCTGACGGCCAAATTCATCTACTAGTTACTCGTGCTCTGTTGTGACTGGATAGGGTTGTGCTGATAACAGAATGTGGCTGAAGTGGACTGACTCTCAATCACCTAAACCAGCGAGTGGAGCCAACCGTAGTAGTAGGGTGCATGGTCACTATTTGCAGCATCACTCTCTCATTAACCCGACTGCTCCACAGATGATATGTCGTACACGTACCTCAAATTTAGCCTGCACTTGTGACAAACGCCTACCCAGGTCACCAGTACCAGCAACACTGCTAGCCGAAGATGGCATTGCTGCACCCACCGGTGCTGGTCTGTCACTCGAAAGAGGAAGATGTGAATGAGCATACCCCAACGGATCAGGGGAATTCCCAACTACCGGCACACTATGCCTCTTGGGCTCGGTCCTGTGCTGGCGTGGCTCTTCCCAGCGATTGCTCCACGTTCTGCCAAACTCTGCCATAGTCCTGCCGGGCACAGGCACTTTGCTGCTTTTGCTAGTACCCTCTATCACACCAGATCTCTGATCTACAACAGTTACTGTAAAGAACGACACTCACAGCTGACACAAACAAAACTGATCGCAAAACGACTAGAAAGTTTTCAAAGTTCAAACCTATTGAAGGCTTTTCAGAGCCCATCAAAGATACTGTGTGGATTATTGAAAACGAAACGACCAGAATATCTGCTGGAGAAATGCATTATTTTGGAATAGTACAGTATTCCAAAAAAACATTTGCGGACGTGGACGTCGCGACGTCGACGCTCGTTGACCATGCATGCGACAAGCTTGTGACGTGTACATGTACATCGTAGACTCCAAACGATTTCCCGCCACTCGATCAAATCTCCTTGGCTATCATGACAACGGAAATGGCGCTGCCTGCCGGGATCATCGTTTCCATGGAGTCGCACCAAGTCTTGTCCGGTCCAGCTCTCGAAATTATTTTGTTGCACCATTTTTCAAGACGACGTTCGAAGATAACTTCGAGTTTCAGCACTGAGTATGTTTTGAGTGAGTCAAGTACTAACTTTGCCACCTTGCCAGGTACTAGGTGGAGCTCTTGTTTTACTTTGGACCGGCAGAGTGTGATAGCCATGGGTAGTGGGACATCCAGTCCTGAGGCGCCGCAGCCGCAAGCTTCTCCTGCACCTGTATCGCCACCCTCCGGTTGCCCAATGCATGAATCCAACGCCAAGGCACCCGATAAACATGATAAAGGGCCGGTGTTGACTCGTGCTCCGCCAGGGTCAGGTTGCCCTATGCACGAATCCTATGATCCCTCTAAAGTCAACCCTGATAATAACGTAAGTCAGAATGACAAACTGCAGTGGTTTGCTGGCCCAGACGTCTGTGATTATGTTTGTTCAAAACATGTACAGATGTACGAGTCGACCATGCGCATATATTGCCATTGCACTCAGATATCCTCCACAAATAATTATGTAACTTGTTATTCGTCATGACTTTTAAAATGGCATAAGAAAGCAGACAGTTTCGGCGTTGGTCCTTTCCCGACAGAGACACCCACACGCACGCACACACACACACACACACACACACACACACACACACACACACACACACACACACACACACACAAACACACACACACGCAAACACACACATACACCAGATACAGGTACTAGGTGCTGTTGTTATTATTGTACTTGCAACGTAGGCGGGCTTGCATCACTTGGTGGTTGATGGGGACAGAAAATCCTTTTTTTACCTAGAACCTGAAAGACTTGATTCACATCGCAGAAGAGTACAGGGACTACAGACATCTGACAGCAAGAGTGCATAAGGGGCCATCCGTAAATATGGATATTTATTTAGAAACAAAAACTAGTCGTTTAGGGGGGGGGGGGGGGGGGGTTGAGCGCCTGTTCGTTTCTCGAAAAATATCGATGTACATTTTGCATGTATGAGCATGTCCAGAAAAAAAGACCAAAATATCGATACAGTACTATGTACCATTTGTGTATGTGTGGTATGTGTTCGTTTCTCAGACACTATCGTTATACACTTTGACTACAACCTGTTGTAATAAATCTTGTGCATCGCTTGAATGGTGCACCGAGTGGCGAAAATCAGCAACAACCTCGAAAACCTGATTTAGTGATTTTGTTTTAATCCAGCCCGACCAGGCGATCCAGATATTCGATCGTCCGGATAATTGGTGTTCTACTGTGCCTTCTTGTCTTGTGCTGTCTGCTCAGGAAATGCCTCCAAACCAGATGCCATCCCCTGGTCAGCCGTTCGCACTACCAACCGATCGCGAAGTTTCGTCCATACCCAAGGGCGGCGTAGGAGATGATAAGTGGGTCTATCCGTCGCAGCAAATGTTCTGGAATGCAATGCTGCGTAAAGGCTGGCGATGGGAGCCGGAGGACATCAAGCAGCAGGACATGTCCGCGATCATCAGCATACACAACAGGAACAATGAAGAAGCCTGGGAGGAAGTGCTCAAATGGGAACGTCTGCATGTACAGTAAGTCACTTTAACCCTTTTCCGACCGACAAAGTGGACAAATTCTCAGTTCCAGCGAGACACCGCGACCCATTTTGATGATAACTTTAGTTTCCCTTGGGTAATATTGGCATCTTGGGCTTTTTGGAAAGCTTGAGTGATAAGGAGTTCTCTAGAAACAGTTTCTAGCCTTCATTTGTAAGAGGGACAAAAATCCACCCCCAATTCCAATTTTTGAAGAGCAGTACGGCTCATCAACATGAGGACTATTTGTAGTTTTTAAAAACAATATTTAGTCCACATATCGAGGAGCCGTACTAAAAAGTTGTATTTTCATGCTAGCAAATTTTGAATGTACCATCAGAGAAGTCTCCAGGCAAGGTTTTAGGTTGGCAGCGTAATCCTTGCCAAAGTTGAAACTTGTTCTGTGTGTACAATGTAGTGTGAAAACAGACCTCCTTCAGAGACTTCTAATCAAGAGTACATAACCCCCCAGAGCGTGCAACGCCTGATCCAGCCCTGCATAGGGTCTTGGTCGAGCGTAATCGGATCTTCTGATGTCATGCGTACACTCCACACCAGCGCAAGGCCGGTCTCGAGGCAGGGCTTCGTTGTTTTTGATCCGAGAGTCACCGCGACTCCCCGGGTTCCCCTCAGATGTGTACGATATTGTGACGCAAAGATCCGATTACGCTTGACCAAGACCCTATGCAGAGCTGGATCAGGCGTTGCACACTCTGGGGGGTTATGTACTCTTGCCTATAAGGGCGCGTTTGGTTGGTACGAACTAGAACAGGACTCACCAGAACAGCGCGTTTGGTTGGGACTGCACCTGTTCTGGGTCGGCCAGAACATGTTCTGCTTGCTCCGGCTTCAAGGCCGGAGCAGACCGAGCAGTTTCACTTTTTTTACAGTGAAACGTGGTGGGAACATCGATTTTGGTCCCAAATGATCACGTGCATACGCTTTTGGGTTGGACTCGTCGTACCGTACACAGTGACAATGGTGACCCATACACATTTTGAAGAATGCACCAAGTTTGGCATATTTTTCACAAAAATGTGCTCTGTTTCTGGAGTACCGTTTGGTTGGCATGAGGCTGCTCCATGTGCACCAGCTGTTCGATCCTGTTCTAGATCGTACCAACCAAACGCACCCCAAGTTATAGCTTCTTTTTGGAACATGCTAAGACGTTCTGGTTTTTTTTGGCGGATGAATGGTGGGTCTTTCCTGCTTCTCTTGAGACCAAATTGGTGCAAATTCAATCAAAAATGAGTGAGTTACAGCTTGTTAAAGTCATCGACGGATAGTCGTCGATTTTACAGTCAGTTAGTGATTCATGTTTGTTCGGTGGAGGGGGGGTGGGGGTGCTTCTGCCTTTGAGCAGTTGCCCTGAAATTCTCTTCTATTATATCTACTTCCCCACATATATGCGCATGGGCTTATAAGTGAAAATTTGCTGCAAAAAAGATTTTTTGCTGTGTGAACATGTTCGGGTAGAAGCCCATGCGCTTATATCAAGAGTGCATAAACAAGAGTATGCAACTGTGGTTATGGGCCAGTGCGCGTCATTATGTAACTTGCCTCCAGTGCTGCCAAACCGTCCGATTTTTCGGACAGTGTCCGATTTTTGAAGGCTCTTCCGAAAACCGGTCCGAAAAGGGAAACGTCCGAAAAGCAGCCAAAATGTCGGAGATCATTACTTCCTATACAGAAGTCCTGTACTTTCACTTTTCAGCGCAACTGAAGGCACAAACCACTGTACATTTGCTTCTAAAAAGGCTAGCGCTTGGCTGTGGAAGTGCAAAGTAACATGCCTGGATCAGGCTGGATGGCATGTACACTGACAGTCTGTACAGAGTCAGTGTGCGACCACACTCATTCATGACGACTCTGGGGTTACCATGGCAACGAAGCGAATTTTCATGGTGTTTTAGTCGATATTTTGAATTCTCTGTAAAAAATTGCCGAGGAGAAAAATTCGCACCATGTGGCCACCCTCGCGGTGAAGGGTGTCCGATTTTAGGCGAAAATTATTTGGCAGCAATGCTTGCCTCCATCACGCTCTGAAAGCATGCACTCAAACCCACAATTTCTCGCACGAGCTCATCCGTTTTTGCTCTATTCATTCCAGTACCTACGCGCTCTCTAAATTTTGGCCCGTGAACTCCAGTTCCGAACGAAAATTCATTTCAAACCAGAGGGAAAGCGCGGTGTTTGATTTTCCGCAGTGCGCGGACTGCAGCTGAATGATGTAATGAAGGCAGCGCGCCGCGCATCTGGCCCATAGAAAAGAGATCACAGTTGCATACTCTTGTTTATGGACTCTTGCTTATATGTGCAATAAAGGTTTGTCTGTGTCCTAAACAAAGGTGTTATCACAATGCTTAGGGGCCGTCCGTAAATATCGATGTTTTTTTAGAGACGATATTGGTGCTTCTCTCCCTTGACCCCCCCCCCCAGAAGACGCACATGTACATGCATGCATGTACATCTAGATCATGGAATCAATATTTTTGGATGCTCATTTTTTTCCTTTTTTTTGGCAATAATATGAACCCAAGATGGCAAGTTTGCAGTATTTATATGGTCTAATTGAGAAGGAGAGCGTTATGACTTTTTTGGTCGCCCTCCTTGTTCAGACAGTGAAGACTGGAAACTCTTGTGGAGTTCGTCCGTGTTTGTTCGCACTGCCTCTACGTCTTGAAAAAGGTCTCCTGCAGGCATCGTTCGGCCGATTTCCACAATCAATAGCTCATTCTTTTGCTCTTGAAATTCGCCATGGGCGTACAGCTTCCAATTTTTGATTTTGTTCTTGTGTCGCGAGTTTTAGCTCCGCGAACGGAAGCTGGTTTCACATTTCTTGTATAGCCATTTAGACGTCCGCGTGCAGGGATCGGCGAAACTTCAGATATTTACATCAATATTTTTCTGATGCTCGAAAAGACGCACATGGCTCAAACCCCTCCCCCCCCCCCCAGACGCACCAATATCGTCTCTAAAAAAACATCGATATTTACGGACGGCCCCTTAACAGTATATTCAGCTCCAGGGGGTTTCACCAATGGTGTTCACATATAAGCGCATGCGCTTATGTCCGGACATATGCGCATACGCTTCTATGTGCGGAAGTACGGTATGAAGAAAAAGCTTTAGGGTTTTCCTCTGGTGCACCTCTAATGACAACCAAGTCTGAACGACTCTATCCAATAAGCTGCATCGACAAATCTCTAGAACTCTGCCTAGTCAGTGAACAGTCAGCGAACTTGTACCAGCTGAATTCTATAGCGAGCAGGCAGCAGCCGCAAATAGAGAGCGAGCAGAGGTCAGCAGGAGTGAGCAAGGAAAGTAACATGCAGTGGAAGCAACTGAGACAATAGATAACAGGCCTGTGGTAAGAGCAAGTCTAGGCAACATATTGAGATTCTGTCTTCTAGAAACGTACCTATGTATTCTTTTATACCTCACTCCATATACACCCACAGTCTTAGGCATGCCCTCCCTTAGTGGTGTATATATCTCCATATACACTCCTAAGGGAAATTAGCAGTAGTTGGCGAGGAACAAGCCATTAGGAGGCCACACACGGTGAGTATGGAGAGGTATAAATATATTATAACAAAGGGACCTTGTGTATATGTATAGAATAAACACCGATGTCGTAGTGTTTATGGGAATATAAACACCGCTATAAAAACCGAGGCGTAGCCGAGGTTTTTATAGACAGTGTTTATATTCCCATAAACACAAGACAGAGGAGCGAAATATATACACTCGGTCCCTTGTTATAATCTATATTATCACTCTCTTATTATTGACCCCCACAGAAACTTGTGATCTCTAAGGGCGCGTTCAGACTACCGTGAACCCCGTCAAACCGTGAATGCCGATAAACCGTGAAGGACATTCACACTACCGATAACAAACTAACGTCACCGTGAAGTTTTCAGCTCTCACCGCGGCACTGACAAGGGATTTTCCCTTTTTTCCCAGCGCGCATGCAGCCTGAGCACTTTTTTACTGCCGGTAAAAGTTTACTGCCGCAGCAGCCGCGGCAGTAAAACTTTCCCACCGGTAACGTGCCAGTAACGTCACGTGATCAAATCACCTTGGCGACTTTCCCAATCGGTCACTTTTTATCGGTAGTCTGAACGCGCCCTAAGCGGTCAAATATCAGCATATATTGACCGCTTATATTGACCACTTATATCAAGAGTCCATAACCCAAGAGTATGCAACTGTGATTATGGGTGCATGCGTGGCGCGCTGCCTTCATTACGTAACTTGCCTTCATCACGCTCTGAAAGCATGCATTCAAACTCTCAATTTCTCGCACGAGCCCATCCGTTTTTGCTCGATTCGTTCCAGTACCTACACAATCTCTGAATTCTGGCGCGTGAACTCCAGTTCCGTACGAAAGTTCATTTCAAACTAGAGGGAAAGTGCGGTGTTTGATTTTCCGCAATGCGCGGACTGCAGCTGAATGATGTACTGAAGGCAGCGCGCCGCGCGGTTGGCCCATAGAAAAGAGATCACAGTTGCATACTCTTGGGTTATGGACTCTTGCTTATATTGACCACTTAGCCCGAGGACTTAGAACTTTTTCCTCAACTTAGAAAAAAATCAGAACTGAAAGAAGAAAAATCTGAAGATTCAAACCCAAACTGTGAGATTCTCAGTCAAGGAACTTGGGGAACATACTAAAAGTGACAACTGAAAACTTCTGTTTATAGAGAAGTTATGTCCAATGTAAACGGCATATGTACATACTATGTACTACAGTCAAATCTGCTGTAGGCGACCATCTACCGTTAGCGACCGATTTTCCGTGCACCGACGGTTTCACATACAAACTGATCTCTCCAGAGCGACCATCTGCTGTGCGCGACCAGCGACCGCGATTTCATGCACGGTGGCTGCATTAAAATCTGCTGTAAGCGACCGCGACCCAGGTTCAGTAAGGTGCGAAACTGTACTTGCCAGTGCGCTGTCAACTGCAAAGTGTGAAAATGCGCTGTCTTGCAAGTGCGATCGACTGGCGCCTGGCCTGTACCATGTGTACTGCACTGAGGCTGTGCTGTAGCTCTCAAGTCCAGGCAGTGTCGATCTACTGCCGCATAATAATATAATAATCTTTCAGGATTACCCAAAGGCTAACGCCTATCTGGGGGATCTCCTATTTGTGTATGTACTAGTAACATAGTTAAGGATGCGAGAGAAAGCGCGCAAAGTGAGTGTGAAATGTTGGTTTGAAAAAGGAATAATAAGAAACACAAGGAAAGAAAGTAAGACAGAAAAGAAAAGAACAAGCATGTAAATCAAGCCGTGTCGCATACGCGTACTATACGGGTATGGTCGTCGTTGAATATCCAATAAAATGATATTAAAAATCACATTATTCTCGTCGATTTGAGTACATGGAAGCATATACGTGGTATGCCGGATTTACCATACATCTGCCGTAAGCGACCGCTTTTTCTTGCACCAAGGGGCGGTCGCTTACGACAGATTTGACTGTATTACAATAGTATTCCTTTCTTCCTATAAACACAGCTAAAAACAGTTTAGGTATGCTATGTCGTGATAAATCTATTATTGCCCTCATAATCGGTCAATATATGAAATATAGACCTCGTAAAAGACCTCGGGGGACCTCGGTCTTTTACTCGTTCTATATTTCATATATTGACCTCTTTAATCGTGCAATAATAGATACGTAATACATATAAACTCTGGTATAAAATATAGCAATCCAGTACTGCGTACTACGACGGGACTGGGCAGCGACCGGCCTGCCTGGCCACACCAATGGCAGACACCAGGCTGCCTTTTCCTCGCCTTTCGTTTTTTTCTCCTCCCTGGCATCTCCAGCAAAGGCATCTCCAACAACAACAACAATATCTTTTCGATCATCTTGAAAGGACTTCGCTACATGGTGACTGTGCCGTTCGGCTATCGTGAGCCACTCCTGCCTGTGCCTCAAGAGTTTCTTACCCATTTTGGCTGCTCTCCTACCCTCCGACGACAACAAAACGACAAGGACCCCGGAAAACAACAACTTCCGAAGCCCATGCCAGCACGCTCCACATGGTCACGCATATACTTCAAGCAAAGCACAGGAATAACCGTAGACACAAAGGAAATAGGGGAACGCATGGTGAAATCCGTCGAGCTGTGAGAAAGCGGCATCGAATAATCATTCGTTAATGAACCAATGGGCGGTGTGGACATAGACAGGACCGCGACGAGGGAATACATGACGAGGACGACGATTGGGTGGGTGCCAGCACGCTCCACATAGTCACGCATATACTTCAAGCAAAGCACAGGAATAACCGTAGACACAAAGGAAATAGGGGAACGCATGGTGAAATCCGTCGAGCTGTGAGAAAGCGGCATCGAATAATCATTCGTTAATGAACCAATGGGCGGTGTGGACATAGACAGGACCGCGACGAGGGAATACATGACGAGGACGACGATTGGGTGGCGGGCCAGTCCAGTTGCGGTAAGGCGCGTGGCGTGGCATTGTTGGCAATGAAAGGCGGTGGAGTGGCAGAACGTCGGCGTCGAAGTAGCGGTGTCGAGTTGGGCGTATCGTTCGTGGTCGTTGTTGTTGTCGGTGGTTGTGCTGCAGGTGTCGTCGCGGTGGCTCAAAGCCTCGTAGGGTTAAGCGCCGGCGGATTGCCGTAACAAGTTCCTCTGCCGAGGGAACCCGTGGTGCAAAGTTGAGCTGCCGACAAGCGGCATCCAGGCGCGACGGCCTGAGGAGTCTGGTCGAATCCGACTTCGTTTCTTCAAAGAGGTTCAGCAGGTGCGTATTGAGGCCGCACTGCTTTGCGTAGCTAGCGACGCTCCAAGTGGACAAGTCATCGGCAGGCTTCCTGTCCAGCCTGGGGGTGGGAGACCTAGATCTCGATGAGGATGATGAAGACGACAAGTCTCTCCTTTGCTTCAGGGACCTGCCCTGCAGCTGGCTAAGACTGCGCTCCAGCATGCGCACTTTGACTCAAGTTCCAAAGAGACAGGCCCCCTGACCCCTCATACAGTTGGAAAATGTAGCACCACATGGAGCAGCAATGACTACACGGGGGGCGCCACAACATATACATTCATATTGCCGTAATAACCCAATCAGGTCATCAACCGATATAGTTGATCCAAGTATCCATTCAGCCCCTCACGCTCACCTTGGTCAATCGAGAAGGTTTTGGAGAGATTGTGATCTGAGTTCGAATATCAGGCTGAGGGTAACTTTACATCCAAAACAGCAGGAGTTATAGACGGTACAAAATGGTTGAAAATGACACAGGTGAAGCAGAGGCCACCAATAGCAGACAAGAGGAAATGCGTAAGGATTATGGACTCGGATGGAAATGACCTTTTTCTTTTCTGTAAGGATTATGATTTGATTAACCCGCGTATACAAAGAGACAGTCAGCAGACAAACAACATTCCGTGCATTGATACGAGTGATAAGCGTCTGCAAGAATAACAGTTGTCGTACAAACAACATCGGTATGTACAGCGGGAGTCTTGCTGTCGTAGCGGACATTGCAGCTCCCCCGCACGCTCATGTGAGGAACACGTTCCCCCAACATGACGTTCTTAAGTTAGTAGTAGTTCGTCGTATCATCGGGAAATAATCAGCTGCCGAGCCCGATGTGACACAAAAACCAATGTGCTGGATCCTGCCAGGCTCAGTGAATGCGTTGAAGGGCTTGTTGCAGACTTGTGCAGTTTGTCCAGACTTCCTGACAAACTTAAATCTCCGCCCCAACTTCTGCAGAAGGACCTCTTCCACTGCAGATTAGGTGGACTGAAGATATGCTGTGGTGGTGGACTACTGTGTGCATTGTCTCTGTGTGTGTTTCTACCCGTTTTTAAAGATCTGTGTTTCTTGTTTGTCTTATTACTTTGTGTGCGGACCAGTGAGTGTGAGCAGCCCAAGTTGCTGAGGTTTGGCGGCAAAGCCAAGCAGTACTCGCCCCGTGCTCGTCTTCGCAGTTGGATGGGGTGAGTACTAATTAATTGTACTAAATAGTACACTATGTTATCATGCATTGGATACTAGTACATGTTTGCTTGCAGTGGCGAGTGCAGTGTGTGCCATGGCTGTCTGACTAGATAGTACAATGGCAATGTGAACATTGTGCTAGGCCGTGTGTGTCATACTGAGCAACACTGTACGTGTGTACTGGTAGTTGCAGGTTTTAAAGTAGCCATACCCATGCGAAAGTGTGTGTTCTATTATGGCTGGTCTGTTTGTCGTGTGGCTATGCTGCAGATTTGAGTTGCCGTTCGACCGCCACGACTGGGTCGTTGACCGATGCGGTCGGGAAGTGCGCTACGTCATCGATTACTATGATGGTGGCGGCGTTGACGATGAAAACGCAACGTTTGTGCGCCTGGACGTGCGGCCTGCCTTCGACTCCTTCACCGCAGTCTACGACCGGGCACGTGTGGCCACGTGGAGATGGCGTGCAGACTGGCAGAGCCGTGGCCAAGAAAAGGGTACCTCTGAAGGTGACAGCTAAGAGGAGTTGATAGTGCTCAAGCTCAGACCTGTGAATATCTATTATTCAATACATGTTCGTCTATTTCCATTGACAAGGAACACTTTGGCTGCAGCAAGGCTAAGAAATGCCTCCCGAGCAGGGCAGGAACAGTCCACCATAGGAACACGGGCATCGATGCTATTGGAGCATGCAGTGAACGCCATTGACTCTTATCTACCTGGTATTTAAATGCTATGAAGTCGCTCTGTCGGAACGCAACCGACAGAAGAAAGGATGGTTCTGATGAAGCATTAGCGACTTACCTGGTGGCAGTTGCAAGGAGAACAGGAAGAATGCCGTGACAGCGAGCACAACAAGAGCGTGGACAGAAGCGACAGCTACGGAGTCACTCCTTGCTTTTTTTGAAAAACTCAGAAGTGCTCCAGAAAACAGTTTGTCTTTACGTGTTGCTTGGTTGGGAAATGAATGATGGCTTGAGCCCCCGTCAGAAGTGTGTGTGTTGTTTATTAGTGTACTGTGCATGTGTTGGTAGTGCCAGAGCTTGCAGAAGAGATTTTGAAAGCCAGGAAAACGGACACAGTTACCCGTAGAAAGCACTCTTTGCGCCACGGTGTGAGATGCACTTTCAAGCTCGTCACTTATCATACCGATGACAGTGCACAGGGTCTGTGAATACCGACCTGTACATGTTGCAGACTTGCACAAGGGTGTGTGGTGGGGGGTGGTACAGCGGACCTACTGTACACATCCTTTCAAACTTCAAAGCATAGCAATGGTGTGGTATTCTTTGTTTTATTTCACCAAGCATGGTAATAGGGAGGTTCAGTGACTCGGTGCGAACTCGTGCACAAAATGAATTTCATTTTGTTTTCGAATTGTATAATGTGTACACGAGGTTCAATGTCTCGTGAATAAGGTGCACTTTGGTTGGCAACTGAAACAGCTACAAAATATGGGCACTACGAGTACCGGTGCTGTTGTGGACATTGAAATCCACTGAGAAGTCAAGCGGCCATGGGGCGCTGGCTTGCAGCTGCGAGCCCATTTCTACAAGGTGTATGTACACACTACGGGAGTAAGGGCGGCAGCCCAGGCCAGTCACCCTATCGTCCACAACAGTAGATCATACTTCTTGTTTTGCCATGGTGTATCCTTGTTTGGGGCACTGTCATCAGTCAAACGAGGCACAGAACTAGAACCTCTCTGAAACCCATAACGGAACGAACACGCAGTACCATAATTATAATCATTCATTACATCTGTGGACAGTATGAAAATCATTCTTGCACTCATTTACTAGGATAGTGATTTTCTCACACACACACACCTTCCTTCGTTTAATTTTTATTTTCTCACGCACACACACACACCTTGATAGGTTACACGGTCCCCGTCAGAGGAGAGGGGTGGAAGAGGCTGAGGAGCAGCACTTCTGATGGTGCACTGCAGTCCATTCATCGGAAACTGGCCCGCTGGCTTTTGAAAGTCGGATTTGGGCCGAATTGAGGATCAAAAACCCACTTTAAATCTCAAAAATCTGGGTTTTGGATCTGCTTCTCCATGCATTTTGCCATGGCATACCTGTCCTAATTTTGTAAAACCTGGCTGAATTTCTATTTCCCTGTTCTTGGACTTTCTGGCCTCAAATGTGGCAAGGAGTAATAGGGCTTGAAAGTGATGACGTCAAAACGGCCAGGGAGTAGTAAGTTGACATCAGATTTCTATTTTTGGATCCACTAAGGTGTGACTTTGCTATTGCCTAAGTATGTGGGTGCATAGCAACCAACTCATGTCGCATGCAGGTGTGACTTTTATTTCGCCACCAGTTGTAACCCCGCCCCCAGTAGCCAAATCAGTCTGTTTCACTGGCTACATCACCATGCTGTGGGTAAGACCGCTTGAAATGTGCTTGGATCCATACAAAAACTGGATCCAAGTGGATCCAATTTTTGAATTTTTGAAATTGTTGCTATGTTGTGACGTAGCACTTTCAAGCCCTATTGCACGGGTCACACAATGCAGGGTGTACTGTTGTTTCCACGATATCTACAACTATGTGTGGGAGACACCAAAAAGTTAGGGTGCCAGTTTCCAATGAATGGACTGTAGATTCACACACACACACGCACGCACACACACACACACACACACACAGCAAGGAAGGTTTGTTGCATCCGATGAGGTTTTCTTGCGATGGTCATCATCAATATCAGTTGGATTTATAAATATCACTCAAGAGTAAACAAGAGAAATAATCAACTACCGGAATATTCAGAAAAGTGAGAATAAAAACTTGAAATAAAACGTCCTACCAGAGGGAACAGCATGTTTGAATCTGTTTGCGCATGGATAGTGGTAGTGGAAAGATTACAATGTAGGTCTGCATGTACATCAACGACATTGAGTAACAGTGTGCTTCTGCCACCCTGGAATATTGAAAATACCTAACTAGCTAAAGTATCACTGATTACCATAGCGATGGTGGAATCAGTCAAGAAGACTCCAGATCACACAAGATACCATAGTGATCGCTGGGGAAATACCCTTCCGCAAGTCGCTGTGTGCCGACGAGTCGAAACGTCTTTGGGACTAGTGCCTTCTGCGGACTGTCGCAAGGCTGCCCACTAGCCCAGAACATCTTGTCGTATTGTGTCCGTATCTGTGCACCCACCCAGCCTTTCTGCATCACGTTATCATTGGTTTTCACGTCAAATGTGTAGCGGGCATCTGGTGGCTCACCGCATGCTTCGTAAGCATTGCGAATGCAGGCCGGGGCGCGGCATGCCTGCACTTCTGCCTTGCGCAGGTTGGTGTCGCCACCAAATAGCACCGTGTTGTGCGAGACAGCAAGCAAAACCATTTGCTGGTACACTGCGCTCAGCTGGGACTTGCGCTCCGCCGAGCTATTTGCTAGGCTCTCGAGATGTGATGTGCATACAGCCAAGCGATGCTGTGTCCTCAGCACAACAATGTCAGTGGCCACCAAGAGATTACGATCCATGCGTGACTGTGGGAAATCAACGACTTTGTGATTGGACTTAGCCACATCACATGCATCAAACCTGAGGAGAATGGCTACGAAGTAGTGCGATCGCTCGGCAGATGGTGCAAGAATGCTGTACGACGTGGCCAGTCTTTCGGCTAGAATAATCATCGATTCCGACACCACTTCCTGCAGCAGCACGACCGCCGGCTTTTCCCTCTCGATGACGTCACAGACAGCACGTGTGCGAACGGCAATGTCTAGGCCATTATCTAGTCCGTCAATGTTCCATGACAAGACGCGTAGCACAGGCTGATCATCCTTGCCTTGCAGTTGCTGCTGGGCCTGTGCAGCATTCTTTGCTGCCATTTGCGGTATTAAAATCAGTACCGAAGCCAGCAGTGAAACAGATGATGCTGTGTTCCACTGGTTCCCTTGGCAACCTAATAACACAAAGAATTAAAGCAGATTCCGTACAAGTCCTGTAAATGTATTGTAGTATGCATGCAATGCGATCATACTGAAGATTGAGTGGCTCTACCAACTGATCATCGGCGACGAATACCAAGATCCGCTCCATTGCATCTAGAGATACTGTCAGTAACATACATGCACATGCAATCTTCCTATACTGTTACCAAGAGTACATAAACCAGAGTGTGCAACTGTGCATATCTGATCTGAAACAGCGCAGTTCGTGCACTACGTCACCCTGATGAAGTCAGCCAAGCCGCGACTTGCGTACAGTTCTAATTTTCATGTTTCATAGCCCGGAAATCAGCCAAGTTTGCTTGATTTTAGACGTCCTGTTTCAGGATTTCGGTGTTTTGTGTGACTGTGTACGAGTGCGTACATCCACCGAGAAGTAAAGTCACCAGGCTATCCGTCTCAAAAAACCGAAATCAGGACAAACTCAGTGAACTGCACCACCGCGACTGGTGACGCAACTTTTCACCGTACCTGTGGCTTACCATGCCGTCAGAAATGACGTAGTGCACGAATTACGCTCCCACAGGAACCATCCTGAGTTGCACACTCTGGTTTATGTACTCTTGCTGTTACCAAGAGTACATAACCCCAAGAGTGTGCAGCTCTGATCTCAGAGCCGATAATGGGTGTCCTGCGTGGCGCGCTGCCCTCACTACATAGTGAAATGACGATCCAGCTGCCTGGATTTGAGCTTTCCTACAGTTTAGCCTCGATGATTTCACGTGCAATATGGTAAGTTCAAAGGCAATTCCTGTGCGTGACGCATCACGTACAAAACCATCCAAAGTCTCCGAGGAAAGCGGAATTGGAAGCGGGAAACCGTAGCAGATCAATAATGAGAGATTAATGACGCAATGACCCACAGCTCGTGGCTACGTAATGCAGGCAGCCCCCCCCCCCCCCCCGTCATACCCCATATACGAAGGTGCATACTCTTGGAATTTATATGTACTTTTGCTGTTACCCTGGTTACCATGACTCTTGGTGTAGCAAGAAGGACCCACGGGCGTGTGTGATCCCCGGTAACCTATTCGGTAGGGCACTGTCCCAGAAAGACAGGTTGCTGGGTTCGAATCCCGCCCGTGGATCCTTCTTTTGCAACATTGGCGCCTGGCAATGGCTCGAACCCACGACCCATCATACCCCCCCCCCCCCCCCCGCGAGTAGGTACGGCGTTAGGACACAGCCTGTTGGGGCGCGGGAAGCAGTGTAGCAAGAAGGACCCACGGGTGCCTAGTGATGGTAGCCTAATCGGTAGGACACTGTCCCGGAAAGACAGGGGTGCTGGGTTCGAATCCCGCTCGTGGCATTCTTTTGCAACATTGGCGCCTGGCAATGGGCAACAGCGCAAAATGTGACCAACAGTAACACCGAACAACAGTTTGCATTTTGACAGCCTCCGACATACTAGTACAGTGGTTAAAGCCTAGATCAAAGTGACCGTTTTCGAGCTACTTATTAGAGCTTCAACACTGGTATGTAAAAGACTCGAGGAAGTATACACTACTCGTCGTAGTGCTCAGTGGTGATCCCGGCCATGTACATAATTATGTATCTTCCCCACTAGCTGTAGTACAATTATGCATCACAGGGGCGTAGCACCCGCTACGACTGGTACGACCATGGCCGTACCATTTTTCGAAAAGTGTGGTCCGTCCGGAACGTGCAAAACCGTAATAAAAAAATCAGGATCCATCGATGCATATGCGCATCAGACTTTGACCTTTTTCTAGACTCGTACTCGTAGATCTGCCATGCATCTGTGCATGTCCATGCACGTCTCTTCTGACCGTGAAGTAATTCTATGATTTTAAAAACTGTGCCAGAAGTGTGCCAGAAGTTCCCAGAACGCAGTATTTTGTGTCTTTTTTTACAAAATTTTCCTGGGGGAGGTCCCCCGGACCCCCTCCAAAAAGGCCTTCGGTCGTACCACTTCCGAAACCCCTCCTACGCCCCTGCATCATGTTCACTTTGTGCTATGGCGTATCACATTCCGGTTGACTCCCTGCTACCTCTCCTCTTTCCTCTCATCCAAGCCATTCAGCATTGCCATTAGCAGAGCTGCAGACTCGGCACCCTACTACTAATGCACTTCAACGCGGGCATGCAAATACTAGTAACGATAAAAAGCCACCGCATATATGGGGTGGTGGTGCCGTGGTGCCACATGCGTGTAACTTGGACCCTGCGGAACTAACATTCTCTTCTAGGCACTGGCTATTAAAAACTAATTTAGTGCGTATTAGAGCTAGTAGAACAAAGAGAATGCGTTCATACCCGTGTGTATTGCTTGTGCATAACCTGGTAACATTGCAGCTGGAATATGTAGAAGACTGGCTTCAATAAGTGCATACTCTTCCCAACAGCAGATTACTAGTATGTGGCCCAACAAAGTCAAATACTTTCTATTGCGGACCCTAGGCATTTCGTATGGAGAGCTTTTCAAATTGCTTCCTATACGCTATTCTTTATTAGCTGCAGTGCCGTAATGCTAAGTCTGCAAGCATTGCGTAACTGTGACATAACGTGAGCTATGACTGAGAGCTAGGCTAACAATACGAACAGCATTCTCACAAGTGCAATGTGATCAAATCGCATGTTGCGAAACTATCCAAACTAACCTCCTGGTTTGCCGATACTTGAACACCGTCGTTTCTCAATTGTGGTGTAAAATAATACCCGCAATGATTGTATAATGTATCAGAATTCAGAACACAGCAATTGGTATGACTGTGTCTCCTAACATACAAAATAATTACCGTGGATACTACTGTCTACAGTCGTTACTGGTACTGTAGCTGTGAGCCGTTGTGCTAATCAGTAATCTGACTCTGGAGAGAAAAGATATCGATGCCAAGGCAAAGCTCTTTCAGAAAAAAACTCCATAATGTCACCGGTGCACCTTGCATAATTATGTATTCGAAAGTCGGACACATAATCGTGATAAAGTATCCGACTTTCGAATATTCGAACGCACGTGCAACAACATGAAAATCGAATGATGAATGATTGATGAGTGATGAGACTGATGACGTGATGAGTGATTAGTGATGACTCACTCGTACTCGACGTCATGAAAACTGCTGGACTTGTTTATGATGATGTCATGTAGCATTCCACCGTACATGGTTTCGAAGTTCGAGTTGGAAGCTTCATGACTTTGAAGCTGAGCTACATACCGCCAGGCGACAGACGAACTGCGAGAGAAATGAAAATAGGTTTGTCTTCACAAGGTCCTTCCATTCTTCCTGAATAGGGTTTCAGAGTTTTCTTCGAGCATTGTAATAAACGCCCAGGATTCGGATAACACAGCTTGCAGTTGCACTAAATATTTACGAAGGAATTCCTTTGCCCCCTCTCCCCAGACTAGAGTAAAGCTACTAGAGGTTGTAAGCTGGTGACAGGCCAGTCAGCCATCCGCTCGACGGTAGTTCCCAGCTTCCACTCATCATTGTGTGCCCCGACTCCTGCTCTAAGTTGCCTGCCTGCCTTTCCCCGTAGAACCCGTGCCTCTTCCTTTGTCAGACAGCTGAATGTGGAGTCGCTACGTGGCTTGGCATTGACGACGACTAAAGTTTGCGCTCGAATATGGCTGCAAGCATGGAGCCTAGTGTTCCAGTGCCGTCATTCGAGTCTGTGCTTGTTGCTGTGCGTCGAGATTGCGCCTCTTGGCTGAGGTCGTACGAACGTATTGTGACTGCTTCCTCTTCTCAATCTACCTTGATCGGAGCTGCTGCTTACTCGCTTGTGTTCGCGTAAGTTCACCTGTAACACTTTCCATGTTGTGCATACACTTAGTTTGCCCAGCTGATGATGTAGATGTGTTCATGTCAATATTATCGTGTTTCTCTGTGTGTCTATGTTCCGCAAGTCCTTGCTCCTCTGTTTGTCGGACTCGATACATTTTCTCGCCATAGCTTGCCTGAGTGTTCGAAAACGAACCAAAAAAATAGGATATTTCACGTTTGCTCCCCTGCTGCGAGTACTCTATAACACGTAGATCTACGCGGCATACTCTACACCTGTCTAGAAAGAATACTGCACCTGTAGACTGACTGCTTTATAAGTACTGTAGCCAGTAGGCGTGTTTTGGTTTCAATGTTTTCGTCCCCTTGAAATGAACGTGTTTGCAAAATTGCATGCTGTTTCGCTTTTCTGTAAACGTTGTACCATGATGTACACAGACTTTAAATTAATGTTTCCACTTACCAGGTACATGTACATGTACGTGTAATACTAGGGATATCACCGTATTTTTTTCTTTCGTAGTAAACCAGGAAAACTGTTTGTTTTCGGGAAGAACTACAGTACAGGATATAGCACAGAAAATTTGGATGAAAAATCTTGAAGGATACCAGAGATATGAGGCGTCAAAGTCATACGCCAACCTTCATCATGATGTATGCGGAATGCCATACTGCTGTGGCACCAACAGGGTTTTCCGGAAAGCCTAGCTAACGCTTAGCAACATTACAATAATGTCAGAATGCTAAGAAATCTGGCCTGTAGGTGCAATATAGGTGCAATATAGGTGCAATACAGGTTGGTTAGTCCTAATGTTGACCAAAATATAATATTTCGGCAAGCGATGACCAATGAGAACGAGGGCGGCGCTCGTAGCAACCACCATAGCAACAATGCTAAATCCATTGAACACGAGTTCCATTACTATGAAATTGAAGTGAGCACTGATGGCTATGGTTGTATATAACTGTGCAAAATAATAAATACAGCAGTTTGGTCTTCAGATGCCCAACTTAACTGCGGCAGTCACACAGTTGATCAATCATGTACAAGTACATGTACATTTTACATGTAAAATGCACAATAGTGAAATACGCGTACAATCCAATCACTGACGCGATCCATGTCAGAGCACCACTTCATAGCAAATTCTTTCTGGTTTCAAGGCGAAGGGTCGAATACAAAATCATAGCTCACTTTGTCGAAAGTCTCCGTCAGGTGCAATCTTTCACTTGGGCCAACAAATCATCTGAAACACTCCTAGCGCTTGAACATATTGGGTCAAGAAATTCATTCATTTTGGGCGACCAGGAGGTGAAAGTCTTGAAAGCGCGATGAAGAGCGATCCCCCAGCTCGAGAAGAAAGCACTATTCTACATAATTCGAGGTCGCTGAACACGATGGTGGGTGTTTCCTGGCCGTGTACTCCCTCCAAACGGATGAAAAATCCAATTGAAAACTACACTCCTCACAACAAAAAGCTCAAACTACAGTTGACCAAGCAAGTGCGGCACCAAAACGAGCAGGAAGACCTCAGCTATCAAACACACCAACTTTCAACTTTGAAAAAGAAAGCAGGACAAAGCAGTTCGAAAAAAACTGCAGCGAAGTCCATGGTGCCACCGCTACCATGCTAATGTACGTGACCCGAGTGAAGGCTGTTTTCAGCTGATTTGTCACGTGACTGAACTCCCTAGTAATACTACTCCAGGGTACTATGTATGGTCGACGGTCATGAACACTGTACTAGTAGTAGTACTCCTACTATTACTAGTTCGAAACTAGCATTAGATAAACTAGTACTGTGCTGATGTGCAGCATGGGCCATGGACACAGTAGTGGGTTGTGTGTTATTATGATAGAACAGTACATGCAGCAGTTATGCGTTGCAACCATGGCATGGATCATGCAGTCTTTACCAGTTGTGCTGCTGGCGAACAAAACCGTATCCAGGAAATCTTTAACTCCGTTGAGCCGGATTTAAATTGAAGATAAAAAGGAGTACACAAGAGAGAGATTGGAAGCTTTGTTACAACTCTGAGTTTCACGATCATCAGGTAGTAATACGTGAAACTCAGAGTTGTAACGAAGCTTCCAATCTCTCTCTTGTGTACAAGGCTCTGCCCTACATGGGTATTGAGCACTCTTCGGACAGTGAAGCACACCACTTGACTACAATAAAAAGGAGTAGAAATTTGAAACAATGAAACCAACTACACATTACCTATGAAGCAAGACCTGAAATGTTTATGTACATGTGCATCTAGTCAATGTTTGAATTTTCCATGCTTGCTTTTTCTTCTAGCGTATCATGATTTCCTGCGATTCTTGTAGAATTCACTCGGGATCATGCCTTTGACCAGCCCATGGAAATTCATATGCATTACTGATGGTTAGGAAGGAACACTCTACATTCGGCACTCTGTGTGTACATGTAGACCTGAAGCATGATCTTACATGTACTGGTTGTCAGCAAGCTATTCTGATTCATTTCTGGTGTCGCTATGTTCCTGCAGTCTGGCGATGTCGATATTTCCGCGCACCGTGTTCGTCACTGTTGTGGCACTGCCGGTGTTTGTGTCCGGCTACTTGCTCTACCCGTGCACCTGGTCTAACGGCACGCAAGCGCCAGCTGTGGGCGATGGCAGTGCTCCGTCACAGTCCGAGAGCACGGCCGTAGAGTCACCATCAGCATCAGGTGCCCGCGATGCTGATCAAGCCACGGCTGAGTCCGACCCATGGTATGTACTCGACAGTGAACTGTACTGTAACTGTTACTGCCTCTCAGTAATACATGTACATGTACAGTGAGCGGTCAATAATACTATGTCATGTACATGTACAGTGAATGGTCAGTATTACATGTACCGTAAAGCACCGTTGATCCGCCCCCAATCTAATTCCCGCCCCCTGTCAAATTTCTGCCTGTGAAGCGACTTTGGTGTATCTCTTTGTCTGTCGATTTCCCCCAATTTTTGGGAGAGGGTAGATCACACCTTTCAAAGTAGAAGTTCTTTCTTCAAAAACCTGTTGGAGTCTGCGTTCTGTGTTTATCAGAGATGATGTCTGCCAAGTTTCACCAGCACGAGGGCTTTACTTTTTCTGTAACAGGCCGTCTCGTGCAAAGGTGTCCAGAATTTTCAAAATCCTATTATTATAATTATAGGATTTGGCCTCTTCAAAAATTGGTTTTGTACAAGTACTTCCCAGTTTCCCCTGCCAATAAAAACCTTAGGTTGCAATATCCAAGCCTAGATATGGCCCATGTGGAGCTACCAAAAAAATTCTATGCATATAAGACTATAGAAGAAGCACCACCTAGGCTAGTACCTCAAGAGCATTCCACTATTAATTATGTGTACATACTTGAACACAACTGATCTAGTAAATGCCCCATACATGTAGTGTATTTAGTTTATAGTGATCTGCGAGCACTTTAGGACATGACTTCAATGCTAGGATGGTGCTAATATTCATCTATTCCACTCCTAACGAATGATGTTTATCCTAGTCTATTTATACCACTTGTAATTGCAATTCATCAGCAATAATAGCACACAGAGACCTTTCCTGCGGGTCTTAGCCATTGGGTGACCTCTATTCATTCATTTTAAAGAAAGAGATGCATTGTAGGAAAGATCGAAATGCATCTTCAATAACATTGCTTCCACTTCGATCATTTTTGAGGCTGCAAATGCGTCTTGAAGTCTAATCCTATATATTATATATAGGATTAACTGGTGACAGACAAAGAGATGCAACGAAATACGATGTTGAACCGACGCATGTACTGCTGTGCACAATACGTGCGAGTGCAGGATGAAGATCTGATCTTCTGCTTTGTTATACATCGTACTGCACTTGAACGACTTGATCTAATTCCCGCCCCCTGGTGAAAAACCAGCTGGGACACGCGGCTCTATGCTGAGAATGCACTTGGAAATTATATCTAATCCAGTTCATCAAGAGATAGTAGTGTGTTCTTTTGTGTACATCTACTATACACAGGGTATTCCGCAAGCTGTTACTGACTATGTTACATGTACATCTACTATAGACAGGGTATTCCCCAAGCTGTTACTGACTATGTACATCTACTAAAGACAGGGTATTCCCCAAGCTGTTACTGACTATGTACATCTACTATAGACAGGGTATTCCCCAAGCTGTTACTGACTATGTACATCTACTATAGACAGGGTATTCCCCAAGCTGTTACTGACTATGTACATCTACTATAGACAGGGTATTCCCCAAGCTGTTACTGACTATGTACATCTACTATAGACAGGGTATTCCCCAAGCTGTTACTGACTATGTACATCTACTATAGACCGGGTATTCCCCCAAGCTGCTCCTGGCATGCTTACCAGCTGATCTTAATTGATTACAGGTTAAGTTCAGGGATGCACAGATTGTATATGGTGGGGAAACACTGCATAATGGCACGTATTCATCGAACTCCCGCCAAAATGACTGCGGGGACACTGCGCCGCGTGGGCGAGCACGCTGCATGCTTCTGACGAGCCTGTCGACACGACAGCTACTAAGTACTAGTACCTGTCTGTCACTCGCGGCGTACTCTGTCAAGTCTTTGGCTTTGATCACACAGTCCGGCCGTGTGTACCAGTGACACATTCGTGATCGAGCTTGTTCTTGCATAAAAGCGAAAAGCGAAGATGCTCGATGTTATCTTTGCAAAAGTTTGTTTTCGACTTCCAGTTCCTCTGCTTCGGAAATGCCTTCTCACGCCAACTGTGTTGTTCCTGGTTGTCCTAATCGGAAAGACAGGTGCAAATGGGGATTGTTCCCTAGTGAATAGAAGGTGCATGGGCGCAAGGTGTACGTGAAGCGCTGTCTGTGTGGATCTCCGCTGGAGAAAGTCGGATGTGGAAACGCTTCAGATATTTGTCGCAGTGTGCCGTTCCGGAGGAACGCACAATATCCTTAGTGACGGAAGACCTTATCTGCATCGCTCGTTTATGCCTCCACGACGATGAGGATGACTGTAATATAGTGGCGGTACATGCGGTCACGGTCGCTGGCAGTTACTACGACATGACGCTCATACCAGTCCGATTCTAGATATTCCTGTACCCACTCACAGTCACTGGGAACTGGTGTTGATGGTACCACACTGGATTGCCATTCCTCTAGCCATTCACAGTCACCGGGAACTGGTGTTGATGGACTGGAGTGGCTTGCCATCCATTGCTCTTGCTGCTGCTTCTGACGTGCCAAGCGGGCCTCCTTTGCGGACTGAGCCTCCCTTCACTCACTCTGTTTAGCCTTCTGCTTCTCCAGCCGCTCCTCTCTGGCTTTCGCTGTGTGAAAGTCATCACTGGCCACTAGAAAGAGTCCAGTCTGATGAAGAGAGCTGCTGGAGTCTACAATACACGCAAGGGTGGAGCGAAGAAAACAAAAGCCCAGTTACTGAAGAAGCGTTTCTCTCCACACTGGAAACAATAATCTATTGACAAAAGTGAATATTTCAATAGTGAACTCTACAAGCCACACGACCAGCAACACTAAAAATGCGTTCAAGTACATGAAGTACACACGGCGAAATCTCCTTCTTACCGGAAAACAGTTGGTTGAGTGACGACGACACATTGCCACGCTGCGCTGCTGCTCTAGGGTCGTTGTAAGCGTTCTTCCTCTTACGTTTGGCAGCGCCAGTCCACGTCATGTCGGAATGCTGCATTGGTTCCGACTTCTTCCCATGCAGCTGGTTCCAGGCTTGCAGTTTATCCGTGCAAGTGACCAAGTCCCAAGTGTAGCCAAACCGAGTAAAGTCGATTAAGGCGTAAAATAGGGCAGCAAGGTGCTTGCAAGACCCGTGGGGACCTTTGCCAGCGGGACACGGACACTCGGCATGGGTGACGCGCTCCACGGTATGGCAGTCAGTGCCACTGCCGCCCTTGGTCTGCACAGACAGACGGAGCTGATACGCCTTCAATGTACGCATTTCGGGCTCACAGCGAGCCTTGTAGTGGACACTATTGCTGGATGACGCAACCTCTATTTTCTGCACGTATCCTCTCTTATAAAGTCTCGATGACTTGTTATCTGTGGCAGAAATGGCTTTGAAATTGCTGGCTGACTTGCCATCTCCAGCAACAGTATCCAGGAAGTACTGCAGCATAGTTTGCACAGTGACCTCTGCGCACAGGAGGCGACCCGCTACAAGTTTTTTCCACACCAGAGTTGGGGCTTGCTGGTCATCCACTCCAGCGGATGACACATGCACGACACTGCTCGTAGCTTGGTGAGGCGAAGCTGCAACTGCACTGGATTCAGCCGTCACCGCAGGTTCGGGTCTACACACAAACAAATCATGACAGAGCTGGATTTAGTTCGAGCGTTCAGAAAGACAACTCGAAGTTTATTTGCATTGCACTTTCTGATAGCCGAAGCCAGATATATTTCAAACTAGTTTCTAAACAAGACCAGTGCATTTCTCGGCTGCTAGAAGGAAGCAGTCACTTACCGAGGCGAAGAGTCACAGCCTGGGGTAGATATGGCACTGGTACTCTGATGAGCAATGACCCTGAGCGAAAAGCAATAAAGGCAAAGCGAGAAACATCGCCTTCCTGTTGTTCCCACGCTACACGAACGATCGATTTTTTCTCGCCTCTCCTTCTTTCCTGATCTCTTCAGCTTGTTCCGCACGCAGTAATAGCGGAGAACGTTGCACGTCCAGAGACGGGGATTACTGGATACCGACATTGCCTTGCTTGACACTAGATGTCAAGACTCGACACGAACTGACCAAACCAAACGCCACTTTTGTTCAAAAATGCAGCAACCATCTAGTCGCTGCTGTTTTTTCGCTCTTCGCTGCTGCTGCGTTGACCCAGTGTCCCCGCAGTCACGGTCCAGAGTAGGGAAAACCCCCACCCGCCATTTTGGATGAATATGTGCCATTGTGAACATACCACAGTGAACATACCACAGTGCCTTCCTGCTCATGTACTGTGTACCGTGTGTTCTGCGTGATCTGTAATGTCATGTGTAGCTTGTTGCAGCCGCTGGCAAAGCTCTGCTACTGGCGCTATTATGTCATTAACAGTCTGGAAGGCCTCACTGGGAATGTAAGTATTGTACATGCACTGCTCTACATGTACATTTGTGGCAAAATGCTCTTCAGTCCAACAATCCCTCTGCGTGTTGGTTGTGCCCTGTTCCCACTACTGTACCGTTTGACGCATAGCTGGCCTTTATTTGTTTTACCGCTATGCATGTATGCGTTGGTGTCGAGTGTGCGTCTTAGTTGTAGTTTTGTTTCATACTGTCTTGTCTTGAGACTGGTGAGACTGGATACTGCTTGCTGTTCTAATTGTGAGTTGTGGGCCCACAACTGTATAATTGTTATATATACTGTATAAAGGAAAAGGAAATATAGATACGAGTTGAGAGTAACTCTCCATCACTGTAACCAGATACTAAGGACGTTTAGCAATGCGAAAATTCGAACTTTTGGTCGTGGTGATATTTCGCGAAAATCTGTTTCGAAAAAGAAAACTTGTGAGGTTTAGCAATGCGAAATGACTTTTTCTCGAAGTTATTTGAATCTTATAGTACCGTACCGTATATGCAGCTCAGTCTCAAGCAGGGGGCTGTAAAATTACTACTCCCTGTAGTCAAATGCGTACCGAGAAAAGAGAAAGTTACTTTCGCAAATCACTACAACTTCGCGTCCAAGTTTTCGAAGTTTCGAGCTTTTTTTCTGTACTCATTCCCAGACTCGAATTTTCTTTCGAACTTTCGCATTGCTAAACGTCCTTACTATATTATACAGTCAGAAAGTGCAACAACTAGGCACAAAACTGACAGAGTACTGAGATATTCTATATTTCTATATCCAATGCTGTAGACAGCAAGCTGTTTCGGCCATAAAGGCCTCATCAGTACAGCTACGAGCTAAATAGGCCGAGCTACCAGCCATGGTGCAAAGGAGGCACCACAGACATTACGACATTTCTATATCTATATTTCCTTTTCCTTTCTACATTTATTATTGGCTCAACATCCGAGTTTCAAATATACTGTATAATTGTTGATCTCTAGATACAGTAGCTGCTTGTATTCAGTTCCCAGTTTCGCCTGTGTCTACCATCCCATTTTGCGTAGACTAGACCAGTTAAGGCAGCATCACCAGACTGCAGGGTGATACACACGCACACACATACACGCGCGCACACGCACGCACCAGAGATGATAGGCTCTTTGGCTGTTACAATCTTCCATTTGTCATTGTTCAGTGCGGGCAATTTCTTTGCGTTTTCTTGTGCTTACGTGCAGGCGTATGTGGCTGGCGTTGCCTGCGTCTTTATTCTACCATGTGTGCTTCTTATCATCTTACCGATGCGTCTCCTCGTCTACCTGACAGGTACGTTTGAGCATCATCACCGTACTTCAAACTACATGTAGTTGATTTGTTTTACCACTGACCAGTCAACCCCTTTTGTGTGCTCTCTGTGTCTGGCTGGTATTTCTGCGTGTATCTTTTTTTCAAAGTAAATTTACTATCAAGTAAAATGTCGCGGATTGCTGCAGGTAACTGTTTGGTGAACACTTCAACAGTTCTGTATAATTGTTATATATACTGTATAATTGTTGATCTCTAGATATAGTGGCTGCTTGTATGATGTTGATCTGTCTCCCTGGTGACTCTGTGCTCCTTTGCTGTCTGTTCAATCAGGATTGTATCTACTGATCTATCCATCCTGGAGGCACAACGCTATGTGGCGCTATTTGGAGCCCTACCTCATACAGTTCCTTCAGATGCATGCTGGCAACCAAGCGGCGCGCAAACCAGCAGGTGTGTTTGCACTGTGTGTTTGCACTGTGTGCCTGGCGCTGCACACAGCTTACTGTTTAGGCCATGCGCCAATGGCGTCTCATCGGTTCAACTACTTCGAAGTGCATGTACAAGCTAATATAGAACTGAACTGTTAGCCATGATGACAAGAGCCAGAGAAATTATAAGGCAGCTGAATGTACAAGTGCTGAGAGTACTTCCTCCGCCCAAGCAAAATTTTCGCTTATCTTTACACTTTTTACTGATACATTCCAGGTTCTCAGAACGGCTTATAACGACTCAGAATGAGTTGAGGAGTCGTTGAACATCAAGAGAAACTCTCAAAGTCGAAAAATGTATCCTTTGTCATCAGCCGATGCAGCACTTGTTGTCGGTTAGTACTTCGCACTTTCCAGAAGCGCAAATATTTCGTATCGACACTTTTCCAAGCGCTTCACCCCCTTCATGGGTACGATCGGCCGTGTTTCCGACCAGCCGAAGCTTACGCGCTCAGCGTCGCTTTGCAGGGTCGTTCACGTTGACATCAGGCGAATGAGCTGGGTGAGTGACAACACTGTCATCGAAGCCTTTCTTTTCCCCCCTGTTTTGCCCAGTGCCGATTCTGGTTCATTTTGCAGTATGTGGGCGAGCGTCGCTGTCGCTGAGTAGCTTTCTCAGCTTCAAGCTCAGCTTCACGCTCACGTGCATTTTTACCGTACACACATTTTGTGCCGGATGCAATCAAACACGCTGGCTTTTCGCAACATGACACCTCTGCTCTGTACTCCAGTGGTACTCTAGCAGCACCCACCTTGACGAGTGACTGACTTTGTGTGCCTTTTTTTACCAGTTCACTCGCGTTCAAGGCGCTCTACTCTAGGTTCTTCTTTACTCTTTGCCGACTTCGCCGACTTGTTTGGAACTGGTACGCCTGAACCAGTAGATTTGTGTGATGGTGAAGTGCACAAGATGCAAAAAATGCTGTCAGACACCTGTCATTGGGCTGAAGGAGATAGACGAAAATTTTGCCTGGGCGGAGGAAGTACTCAAACTACAGAAAGTAGCGGGACAGCCAGCACAAAGCATGCCTTATGTGTGTGAGGGCAGTGTGTCTGTGGAGATTCCAAGCACAGCCATGGCTTATGCCAAGTATGGTTGCACTGTGATGCACTGTGCCATACACGTTTGTCACCAGCATCCCGTGACTATGTGATGTTAGTTGAAGCCTTGTAAAAAGAACAGGTTGTCATACCAGGCTGCCAAAATGGCTGTCAAATTATTACCGTATTATTCACACATATCCGCCGGATGAGTACACGTGGTCCATGCACCATGGGGATCCACGGATACAAACCAGCATATGTTCCCTCAGCAATACAAGCAAGCAAGCAAAGATAAATGAGAGCCCAGGCATCGGAAACAAAGCAAAGAGAGAGGAGGACATAAGCAACGAAAACAGTTCCAAAGCGTATTAATACGGCTACGGCTAGTGCAGCCTTGGAGAGCGCAGCAGCACGGAAAATACAAAAATGCCACAGCAGCAGCCAAGAGTGTGCAAACACTAAAAAAGATCAGTCCATGATGAAAAAGGAGAAGGACAAAATGTTATGAGTTCTGACTTACTGTCCACCAACGTAACCAGATCTTATACAGTCAGCGAGTGCGACGAAATAACTCATAACATTTTGTCCTTCTCCTTTCTCACCATAATTTAATTGGCTCATCATCCGAGTTGATCAGTCCATGAATTTAAAAAAAAATTATTGTCGTCACAGGTGGACATTTCCGGCGAGAATGCATGCATGCACGCTGTCAAATACTCCTACATTACTACTCTTTTGCTTTTGCTGTGAGACTGACAGTAGTTGTAGCAAAACCCTTACTCTGTTGTATGGTTTTGGATGTGCATGTGTGCGTGTTTGTGTGTGTGTGTGTGTGTGTGTGTGTGTGTGTGTGTGTGTGTGTGTGTGTGTATGTGTGCATATGTGTGTGTGTGTGTGTGTGTGTGTGTGTGTGTGTGTGTGTGTGTGTGTGTGTGTGTGTGTCACTTGTTTTCTTTAGCTGACGATCAAAAGACGGAGGTGCAGGCCGAGGATCCCATTCCAGCAGAAGCTGCAGACGACGATTTCCAAGAAGCCTTGCGTAACGAACTGGACATGGATAAGATGGATGCAGATGAATCTGCTATTGAAGGCGATGGTGATGATGATGATGATGACACTGGTGATCTAGTTCAGGATTCGTTATTAGGACTTGACATGGAGTCGTATGTTCCCGTACAGCCTAGTATACCTCATAGCCAGCATCACATGCTGGGCAGTTCTGGTGAGTGTTAGCTGTCCGTAGTGTGATGTTGTTCATGCTGACGATAATGCTGATGCAATGCTGATGGTGATGCTGCTGCTGTTTGTTCTAAGCTATTTGTCATAATTTGAGGTCATGGGATGCAACAAGATGGTAGGACTGTTGGACCTGCTTGATTTGGTAGGACTGTTGGACCTGCTTGATTTGAAGCTTCAGCTGGCAAACAGAACTGTACACAGCACTACACAGGACAAATCACCGAGAATATTTTTGGCTTTATGCCAATATCAAGCAGCACTTTTCATAGTTTTCTAAGTGCTTACTACTACTAGTTGTTGCTGCACTGTCATTTACTACTGGTGTTGCTGCTGTTGCTGCCGCTCCTACAGATCCATGGGACTTCAATTCCACTGCAGATTTGGATGATGAGTTTGCTGAGGGCCTATCATTCACATCCCTGCAGCGCACTACGCCTGACTCGGTCGTCACTGATGGTCGTCGTCGTCCCGAGTCCACGCCTGCGCCGGTGTCTAGTCTTGCATCGTCACAAGGCTCGACGGTAGCACCGCTGCAGACCTCTCAGCTTGCATCGACCGCTGAGGCATCCGTAGCAACGTCGGCACTTACGTCCAGCACAGTAATGGTAGAGCATGAACATGTCAATGCGGAAGTGCCTTTACACGGCAGTGATGTACACACTCTCACCGAACATTCTTATGCTATCTCCACTCTCGGCGAACATTCTTACGCGGTCTCCACTAGCAGTGACATACACAGTCTCGGCGAACATTCTTACGCTGTCTCCACTGGCGGTGAGCACGGTCGCTCTGTCCCGGTAGCAAAGCCAGAAGTCGTGGATCACAGAGCACAAGCTCAGGAAGTTGACAGTGCTCAGCTCACCCAGGACATTGCCGATGCCACCTCCACTGAATCTTACCCACACACTGCGTCCACAGAATCTCACCCACACACTGCGTCCACGGAATCTCACCCGCACACTGCGTCCACTGAAGCTTCCCCTCGAGTTCGAACACCGGGTGGTGATGATTTGTCCATTTCACCCGACATCTCAGACCATCTGGGCGATGCCATTCAAGAAGCGGATGCTGCTGCTGGTGCCGCTGCTGCTGGTGCTGCCTCAAAGGATGAGGATTTCGAACTGATTACCATGGAGGATGCACAGAGCATGCCGGAAGAATCATCTGTTTCCACTACCGAACCTCAGCCATCAGCTCTTCAACAAGTGCCCGGCGGTGCGTATGCAGCACAGACGGGTGCTTATCTGAAAACATGGCTATCCGGCAATCAGTAGTTTACCGCAAGACTGGTGCGGCTACGAAAATGAACCAGCTCCGCCGTAATCTCCTTGGCAGCACCAGGAAGTAAGTCACCATACAAAGTCTTGCTGTTACATACAAAGTTACAAACATTTCAAGCATAATCCTTTTCACTTCTCCAGTGCTGACAATGTGTGCGTGTTGCACCCCTGTGTAGATATCTCGCTGTGCATAATGTGTGTGTGTGTGTGTGTGTGTGTGTGTGTGTGTGTGTGTGTGTGTGTGTGTGTGTGTGTGTGTGTGTGTGTGTGTGTGTGTAGTGGTTGTGTAGTGGTTGTGTAGTGGTTGTGTAGTGGTTGTGTAGTGGTTGTGTAGTGGTTGTGTAGTGGTTGTGTAGTGGTTGTGTAGTGTGTGTGTAGTGTTTGTGCTGGTAGATATGTGGATTACTTGTAGATACACTATTCCAAGTATGCGTTATGTGCTATATGAGCTACTGTGCGTGTGGGTATTAGAATTCCAGGCATGGGTATGTATCTAGATGCAAGTGTTCTTCCTTGTGCAAGGTCCCTTCTGCCCTTCCTTTCTTTCTTTCCTTCTTTTCGTGTGTGTGCTCTTGTTCCTACTGTGACCACCCTCATACCGTTGCACTATATTCGGCATCGCCATTCCTGTCCTTTTGTTTGTCTTTGTTTGAATATCTTGTTTCGAATCTAACATTGCTTTTCTTCCTCATTCCCTCTTGTCACCGTACATTGTATATAGTTGTCACATACCTGTTAGCTGCTATGCATCTGTAAGATACACTTCAAGCAGATAACAATCACCCCTATGCGAAAGGCCTGTTCTATGACCGCTCTCAGTACTCCGTATCATGTCTACGTTATTTTCTGTCAACTTAGGGCTGCTGCTGCTGCTGCTACTTTTACTGCTGTTACTGCTGCTGATATTGCTGATATTATATTCCACTCCTATCTCCCGGTGTACCTGTGTGTGTGTGTTTGTGATTTTCCTAAGCAGCCTGCAGTCTATATTTTACCATGATAACCACACAACTCTATATCTTCTCTATCCTGCGGTGTGCACGACTTATTTGCAATTGACTTTAACCCATCTTTTCTTTCCCTTTATTGCTGCTGCTTTCAACTAATGATTTCTGAGAATCTCTGATTTCAATCTTCTCTCCCTGCTATGTGTGTATTGCTGAGATGATTCCGCTCTATCAAGCCCCCTCCTTTTTAACTACTGAATGTGAGCGTTCCGTGTAAAGTGACTCATTGCTTTGTTTGTATCCGTGAACAGTTTTCTTAGGTTACGTTTGTGTCGTGCTGTCTTGCTCTGTACCATCGTCATCAATCGCTGTCCGTCTTTCAGCTTTCAGCGCAAGCGACTCATTTCCTGTTTCTTTAGTCGCAGCTATGGCTTGCGTTATCTCATGGTTTCATATCTGTATCTTGTACAAATGTGTTTCCCGCACGGAGGTGGTGGGCATGGCTCTGGTGTCAACTGAACAATATTGACTGGGTAGTCTACTTTGAGTACAACATTAGCAGTGTACATGTACACTAGAATTGCCGGTGTGTGGCTGTGTGTGTACCGGTGTAACGTTAGTGTTGTTAGCAGTACACACAGCAGGAGTGTGCTGCTCTGGCAGAATGAGACCATGGTGAAGTTTTTGTTGTTTTTGTTGTTTAAGTCAGGGTAACTCTCTGGCCTTTGCTGCCCCTCTCACCTGTTTACATGGCCGTTTTACTGTATCACTAATTTTACATAAAATAATGTAACCCATTAGTGCAAGTGTGAGTTGATCACCCACACCATCGGCCAGGGTTTAATCTCGTTTATATCCTTAACGCTTCCGTTGCCATCTCGAAAGCCTGTACTGGCAAAACGTTTAGGATTAGGCCATGTGATTGATTGTTTATCGTCAGATTTTCCCGAGAAATCGGGGCGGACAGGAGGTTTTTAATTTTATTTTTTATTACCGGTGTGTATGGCTGTAGGGTAGGTGTCATGTTCGCAACCCCAGACATGCCTTTTCTTCGCTTTTCTTTTTTTTAAGCCATTTTGGCGCAGAGAATTAAGATAAATCCACGTGATGCAGATGAATCGTCAGCCATGAACGTCTTGCAAGACAATTTTAGGATTCTAGTAATGAAAAGTGCAACAACCAACGTTGCGTAGAAAAAACGAAGAAAATTAGGCAGCTGATGATCAATTTCACTATTTAAGCCCATAGCAATTAAGTTTTGGTGCAGTCTGTGGACTTGACCTTTGAAAATCTACGGCCATGCTGATTAGCGGCTGTAGACCACAGTACATACAGTACATTTACCAGTACTAAAAAATAAAATATTAGGGCGGGCGCGGACGATAAACAATCCCATCTTTTTACTTGGCCTTACAAACCCCTGACCGAATGTGTGCGATGAACATGCAACTTGCATTAAAATGCCACCACCGACCATCAATTTGCACATGGCTAGTGGTATCTGACATGATATAGCGGGCTGCTACACCAGGTAGCGCATAGTGCATAGAAGAACACGCCAATCATAAATACAGCTGCAGTAGCCAGTGGAAACTTCAGCTTTGATCATAACACCATGCATGGTGCAGGTTGCTAAGTAAAAATTGAACCATGCAAGACTCAGTAGAATAATAATCTGGAATTGCTGGGAAACACACTGCGACAATCACTGCACCAGATTGCCCTTTATGCATGCCATACATGTGAATGTTCGCTGAGAAAAAAGAAAAGAGAATGAAACACAGAGGAAATATTCATATGATGGATAATTCTTATTCTCCTGTTGACCCCTGTCAGCAGTGCATGCTTGCAACATAGGGATACACACCTGCAGCCGGTAGGATTCAATGCTAGCACTGGCGCAGAAAATGGCGTAACATTTTGAAGCAGCTCAGGCCGGTGCATGAAACAACAGTTACGGTACTTGCAAGCCTAGTAGTAAGCAAAGTTCACACGTCTGCCGGCGTTACAACCGCAACTGGCTATGCACGGTACTTGTGCTCACGCACTATTCTGCAACTTAGCTGCATGATGCGTGGCTCATTTCCACAGGCATGCGCACAGCACTAGGTGGTGACAAGCTGGCCAGGCTTATTCACCGTTCCTGTGACATGTCTTCCTATATGCACTGACATGAACTGTACATAGCATCTTCACACGCACACAATACATTCACAACTATGTAAGAGAAAAGGTCAGAAATATAGTAAGTTATTAGAAACACACCAAAAGAAGAGTCCCGGCGCTCGCAAACGAATCCCCGCACAGCAGGATGTGTGTGGGTGTGTGGGTGTGTGTGTGGGTGTGTGTGTGGGTGGGTGGGTGTGTAATGATGGGTCCTGCGACTCACCGACGCTTTCTAGCCGGTCAATAGTGAGTAGCAGCAGCTTGCCTGTTGATCGGTGAGTGTTGCTGCAGGAGCACAATGAAGTCTTTGGCCCTGCTCAATGGAACAGCAGGCTCAATCTCCAGGTGCAAAGTTGCCCGATGATTCCAGGGAGGAATGCGAAGACCAATCTTCAGCACTCGACTGTTCGTATCAATAACTGCCGTAGTTGCTCCTTGACTCCATTCCTTCTTTCCACAGGTACAACAGGAAAATACGAGCTATGCAGAACAAAATTGTAACAAACATACAAATTGCAGCCGCCGATAAGGATAATTTAGCTATGAAGCATGCGAAAGCTGCTGACAAAACCACACAACATGACACTTGTTCAGACTTTGGCAGAGGTTATCTTCCAGAATCGATGTCTCATTCCGATCATCAGTGGATTATACAGAACAAGGATAGCCAGCGATTGAAACTAAGGGTGCGTTCTTATTTTCTCTAGCTTCTCGGAGAAATTTCTCCTGGAAGTCGAAGAAACTGTGATAATTTAGGAACGGGTCTCGAATAATTCGGAGATCTGTTGCAAACGTGAAGCGCCAAAAGAGGCCACAATCTTGAGTGACAAGAATGTAGTGCGCACTGTGCGTATGCGAAAAGGTAATGTCTCTCACTCATGATCAACACTTGGCTTTTGCAGTGGCTCGCATGCGCTGACCCCAAAGCGCGGGAATCTCCAAGTTTCAACCACCTCTGAAGTTTGGAGAGCTTGGAGAGCTTTGGAGAGTCTTTTAAAATTCAGAGAGGATATAAGAACACTTCTTCCACTTTCCCGGGCGTAGAAGGTTCTTTTTTCCCGAGAGTCTCGAACTTTTCAGAGAGGATTTAAGAACGCACCCTAAAGGCCGATTCATACTTCATCTCGTGTACGGGAAATAGTTGAGCTCAGATCAACTTTTTCGCGATGTGACGCGTTTCCCGTACGCAAAATGAAGTATGAATCAGGCTTTAGGTGTATACCGTTTCATTACCTCCAAATGACGAAAAGAAGCCTCTGTGTAATGCTGCACGTCACGATTGACCCCATAACACGTCCAATCTCTGTATTGGGTATGTTCTCTATAGCTTGTCCGTCCCCACTAGCTTATCTGTTCCCAGTAGCTGATCTGTTTCTCATAGTGGGTCTGCTCATTCCCCAGAGTAACATCAGGGTTCTAGCCAAAGGGGGGGGGGGGGGGGTAGGGGGCGCAGCGCCCCCCCTACTCCGTTTGCGCCCCCCCCCCCCCCCCTGTGAAAAAGTGCCCCCTACTCATTTTCCGATTTTTGGGTTTTTCACGCAATTCAACGAAAATACAGTCGATAGTCACTACAAGAGGGTTCATAAAGGCACATTTGTGAGGGGTGAAGTCGGGGTTCACCCTGTATGTTACATGTTGCATGGCAAGACAATTTTGGACAATGGAAAAAATGGGTCATGGGGTGACTGTTTCCCATGCCCGCCCCCCTACTATATTGACCTGGCTAGAACCCTGAACATGATGGGAATTCCAAGCATTCAAGAACTATTGCGAGCAGCAGTAGTATATTCAATATTGTGACTCTATGCCCATTCAATGAAGTCATGTACATGTGTATGTCAGACAAGTTACTGTACTTGAAAAGTAAGCTGTTACGGCATGACTGCTCGTCAGTACGGCATGTAACTCACCATGCAGCAAACACCGCAGCAGCAGCAGCACTTTCTTGCCGACGAGAACCAAGTGGTTGCCGAAGCGCTGGTGACTGCGTGCAGTTCGACCGATGCCACGTTGTTGAGCGGCAAGGGCTTATACTGGATGTGGTCTGACAGAGTTGCTGACATGGTGTAGGTAGCATTCTTGCCACGGCTGTCGACGCCCTTAGACAGCGCTATGGCTACACACACACACACACACACACACACACACACACACACACACACACACACACACACACACACACACACACACACACACAAACATGCAAGATGGTGAAAGACACGTATGGACACAATAGAAAATGCACATCATACAAATCATTTCCGTTTGAAGTACAATTCTTTGTCGCCATCTTCAATACTGGTAAGTCCGTCAATTCATAGTAGTAATAGCAAGAGTACATAACCCCCCAGAGTGTGCAACGCCGATCCAGCTCTGCATAGGGTCTTGGCCGAGCGGAATCGGATCTTCTGATGTCATGCGTACACTCCACACTAGCGCAAGGCCGGTCTCGAGGCAGGGCACCGTTGTTTTTGATTCGAGAGTACCCGCGACTCCCCGGGTTCCCCTCAGATGTGCACGATATTATGACGCAAAGATCCGATTCCGCTCGACCAAGACCCTATGCAGAGCTGGATCAGGCATTACACACTCTGGGGGGTTATGTACTCTTGGTAATAGGTTTCCATTTGACCCGACGAGACCACACGATGCTTGCAGACGACAGCGCGAACAGTTCACCAGCCACACTCCACGAAAGCAAGTAGTGTTACTCGTGACAAGTCTTGTTTCGTTCCATGAAGTTGGCGGGAACTCATCAGAGGAGAAGCAGTTGTTGAATGACGGGTTAAAATGCTATTTTAAAGAGAAGAAACTGGTGCAATTTGTGAACACTCAACTAACTCACATATGTGACAAATCAACACAAAAGGCCCGGAATAGTGCAGAATGGAGGTGTTATGAACCCTACCTGACACAACTATCACAAGTGCTAAGTCAATCACAATGAGAAGGAGAGGTGCACACGAATAGGTTGCGCTATAGTTTACACGTCCCAAAGAGTACTGGGGCGGTGACTCAAAGTTAGGTGGAAAGTAGACGCCAAGTGAAAAAAGAGAGTAAATTATCGTGTCCGTTCACGAAGGGAACTCACGACAGCCGCTATCACCCGGTAAACCACTAGGGTTAGACGCCAAGTGAAAGTCAACAAATCACCATCTTGGATGTCTAACATTACATCTGAAGATTGCTAATTACATAAGACAAATACTTCACGAACCTTGAAAATTGAAAATTCAACCAACGGTAGGTGAAAGGAAGGCTGTTGGTATAAACAAATTATGATTAAATTTTGTTGGCTTTCAGTTGGACTCTTTCACTTGGCGTCTACTTTTTACCTATCTTTGTCACCGCCCCAGTACTCTTTGTGACGTGTAAACTATAGCGCAACCTATTCTTGTGTACCTCTCCTTCTCATTATGATTGACTTAGCCCTGTGTCTGGCAGGGTTCATAACACCTCCATTCTGCACTATTCCGGGCCTTTTGTGTTGATTTGTCACACATGTGAGTTAGTTGAGTGTTCACAACTTGCGCCAGTATCTTCGCATTTTTTTACCTCAACCCCTTCATTCAACAACTGCCTCTCCTCTGATGAGTTCCCACCATCTTTATGGAACGAAACAAGACTTGTCAGGAGTAACACTACTTGCTATCATGGAGTGTGGCTGGTGAACTGTTCGTGCTGTCATCTGCAAGCGTTGTATGGTCTCCGGTCGGGTCAAATGAAAACCTATTACTTCTTTGAAGTCCAGTAGTTACCCTTGGTGAAATCCGACCCAAAGTGCAAAGCTGGCGCCCTGGACCAGTTCCGATTACATCATTGTATTTGTACATGTGTGCGTACATGTACGTCCAGCCGCATTCGTGCCTCTTCCAGGGGACTGGGCGCCAGGGGCCGTGCAAGTTGAGGGCGCCAAATATGTACTCCAGGTCAGGTTTCATGGAGCGCAACTGTACATGGTCCGTCTGGCTAGCACTCCAACTTAGCTACAGGCACTGTATCCGCATCTTCAGCGGCAACTAGGCTTTTGGACATGATGAGCCACAGTCTGAATCATTCACTCCACCATCATCACAATCATTGAAAAATGAGACTTGGGACATTGGATATACATACAGTCATCGTCATGCACATATCCCAAGCTCATCTGCAACACACCAATTTAGCAGTGAACATTACCTTGTTCATTGGCGGATGATAGAAGAAGAAGACGCTGAGTGGTCAGTAGCGCAATACCATGTGACATTTTCTCCAGCTCCACTGGTTTACTAGCTGGATTAGTCGCTAACAGTGTTGGTTCATCGTTGTAGAGTACGGCACGTTGATACGCCAGACGCCAGTCGTTCATCAGCAAGCGCTCGTCAGGAAACGTCAAGCCCTGCAATAGCTCCTCATAACTCATGTTACTCTGTCCACAAGCATGCATAGACAGACACACGGGGACACACACACGCACGCACGCACCCACGCACGCACGCACACACACACCGTTGACCTTTTGACACCTATCACCAGAGGCGATGATAGCGATGCTACAGCAGAAGCCATAGCAACTTGTGCTGGGATTACACCATTCAACAGCTTGCAAGGCTGAAGAATTGACCGCCACTATTCAGCCTGATTTACACCACACAGCTATGAAGTGGCTTTTTCTGGCCAGTGAATCCCTACTTTTCGGTCTTTTTTCATTTTTTGCACACACACACGCACACACGCACGCACACACACACGCGCACAGAAACACACACACCTTTGACCTTTGACCTTTAACCTTTTGACACCCATCGCCAGAGGCGATGATAACTGCTACAGCAGAAGCCACAGCAACTTGTGCTGGGATTGCACCATTCGACAGGTTGCAGGGCTGAAGAATTGACCGCCACTATCCAGCCTGGTCTACACCACACAGCCCAAGGGTGTCGGAACCGCACCGGCCGGGCCCCTTTTTCGGCCGTTTTTTGTTTTGTTTTGAGCACACTGCAACAAAGCGCGATGATGATTATTATTAAATTTTGAATAGGGCAGTCCCACAGGCCAAGGGCCTTTTTACAGGGTACCCTATGAATTGTTGAATAGATGAACGATGATCTCAGCGCAAACGTGGCAAATCCTTGTCCCCGATCGTGGTTTGTTGCAGATCATGTACACTGAAATGGCACCAAATGCCTGGGAATGCTTGCAATTGGCTTCAATTTTTGAATTTTTCCCGGGGAGGGCAATGTTTGTCCCCGATCGTAGCATCTTCTTGGTTTTTTGCAGAATCAAAAAGTCTTTCATTGTAGTTACCGTACACTGAAATAGCACCAAATACCCGGAAATGCTTGCAATTGGCTTCAATTTTTGAAATTTTTCCCCGGGGGAGGAGCCCCGGACCCCCCTTCCATGGCCGCCCCACCTCCAAAGTCGGTGCGATGCGCCTGCAGCCAAATGTATGTAAAGTTTTTTTTCTGGCCAGTGAGTCCCTACCCGGTCTCGCGAGAGCGTCTCACGATGATTTTACAACCAAGGAAGGGAAAATCATAATTATTATGGTAGATTGCAACTACAGTAGTTTACTGGCATGCTGCTGAGTAACACTGAGAAGAAGGACACACTTCGGGCTCGAGATCTTCAACATCATCTTGAAAGTTTTTCAAGATGATGTTGAAGAGCCTGAAGTGTGTTCTTTTTCCCAGTGTTATTGCATTCTTGTCTCCGAGAAAATTGCATGCAGTAAGTACCGGTACGGTTGAACATCGACTATCCAACCATTCGATTATCCGGAATGGGTTTTCGAACCACACATGGCTCAGGTTGCGCATTTTCGAACGGGGGCTTGCTCGCAAAGTTACTGTAGTTGCTGCAGCGTGCACTCTCTGCCTGTACCACTCACTGTACAGGCTGTACAGTCAAACACTTACAAAACTTACAAAAACTAACATGAAAACGACTGTTGTTGCGGGTACTGTGATATACCGAACACAGGTATCGGCCTGTGGTGATATTTTCCTCATCCGGAACATTTTCATTACCCGAACACCTTCCCGGAGCTCGCTGCCCAGAGGTGGTCGGGTAATCGATGTTCAACCGTATAGTATGCCTGTTCTGAGTTACGGGCAATTCTTAGTTACACCGGGGCAGTGCTTGCTCCCAACATGCCCGGGCTTTGCTCCCAACATGCCTGGGCTTCGGGGAGTTTTACAGTACTGTAAATATACAAAATTTCGGCGCTGCAAAATTTCGGCACTTCACGATTTTTGACATTTCGGCGGCGATTTATTTTCGGCGTGGGGTAGAGGGCATGGTATTGCGACAGATGCTGTGAAAAATTTCATCGGCGTTTTAATTTAGGCGTTTTGGTCAGTGCCGAATATAGCCGAAATTAAATAGCTGCCGAAAATTTGTATATTTACAGTATTTTAGTCCAATGATACCCGGTACCCGGTGATACAGTGTACGAGTAGATATCTACATGACTGTAGTACAGTACCTGTCCTGCGTTTGTGGTGCTGTTGATTGCTTGCAGTAGTCGACTGCCACCCTGCCGCATTACCCCGTGCAACTGGCTTCCTGTTTTGTGCGTGTGGGAGATACCATCGTAAAGCTGCTTGGACGAAACGTCGAAGAATGTGGAGTCGAACACTTGACTCGTCATTCGCCTGGTGTTCAGGTCGTGGGCGGAGGCGGCGGAGACGGGTTGTTGTCGAATAACCGCCGGTGCTGCCGGCCGCGGTGGAGGTCTACTCATTGCAGTTGCTGTTGTTGTTGTTGCTGCGCCAGGCAACTGATTGTTGTCGATCTGAGGCTGTGCACCAGTAACTGTAACGATGGACTGCTCACTCAGAGAGGAGATTGCTTCCATAGGCATGTCGTTACCAGCGCCGGATGCCATTGCTTCTTCTGCTTTAGAAGCCATCGCAAACCAGGAAATGAAACGCGGCGAGGTTTGGGACAACGGCGGTCTTCCTCCTCAACTCCAAGAAACTCGTCCACAGATACGGACGGACTAGGGGCGGACTGGCAGTAGCCGTGTGGCTAGGCCACTATGTCCGTAGATCTCCTCCTCTACTCCACGTGGCTGAACTCTTCAGTGCAGGACGCGTTTTCGCGCTCGAGGATACTGCTCCAGGCAAGCCCCTCTTTTTCAACGCGACATCGAATGAATACCACCACACCTTCTCATGGTCATGCAAGTCGATAACTGGCTCGCAGGGTGCAAGAATTCATCAATATACTGGTGTGTGTGCTCTAGATTATACAGCATGCAAGACGGGAATATTCCCGACACCGAAACTTTCACACAATAACGTCGACTACTACATCATGTAGTCTTTTTGTAGATCTACCCGATACTGCCCGATACTGAAACTCTCGCACGACGTCGCCTATGATGAACGGCTTGTACTTAAACACAGAGCAACTATCTGCATAAGGAAACAGGAAACACGAGCCTGGACAGACTCACAGACTGTCAGTGCACTACAGGGTAGTGGTTCGCGGCAATGATTGGAGGAAGGATAGTTCTGCGGAATTGAAGTAAATGACTTGAAATGCCTCCGAAGCACACAGTCTTGCCGCATGCAGCCACAATTACAAGCAGAAGACTAGCAGCCACGCTGGTCGCTATGGATGGACTAGCGAGTGCGAGAGCGAGGAAAGTGCACTGGGTCGAGTCGGGTGTGAATTTGGCGCTATGATGGACTTCCTTTACTCGAGAATCGAAGTTCAACTAGCTGAAACTAATTGAAAGTCGACGTTAAATGAAAGCAAGTAAGTAATAGCAGTGTTAGAGTAATGGAGGTGTTGCTTGATAGGTGCTAAGCGTCTCCCCTTTCGACACTGCACTGCGCAGTGATCGAGGAATTGCGAACAAGGATATGTGCAGGCATTTACCAGCCGGACTGGCGTGTCCTATGAAAAACGAATACCGCAGAACAGCTGCGAGCGATCAAGCGTTAACTTTTCACACGTGTGACCGAGCAGGAGAGGAAAACTCGTTTCTACCACCATAGCCGGCATAGGCCTACATGACTGTAGCTAGCAAGGCTAAATTTCTTCGTGATGTTTACTGAAAGTGTTTAGCTGGCATGTGTTTAGCTGGCATGTAGATCCGCAATTCACTAGGATCACGATCCTACGATCGCTGGGGAACAGGAACTATTCCTGTCTTCCAGTTCCAGCATGGTGGGTGACATATTTATACATAGCGTAAGCACAACACTCGACAGTGTAGACTACCGGGTATACCAAGAGTGCAGGGGTGTTTGTACCCGTGGGATAGTGCATGATCACGCATGGCGATGCGAGACCCATTGCCGTACTGTACTGGTCAGGGAGTGCCTGTAGCCTCACCAGCACTGCTACTGCTGTACTGGTGGTTTGGGCAAACACGCGGAGTCGCTCTACAAGCGGATAGCTTCTCTTCAAGCAGCGAAGACTGGAGAAGCATACAGCTGTGTTATGTCTTGGGTTCGATGCAAATTGAGTTTTGCCCTACTCCGGTCCAGCGTGATGTGTTTGCGCGGATCCCGGAATCTTCGGCCGGTGCAGTTGGACTCAACTCCCACCTTGGCGGTTGCTGAGGCAGGCATTCGCATTTGATACCATTTGCCTCTGGTTTTGTCTGTATTGGTTTCGTCTGTGCTCTTTTCATCCTACTACTAGTAGTTTTCAGTCCGCTATTGGGCGGCAGCACTCCAGCTCTGCTTTGCACTTTTTCCTTCGACTTGTTCATTGGTATTTAACCATAAAAAAAGTAGGGACCAATAATAAATAAAATAAAAAAGCACTGCTACTATCTGTGACTGTGGTGACCACCATTCAATGTCTTGTCCTCCCCAAATCGTACCCCCAACTCTCCCTCCCTCTCTGTCTCTCATCTCATCTCTCTCTGTGTCTCTGTGTGTGTGTCTCTCTCTGTCTCTCACTGGTACTTGCTGACCACCAAAATTGGTCACGTGGGTCTCCCCGAAAGTGAGGAGAGAGATTGGAACGGCGACTCAATTGGCTATTGATTTGAACCGCCCAACGCTCAACACCGCTGAAACCCCCAAACTCTGGATGGACTTGAAAATGATTCCACGTATGGGCTCACCACACCATAGTAAGATGCAGAAAGGGATTCACCGCATCAAAGTGTCCTCCCCGGGGTCCAACTACATTTACCCCTGCGCTGGGTGAAGGTAACACATGTTGTGTGGATCGCTAAATCAGAGTTCATCTGATACAGCCTTCACTAGCATTATTACTCCAAAGAGATGTAGCTCATTGCTATTGGTCAACAGGTATGTACACTTTCAATAGAAAGTAAATTTATTATTATTACGGACCCTGAAGCCAACAAATGTGGTAGTGACAGGTACAACAGTACGCCTTCAAGCAACCGGGCCTGATGGCAACCGGGCCTGATGGCAACACACCCAGCCACTATCTGGCATAAGTGCATCCGCCGACCGAACTAACACACCATGCACACGCACATGCACACCCACCCACACCCACACATCCACACCCACAAGCAGGAAGGCACACATGGGCGCACGTGCACAGCAGGAAGGCACACAGGGGTGCACAGCAGGAAGGCACACAGGGGCGTACACACGACAGCCGGATGAGGAGAGACTTAGTTCAAAAGTCAACAATTCCTAAAAGTCGTTTCAAACTCACATGAAAATCACTGGGCACTGTAGCACTGTAAACGAAAATAAAAGATACACGGTACGGAGCGTCTGTTGACGAGAGCAGAGGAGGACCAGAGAGACAGCAGACACGCGGACAACAGCAGACACACAGAGCAAAGCAAGAGAAGAAGGTGGACATACCATAAGAAAGAATAATGGTCACATGAAAGCTGGCTATGAGGCAGTGCCAGTGGTTTTGTACGGGAGATGGTTTTTTTTACAATCAAGAAGTTTAAAAAAAGAAGATTAAAGATAAGTTGGTGTTACACAGGGCCTGCCTGCATGTACATGTGTGAGCTTGACATAGCTACGTGCAGTCGTGACTGCGAGGACGATGTGACAGCCTCATAGTAGCGTTGAAGCTGCTCTTGAAACTTTGCCGAACACTGTTGAGAGTTGGGTGGCGCGTATACACACACATACACACATACACACGCACACACGCACACGCACACACACACACACACGCACACACACACACACACACACAGCAACAGCAGCATAGTCGTGACCAGCAAGTACAATAAGGTAACTACGCATGGTATAGACTAAATTCCATCGAGCCTGCCACAATTACATGTGCAAATGAGCATGTTGCTAGCTTTACACATGTAATGCCATTTTATCTGACAATGAAACTGTAGCAGTGTTTAGGTGCTTTCCTCACATTATACTTTTACTTCTTTTCGAAGTATCTACAAATGAACTCAATCATTGTTTTACGCTATACCAGCTATGTTTCTGTTAGAGACTTGCAGTATGCATGACATATCACACCAGAGGTTAGCATGTGACATGCCTTGTTCATTTTCACAATAATAACCTAAACTGCCTCAACTCCATGCGTTTTTAAACACGATTATATTGATAACATCTCAAGTAGGGGTGAAACGGTTCCATGTTTTTCATGTTCGGGTACCCGAATGCCAACATTGTTTCCCACGGTTCGGGTATCGGTTCCATGCACTCTTTTCTCCAGACCGACAAAATGCGTTCGCGACAATTATTTTTTAGAAAAAACATTTTTAGGAGCAAGAATGAGACATCGGAGAGTCCAAGTGCGAAGAAGATAATGACCATGATGACCAGAGAACTCTTTGGAAGAGTGGGGATCGTAAGGTAAGACATTTAAAATCTTGAGTAGACTTGACGTGTACATGTATTTGTACAAGAACGAGATTTTTCGGGTTTCGGTTCGAAATTTGACGGAACGGGTACCCGAATCTTTTCAGCTGGCGGTTCCAAAACCGGTTCCTTACCCGAACTGTTTCACCCCTAATCTCAAGTACAGGTGAAGTGCTGATTGTGAAAAAACTCATTCCCCAGCGACAACACACATTTCATTTCGCCGCTCCAGTGCTACGCAGTACAGCCATTGGCAGTTTAGCAGCACAGCACGACCCCCCCCCCCCACACACAAGTACTTCACAAGAAGTAGCTGTAGCAGCTGCTGCTACTGCTGATGCCGCGGCTCTTACCTCGATTGTACTCGAGTCAGTGCAACCCGGCGATGCAGCATTGTTCAGAGAAGTGGCTAAGTGATCTAGGATGGTGTAGGGTAGCCATGAGATAGGAGATTGAGCGTGGACAGCATCCTATGTAAACAAACACAAGCAAAACATATAAATGGAAAAAAGGAGAATGAACGGCACACTCATGTCACACTATCATCACACCAGTTCTGGATTCTAGTTGTTTTCCAAACTGAATGTTTTCAAGTGACTTTCATCCGTGGATAATTTGTCACTAACATGATTCAAGCTACAACAAAGATATAAAATATCAACAGACAGACAGAAAATATCAATAACAACAACGATAGTTAGTACGTCATCGTGTAGACAATCAAGCTTCTGCCAAAGACAAGGGCAGAGAGGGAGAGACAGAGAGAGAGAGTGCAGTGAGTGAGAGAGAGAGAGAGAGAGAGAGAGAGAGAGAGAGAGAGAGAGAGAGAGAGAGAGAGAGAGAGAGAGAGAGAGAGCGAAAGAGAGAGAGAGAGAGAGAGAGTGAGTGAGTGAGTGAGTGAGAGGCAGTGAGAAAGAGAAGGGTGTGAGCAGCAGTTTGTTCCTACTTTGATGCCAAACTCTTCTTTGCCAGTGCCCATCAGTGCAGACATGTAGCGAATAGCCAGATTGCCTGCATCCACTACACGCCCAAACTGCACTAGGAGCTGGATCAACTGTGCTGGGTTGATTATCTGATACATCCAAACATCCACATCCACACACACGGAGACACACACACACACATCCACACACACAGAAAGAGAGTGAGAAAGAAAAGAAAAAATGTGATACAAGTACACGATTCAAAGGCATAAAATCCTATGTATATGATAAGGCTATGAGAGGGTAGAGGAGCACACGCCTACATAGACTGATAGTCCGGCGGCCATTATGTTCTCACGGTAACTTCTTACCTTGTATGCATCAAGGAACCACTGCGGTATTGCTGCAGACACTGACAGGAAATGAACGGTGATGGCCCGGAAACAGGCAGACTGCTGGTCGCAGGGGACGCGGTTGAACAGACAGTGCCGTAACAATTGCCATGCACACTCCACAACACTGTGAAAGTCATACATAAAGCACAAACACGCACACAAACACGCACACACACACACACACAAGCACACACACACACACACGAGCACACACACACACACACACAAGCACACACACACACACATATGCATTGAACGGATAGTACGGCAACGGCTATCGTAGTGCTGAGTAAACATGGTGCTAAGCCACGGTATATCTATCAGGGGTTTGGTGATGTTCTTTTCGCAAGGAAGTCTGACTGACAACACCAGTGCCCAAGTGGCTCACTACCTTTGCATGGTGTGCCTGTTGAACTACGTGCAGGTTTGCAAAACGGGATCAGAAACAGCACAAACCCACATGCGCATTGAATGCAAGTAACAAAGCTGATATCCACTGGTAGAAAATAGCAATGCCGGTAAAGGTCTGCTTCAGGTCTTCAGCCCACTTGCAATACAAACAGTGGGAGCTCTTAGATCGATCATGTGACTATGCGTGAGCTCACCTGCCAGAACGACTAGATGTGATACCGCTGACTTCATTCGCCGACAACCAATCCCAGCCGTCGTCAACATCGGTTGCAAGCCTGCAATCATGCACAGACAACATGGAGATGCCCGCTTAGCGCACGGGTGTGCGGAACACACAACAGTTCACACAACACTTTGACAGCACAAACGGTGCATTCTTGCAGGTGATGGCAGCCAGAGCAATGAAGGCTGAAAATGCTATGTCAATATGTAGCAGCACAGGACACAGTGTTGCTTGCTTATTATCAGCATGAGAAGTGCTCCAGTGAAGCAAACTTCATTCACATCATCTACGGTTAGTGCAAGGTACTAGCCTGGATACCGGTATGAAAAGTGTGCATCAAAAGAAAATGTTGGCGTTCCGGAAAGCAACAACAAGGCCAGTCCATCCAGGGAGGCCAGCTGAACAGCTCAGCACAAAGCATGGAGAGGCAGTATTACTTACTGTTTACTGCGAGCTGACGTCAGTTTCACGCATCTAGCGCAGGACAGAACACAAGGGAGAAAGATAGAGCAGAGTGGAAGCAAACTCACCATACGCAAAAGAGAATTGTGCGCACTTTTCAGTTTTCATATGCATGTTTAGGTTTGCAATCTGCGGTGCATCTTGAATGGTCCAGATTTTGGTCGGGTTGGGGTGGGACAGGTGTGCATACCATTCTCCAACCGATGTGGCATTGAGCTGAAATTGCTATGCACACACCATGACCTTGTACATGACTTCTGTACTGGGACACACACCTACACAACAACGTGGGGTTAAAGGGGAAGTTAAGGCAAAAATTAAAATTTCACCAGTTGTAGTCTTCGGGGTGCTGAGTCGAATGGTCTTGGTCCGAGAAAGCTGAGACGCTCCCTTCCTACTTGAATCCCAATCGAACTCGCGCACTTCCACCGAAACTGGATGACTGCGCCCTACTAGATGGGGATTTGTATGCAAAATGTCACTAAAAGCGCCGTTTCGTTCTTATAAAACCGCGGATGACCGCGATTGGCCCATATGTTGTAGTCTTTTGGACGCTGAGTCGACTGGTTTTGGTCCGAAAAGGCTGCGATGCAGCGTTCCTCCTTTATTCCCAATCGAACATGGTTGAACAAGCGGTCACGTGCTCCTGCGTACACCAGTCAGCTGGTCACCGTGCCTGCAGGGTACAACTTACTAGCCTGTTTGACCTTTTTTGGGTGCAGTCCTGTCACTCGAGTTGAACTCGAGTTGAACCTTGGTGTGAAAGTTGTCGCCTGCTGGCGTGGTGACCAGGTGATTTGGGCACCCAGGAGCACGTGACCACTTGTTCAACCATGTTCGATTGGGAATAAAGGAGGAACGCTGCATCGCAGCCTTTTCGGACCAAAACCAGTCGACTCAGCGTCCAAAAGACTACAACATATGGGCCAATCGCGGTCATCCGTGCTTTTATAAGAACGAAACGGCGCTTTTAGTGACATTTTGCATACAAATCCCCATCTAGTAGGGCGCAGTCACCCAGTTTCGGTGGAAGTGCGCGAGTTCGATTGGGATTCAAGTAGGAAGGGAGCGTCTCAGCTTTCTCGGACCAAGACCATTCGACTCAACACCCCGAAGACTACAACTGGTGAAATTTTAATTTTTGCCTTAACTTCCCCTTTAATGATAACTGCAGTGCTTACGATAAGACAGCATGTAAGGTGGCGATGGAATGCTTACACTCACCTTGCAGCGAGGCCTTCAAGGACCGGTGTCGGTGGGAATTGGAACATCTGTGATACATCCAGGGCGACGGTGAACAGACCAGCGGCTATCAGCAAGGTCAGTAACTCATCGGGGTTGGTCGATGTGCCTGAGCACACAGCAATAAGTCAAGCACACAAAGTGATACATATGTGCACACATGCACACAGACAAACATGCGTGAAAAGAAGAAGGACAAAATGTTACGAGTTTGTCCTTCTTTTCACAATGATTTAATTGGCTCACCATCCGAGTTAAATATTACAAATATGCGTCCTCGTACATGTGATGAGCCGAGTAAAGCTATGCTGCATGGAATTGGATAAAAGCTGCACCGCTGCGTGGCCCTTGCATTCCGCAGGTCTTCGTCTTGAGCACACCGTGTAATTTGTGCCGGATTCATTTAGCTTTCACTGCGGCACCTCACTGCGGTATCTCACCTCCTTGCACAATAAGTTAGTTCAGAGCTCTGTGAGTCTGCAATAATCGTTCAATTCTAACAAGGAATGCTTGCTACAAGACAAACCAGTTTCTGACATCCCAACATAACACCAACACGTCAAAGCAAGCAACACTGGCCATGGTAGTTGTAGTATCAGTGCAGTGGGCCATGCTAACACAGCTCCATCCAGATCAGTGCAGTGGGCCATGCCGACACAGCTCTACCCAGATCAGTGCAGTAGCCATGTTGACACAGCTCCATCCAGATCAGTGCAGTGGGCCATGCCGGCACAGCTCTACCCAGATCAGTGCAGTAGCCATGTTGACACAGCTCCATCCAGATCAGTGCAGTGGGCCATGCCGACACAGCTCTACCCAGATCAGTGCAGTAGCCATGCTAATACAGCTCTACCCAGATCAGTGCAGTGGGCCATGCCGACACAGCTCTACCCAGATCAGTGCAGTAGCCATGTTGACACAGCTCTATCCAGATCAGTGCAGTAGCCACACTGACACAGCTCTACCCAGATCTGCAGTGGGGATCTCTATCCAGATCAGTGCAGTGGGCCATGCTGACGCAGCTCTACCCAGATCAGTGCAGTAGCCACACTGTCACAGCTCTATCCAGATCAGTGCAGTAGCCACGCTGATACAGCTCTATCCACGCCACACTCACCAGCGTCGGCATTGCGCTGCAACAGCTTGAGCCTTGCCGACACTAGGACGTGCTCTTCGCGTAGATCCTTCAAATCCACAACTGTTATAGGTTGGTGAAGAGAATCTACATGCAGTAGCACAACACACACACACACACACACACACACACACACACACACACACACACACACACACACACACACACACACACACACACACACACACACACACACAGAACTGCAATCAATACTATCTGTGCGTGAGTGAGAGAGAGAGAGAGAGAGAGAGAGAGAGAGAGAGAGACCATATCCGCAAGATGACCACAAGAAGTTGAAATAGAATACAATGTACACACATCCATACATAGACCAAGTGAGGTAAGCAGAGCGCAGTCAGGTACAGTAGGTATCGGTTATAGCGTGGGTGTTTGAAAAACGACTTTCTATTCTTATTTCCGATATTTCGTACACACGATACATCAAGTGTGACATATCATTATGCATGTGCGCAGGGGCCGGAAGATCATCGTACGTGCAACGTAGTGCTACTGTGCAAGCGGCTGGTCATAGTCCCATAGGCTTACCATGTGGCTATCCAACATGAGTTACATGACCACAACAGTTGAACCTGCAGCACTACGACGCAACGCGAGTCAGATCAGAACTGCATGGGACAGATGTTATTACTACAGGCGATATACTTTGTACTAATCTGGCATGTTTTGCTACACAAAGTCCATTCTTAGGACCGATATATTCTACTATGCGATAAAATTGCTTGTAAGAATAAAAGTGCACTTGAAACCCGTGTTATGATTATGAAAACATGAGAGTTCATTCTTGTAGGCAGTATATTCTTTTACACGACCACGCTATAACCGATACGCACTGTACATGTACTAGCAAGTGATGTGATACACTCACCCTGTGGTACTACGCTTGTACCGTCGTGATGACGTTTCAATACATCCTAGCAAACGTGAGGAAGCAAACAAGACAGTAGCAACATCAGGTCAAGTTCAGCTCTCACTGGGTTACACTGGGCTAGAGGTTCAGAATACAGTGCATACAATACTCAGCACATGTACACAGAGTTGGCAAGTGCAACCAAACACACTGGAGTGAACACAGCTTCACGGCACACATATACACAGATATGCACCACACAGACACACATACACGCCCACACACTCATACACCCACACACGCAGACATCCATCCATACCCACACACCCATAGACACACTCACACACACATAGTACGCTGTGCTCACCTGGGTAGAACTCCTATCTACAGGTCTGACCAGCCAGGCATCATCACTACGGACCAGGTGCAGAGCGTTCATTGCGGCCACCAAACATTTAGCCTGAACAAACAGAAGAGCGCAGGGTCTCACTACATACACTCCAATCACAGAACAACAAGGGCAAGGCTTGTTAGTCGATACTCTGAGTTTCATCGGGCAACATGAGGATACACTCTAATCACATCAAGAAGCGTGCATGTAGACCTTCATATGTTTACATGGTTGTGTATGGAGCTAACACCCCACTCCCATACCCACTTATTTCCACATGCTCATCAGCGCACAAACGAAGCAGAACATAATGTCAAGTGTACGGTGAGTTCCGTCTTTTGATTCATTGACTGCTCGGCTTTTCTAGTGTTCACTATAGCCCCTACACGACAAGTTGTGTTTATGTTTCGCGTATAATTTTTTAGCTTCAGGTTCGTGGATTTGTGTTTACTACATAGCCTAGGTACTGTCTGATTCGCATTGCGTGCTATGGGGACTGTTTTCGGAGGTCTCTGATTGCTGATTTCCCCACTAGATCTGTTTGGTGTAGACAGCTAACATGGAGTTAATCTGTCTGCTACCGAACACAACGTTCCTCACACAACCCTGCGATTAAGGCATTATCCGCTGCCTCAATGTTCATTACTGCAAGAGAATGTTGCGCAAGGTGAGATGATGATTTGCACATCTTTTGTTTTCCCTCTTTACAGGTCCTTACGTGTACATTGCACTTTTACTGAAAAAATATAGGGTACGTATGCACAAGTACATGGTATGTGTTTGGCTTGTAGCATGAAGAATAAACTCATTACAAATGTTGTCTATCTTCCTTTTGTGCGTGTCGCAGGTGATCAAGCACTTTGATGATGGCAAGCCGAGCGATAATACAAAAATCACACCTATCGAGGCACTTCGGAGCCTCAAGGTAGATGACCAATGTTAATTCTTACTCTTTCCTCGCAGAGTGTTTGGAGCAATGTTGAAGAGTCGACGATCCGTGCTTGTTTTCGGCATTGTGGTTTCACCATCGTGCATGATGAACGTGATGAAACCTTGGCAACTGATGAGGAACCAGATGAGGGACCAGACGTCTGCAATGGCGTGAAGGAGATTGTTTCGCTGATTGACGAGTTGCGTGAGCGGTCACTGATCGATGGTGATCTTGACGCCACCGGATGTATCGCGGCCGAGACAACTGAGGACGTTTGTCTTATGTCACAAGTCCTAAGTTTGGCCAAGGCTGACGAGGGGCAAGATGATGATGATGATGTACAGGTCGCCGGCAAGCCTGTGAACCGTGCAGAGGCACTGGGCTGCATTGCTAAGGTCCAGCTCTTCCTTGAGCAATCACAGCCTTCACCGATGCCATCCAAGGGATTTGACCTTGTTTCAAGACTTCGCCGTCACGTTGAAGCTTATCTGGCAGCTCCATCACACCAATCTACAGTGTTGCACTTCTTCAATAAGAAATGAAGAGAACTCCAACCTAATACTATTCAAAGTCTGGAAAAATGTTGAACAGTCACTGCTTGAATGACGACTACATCGTAGCTTACAAGAGCATCGCTGGCCATAAGTGAGGGTCCCTGCTTCGAGTCCTGGTGGTGACAATCAATGTTTCCTTCAGCCTTTTCCCGTTTTCAACTCCCTCAACCTTATGAATAATGCTATTCCGTTCGAGTGTCATTTACAACATGAACGCATTGTGAACATGTTTGTCCTTGCCTGTATATGCACATATAATATGACTGTGTGTGTTCTTCCGGTGTGAAGTACATGTGCAGGGATAATGAGTATGCAATTCCGAGCAATTTGACATACCGTAAAAGCCCGTGTATACGCCCACTCGAAATTACGCCCACCCTCCGTGTACACGCCCAGTCAGGGGAAGTCAACACTTTTGTTTCAAAATAGCGCCCATGTATACGCCCAGGTATGCCGGAAACACCAGTACATGTACAGGTACTGATACCCAATACTTACGGCTAGCCCTATTCCAAGTATACGCCCGGTTCCAAAATAACGCCCGTGCCCTTGTATACGCCCAGGAAATCGAGGCTGCTATTCTATACGCCCGGGGGGCTATACACGGGATTTTACGGTACAGTACTGTCGGGCGCCGAAGAACGGAACGTCGAAGAACGACCAGGCTAGAATATTAGCAAGCACAGCAAACCATTGCCAATGTATACACGGTGACTCAACTGCGCACAGAGTGTAATACATGAAAATTAGAACGGTATAGGCTAGGAGGCTGACCCCCAGTTCTTCGGCGACCGACAGTACTGTACATATTGCCATGTGGGGTGGAACTTTGGGTGATTAGAAGTTGGGGCCCAGCAAATCAAGGTTCAAATCGAAGGGGGTCTACCCGTACATACAATCACATTCTAGTGTAAAGCGCTGTCTGTGTAGATGCAGGTGTTGGGTTTCGAGGCCCTATCTATACAGTAGGTTTCACAGTGACTTATCTATACCCAGTAATAAATGCTACACGAGGAAGAATGAACACCAGTCTGAAACCGAGTCCAAAGCAGCTAGCAGACCACTTGCTTTCTTTTCAAGCCCCTAACAAACTCAAAAGTCTCTCCGAGTCCACCATGGCTGCAGGAGAGTGTTTTGAATAGCGCTGCTTGGTCGACAACACGCACTCTTGGGGTGCTCACGGACTCTGAGTATGTCCAGTGCAGCGCTACTACAGACAGTCTACAGTGTTTACATGCACATGTACATACCCGGCGTTGCAATCCTTTCACTGTCGGCATCTCACTCGTCAAGCGCACAGCGCATTCATACTGACTGGAGGCAGCTGTATGTACACGAAAGAAAAGATAGGTCACACATTCCACACTTGCGTTCTACATTATTGCTGAACAAGGTGCAACAAAACAGCACAAACAAAAGAGGAAGAAAGTAGTAGGGTAAGGCACAACGAAAAGTACATAGAGAGAAAGAGAGAGAGAGAGAGAGAGAGAGAGAGAGAGAGAGAGAGAGAGAGAGAGAGAGAGAGAGAGAGAGAGAGAGGTGCCCCAAACAAAGATAGCCACGTAACGTACGAGACTGCATGTACACGCGTGTGACATCCACCGTACCTTTCTTGTAGCTTCCCCGCATGATGTGGAAAGAGTAGAGCAGTTCATAGTAGCTATGCGAGGAGATTTCCACAGTGCGTGCTCTAGACTCCATGATGGACACAACCTCATCCTCTAGGCCCACGAACGGCAGCTGACACAGCTCCTCAAACGCATGTTGTTCATACAGTACATACACCAAGCGACGCAAGCAATCCTGTCGCCTAGTAACAACAAAAGCCACAGCACATGGACACAATAATCGGCTTGAGAGGGCTATGGCTGCATTCATGCAACTGTAAGATGGGAAACGCATACCTGACTGGGTCTGGGTTAGAGCACAGCGCGACGTAGGCCTTCTGCACATGCTGCAAGTGAAGATGGTGTTTGAACAGGCTGGACCAGAGAATAGCCTGAGCAGTAGCAGCAGCAGTAGCAGCAGCAGTAGCAGCAGCAGCAGCAACAACCAATCAACCAAATCAACAGAGTGACTTAACATGACATCATTCACAGTCACAGAAAGAAGAACAGCTCTATGGAAAAGAAATACACATACAAGTGAGAAAGAGAGATAGAGAGATAGAGAGAGAGAGAGAGAGAGAGAGAGAGAGACAAAGCATGGGCACTTACCACATTAGAGTCTGAGCTGTCTGCTACTGAGAGAGCGGCCTTGGCTATTGTGATAACTTGTGCTGACCAATCGTACTGATCAAACAGTCGAACAATCTACAGGAGCAGCAGCAACAGACACATTGTCACATCCCAATACCTGTGCAATGTTCCGATCAACTGACCGAATCACCAGGAGCACGGATTTTGCACAACAATAAACAGGTGATACAATCAGTCTAGAAGAAGGCAACCGAACCAGCTGTCAAAAGGAATTAGTGCTCAGAAGGAACCTCTTGCTGTTGTGAAAAGAGTGCGTGGTCGGAATCCGAGCGCAACGGTGGTGTAGTCGGAGAATCAATTTACGATAAATATTAATCTGCACATATGATAGAGGTTCAACAGGGGCGGGTGGAAGAGGAAAGCAATGGCATCCGTGGACGCTTGCAGCTTACCTTGGTGTAGTAGGCCACAAGGCGATGCGCTACACTGTCAGTGTGCTCAATGTCTGCGTAGAAGCGCTGCATAGGTCCAGCATCCACACTGTCTGTTGTTGCCAGAACACAGTCATATCACCGCATACAGTACATGTACCCATGACCATCACATACAGTTGAGTACAGAACTACACATTTATGAAGCTTCACTCCTGAACTCCAAAAAATGGTCTCTTTATTGCGATTCAAATTTATATTACATTAAAAGTTTCGTGCCTGGCCCATCATCAGCCGTGTACTAATACACTTGGGTATACATGTATGTAAACAAAACTACGATGCAATGCAGGCCAGGCAGCCACTCTCAGTAGGCGTAGCAAGGAAAGGTATGTACATGCATGTCGTCCCATGCTTCATTCATCCTACACAAGTGCACACGAACCACATGTCCTGCATGGTGCATTGCGCAATGCATGTACACATTCCTCTACATGTACTCTAGTAGGGCAATGAAATCTGTACTGTACACAGAGGTGCTGCATAATGTGCATATCCGAGGTACTGGATACTAGTAGTACATGTATACTAGCATCCAAGATCAAATAACGGCTATAGCAGAATGCAGGGTCACCAGAAGTAGTACTGTACATGTACATGGATACCCCACAGCATGTCATATCCAGGGGGATACCCCACAGCATGTCATATCCAGGGGGATACCCCACAGCATGTCGTATCCAGGGGGATACCCCACAGCATGTCGTATCCAGGGGGATACCCCACAGCATGTCGTATCCAGGGGGATACCCCACAGCATGTCGTATCCAGGGGGATACCCCACAGCATGTCGTATCCAGGGGGATACCCCACAGCATGGCGTATCCAGGGGGATACCCCACAGCATGTCATATCCAGGGGGATACCCCACAGCATGTCGTATCCAGGGGGATACCCCACAGCATGTCGTATCCAGGGGAATACCCCACAGAATGTCGTATCCAGGGGGATACCCCACAGAATGTCGTATCCAGGGTACGTTATACTGAACTGTACCACAGCACTACTAGCCCAGCACTACACTAGACAGCAGCACAGACAGTTCCATGCACCGCTATGTACACCAGTGCGGCATCAGATCAGGAAGAGCAGTGCTGCTGCACACAAGAAAACAAGATACACATCGCCAGACAGGCTGCTCACCGACTCCCTGCGATGCCCGGATGAAGCAGTCTGTAGCTTTGTCCATCTCTCGTGATTGCACGTAGCACTGTCCAAGAAGAAAGGTGGCGTAAGCACTGTCAGCTCCTTTCTGTTGCTGACTGTTGAGCGAAATAAATTCCTGTGGCAAGCAAATACAGCCATGTCACTCCCAATATACACCGACTAAACAACCACAGGGAAATTCCTCACAAAGGGCATAGAGAAATTTAGATAGCACAAAGATACCCAGCCATAGCTCCGCGCAAAGCTACTTCATGAAATCGCATACAACACTGGATTCAGCTGGCAGATGACATGTTCTCAACTTGTCAGCAAGACGGTGGCAACTGCACAGACTGATCCACGAAAAATACAATGCCCAGCCCAACTCTTACCTCAATGCGCTGATACTGACATCGGCTTGCTAGGAAATCCACAAAGAATGAGTTTGTAGGCAATGCCCAGCTGTAATATAAGCCGTCAAGGAATGCATGGCAAGTACTTCAAATACAACTTGACCAAGATAGCTGGTACATGTACATGCGTCACTAACAGCATGCACAACACAGAGAGAGAGAGAGAGAGAGAGACTCGAGAGAGAGGTATGAGCAGAATCACTCCTTGTTTCGCAATACCAGGACATCAGGACACGCACGCTGTTCACATCTAGTCATGTGACACACACCGACACAGACGCACACACGGATAGTAACCACTAGCTCCGTAGAGAAACAGTGCGCATGTAAGAGGATACAGGAAGTCCATGATGACGTTGATGGAGGTCAGCAACAGCTGGAAAAGCGGCAATCGCTGAGGTGCCCAGAAGACGGAGCGCGTGGCCAGCACATTACGCAGCTGCAGACCGCCCGTTGCCGCCATACACAGCTCTAGCAGCGAGGAGCCATTAGCCAGCATGACGGAGTGCGACGCGTGTAGTGTGTTGATGATGTCACCCAGAGACAGAGCAGCCAGCTGATGTATATTGGTCTCCAGTTGTGATTGCGTGATGACCTGCACTGGTGTGACGGAAGTCCACGTCAGTGCAGTGTACATGCACACTAGCTGCAAGGCTTGCTCGCGCGATTCCGACGATAGTGTCCAGTCTTCGCTGGTCGAGAGGCCAATCTAGACAATCACGCAGCGCCGGCAACGACAACAGCGACACAAACAGAACAAGAAAAAAATATGGCACGGTGTCCAGGAGAATTAGACGAGACTGCACCGTCACACTTAGAACGTGCAGAACCCCTGAACAACATGGTCTCGGTACCAGCCCTCTCTTTCCATGCATCTGTGTGTATACTTTTAATACAGTACAATAATAATAATAGAATACACACAGCTCACATCTTCCCTGAACCTGTTAGACAGGAGCAGAGCATAATATGGGGACTTCAATGCCATACCTATCAACTTACATTACGCAACAACATGAAAAATTAAAAACAGCCCTCACATCACCAAGGGGAAAACAATCCGAAAGCTTGGGTGGACATCACACAGCACTATTACTGGGCATATCGTTAGGGGACTCGCCAGCAACACTCACCTCATTCCTCCGCTGCAGAACACCATAGATAGTCAGCAGCAGGTCACGGCACATGCGTCGCCGTATGGTCGCAATCTGCTGCAATGATCCGCTCACAGCCAGCACAGATAAACTGGAGCTGAAGAGCTTCTGGCACCAAAGAGCACGTTCTGGGTCCGCTTCTGCAACAATGCACAGCAGGATAGCAGAGAAAGTGATATTCTCAAGACACAGCAATACAATACCATAAAGTTCCGTAAATAAGCCCTGGGCGTATACAGAACAAGGGTCTGAAAACTGGGCGTTATTTCAGGACTGGACCTATACAAGGTGCATATTGCATCGCTCGCGTCTTATAAGCATGCATAACATTTGGCACACATACGCATACACAGGTACAGCATCACCCTGGGTGGTTTTGGGCACGGGCGAACTCACGGGCTTTGAGGGTAGATATCGATTCGGTGGGCGTTATTTCGAGTGGGCGTTATTTCGAGTGGGCGTATACACGGAACTTTACGGTAGTCATGCTGTTCTAATATTGTATCACGCGTTGACTTGGGTAGAGAAACCAGGCACCTAAATTTAGATTACACGCCTAGAAGGCACTAGAGTATGCACTGTATGTGAAGGGAATACTGGTCACCGAATTCCACATTACACCAAAACCTGGCAGGTTCCCGGCACCGAAATTGTAATACACCTAAAATTACATGTTATACAGTATCCAATACTGATCATCAGCAAAAACCAAACACAGCATATCAGACTAGGCAAGGACTCTAGTTGGGGAGAGCAACCAATGCAACTGCATCGTATTCATCTACCCCACATCCTAACTGGAACGAATGGCCACTACTCTCGCTAGGTCAAGTCTTACACAACTGCAGATTGATCGGCACTTGTAAAAAGCCAAAAAGAGGAGCACGAAAAACTGCCTCAGTTTCCGGCAGAGCTGCAGTGGTGGCAGTACCCCCCCTCACCCACACACACATACATGCCCACAACCAACCAACCAACCACACACACCTGCTTCACATGATCCGATCACATGCGCAGTTGATGCTGCTACATCCAGCAGAAACATGAGTGATGCAATGGTGCCAGCAAGCCCATCAATGTCAGCCAGCCTGAGCAGGGACACCAAGACAGTCACATGCATACACAATTCACACACGAATGTCGAGTGCAACACAGTTAACGAGTGAGGGGAGGGGCATGGAAATGCATACGGAGAAGAAGGACGTTGTCAAAGTCAATTCACGCATGCACCGACACAACAGAAACAAGCAGCAGGACGGTCCAAACTGTGTAAAATTGCCCAACGTGTTCATTACGTTCTCAGCAGGGCAGGACAGGGAATGACGGAATAATTCAAAGACTACAAAGAAGGGCTTTACTCATGTTTGCTTACCTAAGAATAGTCTCTGAGAGGCCATCATGCGAGCTAGATTCTTCACTTCTACACAAACACACAAATGCAGGGACACAAGAAGAAAAAAGGACGCTCGGCGAAGATCAAAAAGAGGAAGAAAAAGTGCGTGCACATGGTACAAAAAAAAGAAGTGCCCCCTGTGAGGATCGAACTCACGACCTTCAGATTATGAGACTGACGCGCTGCCTACTGCGCTAAGGAGGCAGCTGATGACAATGCCTTATATCGGACAATTTCTTACTGAAGAAGTTGAGCAATGGCTACAATAGGGTTTCACCTGTTCTCAAGCTGCCGCATACAGTGATGTCAGATGCCAAGGAACAGGGGGAGATAAGTGTTCTACAGTGCACAAATCATTGTGCAAATGGCACTTCATTCTTGATCGCCTGCGATCACAACTTACTGGTCTGCAGAGCTAAGCAGGGATGTAATAAGCTGTAGTGCGGCATGTACATCACCGCAGTCCAGCAGAGCATCCAGCTGCTCCAGGCTTGGCGCAGAGAACTGCTGCGACACCATGCGACACACCTGTAGCACGCACACGGTGTCCTCCCAGGAGCTGGACTCCGAGAGCATGCCGGATCTGGGTGGGGGCACGTCCTGACTAGAGAGACCGTCTTCAGAGAGATATACCATTTCCAGCTCATCACACGGCCGCACTAGTGACACATATGACTGCAAACAGGGATCACAAGGTAGCAAGAGAACAATACAATGTAGTTTTAAATATTAAAAAATGCTGAAGCCTTGCGAAGGCCATACAGCGATGACCATCACAGCTAAAGCCATGCTTGCAACATCAACACAATCACACCGTTTTGCGACTGAAGCAGGGAAATTGCCACCAAGAGCATACTGTTGTTACCCCCCCCCCCCCCCCCCTACATCAGCTATCAGTTGACAACCACAACTACAACAGCATCCGCAGCAGCAGAAATGAGAAGTGGCACTACCTCACCTCTTGCACAAGTCCGGCGATACCTGTGCGACTGTCTGCAAACACGCCAATTGGTGACTGATCAACCTACGCCAGTCATGGCATCAGCAGCAGGGCACAGCAGACACAGTGAATCAGAAAGAAAGCAGGGTCTGCATATGTATAGTGATTAAAAAAAAGAGGTTATAAAATTAGAGAGATCACAACCAGACGAACGATGCCCTGGGTAACGGGTCATGAAAATCAGCAGTGTGCAGCACCTCAAGTGTACCATTCTTTGTTCACAGCCAGGAAAAGACAATTGTACGTGTGAGTGTAACTGAGGTCATACGGTGTAATAGTGTACTGAGTGTACCCGGGTCCCATGTGGTCTCATACCAGCCCACTAGGATGTGTGTGTGGAGTTTGCTACTGCTCAAAGGTGAAATGAGTGTGGATTGACTACAAAATATGCGATGTGTGTCCAGTGTACGTGTAGGTGTTGTTTGACCTACAGGTAGGACTTGCTCATCCGCCCCACCTAAAAAAACGACCATGAAGGGGTCCCTCTGGGTAGCGGGGCGCTCTCACGGCACATGTACTTCATGGCAAAAGTCTGGCAACCGGTATAGCCTCATCACTCAGAATGTGTACACAGTGTGAGGAAAGCAAGTGTACAGACAATGCAAGCACCATTACTACTGAACTTCCTGATAACAAAGTGTCATGTACACGTATTAGAATGGTACTAACTCAAATCTATGAGTGTGTGAGAATAGAGAACAAGAGAGAGAGAGAGAGAGAGAGAGAGAGAGAGAGAGAGAGAGAGAGAGAGAGAGAGAGAGAGAGAGAGAGAGAGAGAGAGAGAGAGAGAGAGAGAGAGAGGAGAGAGAGAGGGAGGGAGAGAGAGAGAGGGAGAGAGAGAGAGAGAGAGAGAGAGAGAGAGAGAGAGAGAGAGAGAGAGAGAGAGAGAGAGAGAGAGAGAAGGAGAGAGGGAGAGAGAGGGATAGAGAGGGAGAGGGAGAGAGAGAGGGAGAGAGAGAGAAAGAGAGAGGGAGAGAGGGAGAGAGAGAGAGACACTACAAGCCCCCATCGTGCCATACCGGTACAGTGCCGTCTAGGCGTGTAATGTAGCGATCATCACGCATCACAGTGTTCCAGGCTGATGATCCAAGCTGAGTGCTGGACACGTAACAAGGAAGAGAAAAGCGATTACACATAAACACATTGAAAACAGCAGCAGCACGACACGCCAAAATACAATAGCCAGCAACGGAATGGTACAAGTATGCATTAGAAAATCAATGTTACTCTCGAAAACAGGTCTTAGTATGCTCTTCCCCTACACCACCACACACTGATGATGAAACACGACAGTACCATAGTCATAGGTAAGCCATTGCATGTGGCCATACTTCACGAGATCTTTTTCCATACATGCACGAGAATATTCCAAACATGTGGCTGTCCTTTCCTCTTCTACTTACCCATCAACAGAGCTATGGTGCACAGATGTTTGCCCTGAGAGTGCGGAGCACAGCAGCCAGACGTCCGTACGCGACACACACATGGATAAGACCCGGTCCTGCAGTGCAACAAAAAATGCAACACAGCATTATAATGTAAACTAAACACACACACACACACACACACACTTGTACATGTACGAGTACTTGCTCACTGCCAGAAACTGGTCGGACAGGTCTCCCCTTGAGAGAGGGGAGAGAGATTCAAAACAAAGCTCGGAAAACACACACACGCATTTTCTTTTTCGGCAGGAATCAGAGGGTTCACCCTCTGATGAGAAGGGAGTATTGCTTTTGCCTATAACGAAGTAACATGAAAGAACACAACAACACACAGACACAAACCCAGGTAAATGAGAAGGACAAACCCTGGTAAAGGAGAAGGCCTACCGTTGATAGCGGGCGATTAGCAATGTGATGGACGATCATCTCGCTGTTGGACACCTCGACTTGAAGAAGACAAACCTGCAAGGCAAGCAAGTAGATAGTAATATTGCGACAGTTCTCTACTGTAGCAGTGGTGACACACAAACACAGGCTGAATATGTTCTGGCAACTCTCACACAGACATACACACACACACACACTTACACACACACACTTACACACACTTACACACACTTACACACACACACACACACACACACACACACACACACACTTACACACACTTACACACACTTACACACACACACACACACACACACACTTACACACACACACACACACACACACACACACACACACACACACACACACACACACACACACACACACACACACACACACACACACACACACACACACACACACACACACACACACACACACACACACACACACACACACACACACACACACACACACACACACACACACACACACACACACACACTTACACACACACACACTCACAGGAGCAAGCACAGTGCGACAGTAAGCAACAGAGGGCAAGCATACCTGCTGCTTTCCGTCAAAGGCAAGGCACGCTGCTAAGCCAACTCGTCGCAAACTGTCACCGGGAGTCTTCCGCAAATGATGCTGTACATCTACAGAGTGAAGATACATGACCAGGAAGAAAAAATCGGATAAATGGCCAAGGAGTCAGAACAGTAAGCGGTTGGACAACCAGCAACTCATCAAACTTGAGAATATAACCAGCTTGATGGGTTCATCAACAGCAAAAACATACAATACCAGGTGACACGGAATCATCCAAATGCTAGTCTACAATTGGTACATGATACAAAAAAAGAGAAAGTGCCCCCTGTGAGGATCGAACTCACGACCTTCAGATTATGAGACTGACGCGCTGCCTACTGCGCTAAGGAGGCAGCTGTCCACAGAGGTGCAAAGTCATCAACAAGTGACTACTTCGATCGATGGAACTTACCGTCTGCCAGCTGCAGATTGTCCACATCAGCAATGTAGTCGAGCAGATTGATAGTGTGACAGCACTCCCATTGCTGTAGCATGCACACAACGCAGCAAAAAGAGCAGTTCAAACCAGGGAGTAGTAAATACTAATATATATCTTACTACTCCCTGGTTCAAGCTATGCAACAAAGCCATTGCTGGCAGAGTGCACAGTGCTGATAAGTGAAATACGCCCTCTGTTTCACCATAGTAGAGTTGTAAGTCCAAGAACTTCATTTCAAAGAGACCAGGCCGCGACGTGTTCATTTTTCCAGCAATCTAGAGTAGATTAGAGTAGATTTTCATGTGCAGGAAACCAGGGGGCAGATTTCACTTGCCATCGCCAGCATCACGACCAGCACCACCACCGCGACCAGCACCACCGCCACAAGCAGCAGCAGCAGCACCACGACACGCACACACACACACATGATGTCACGACTGCCGACAAACTAGTACATACCGAAGTAGACCAGATGCGCAGCTTTGCATCCCGACACAGGGCGAATATGTAAACATCATTGCCCAACGCGTGCAAACACAATCCACACACCATCTCCGGGACAGCACCGCTTTGCCTGATAGAGTGATACAAACAAAGCACAAAGAAAAAAAGAGAGAGAGAGAGAGAGCGAGAGAGAGAGCGAGCGAGCGAGCGAGAGAGAGAGAGAGAGAGAGAGAGAGAGAGAGAGAGAGAGAGAGAGAGAGAGAGAGAGAGACCGGTATATGCACATTATCAAGTGAGCAGTGACCGTGTTTGGGAAAAGAAACAAAGCCGAACATGGCATATAATGCTACGCGAGAATCCACCCCACTGGCTCACACAGTCGTACACACTGGGGACTAATCTAATACGGATATACTGAACGTGCAGGTGTACGGACGAGTGCCTCCAGGGGATGAGAAAAGGTGTCCTTGTGAGTCATGGATCAGTGGCAGCACAAGTCAAGGCATACCCATACCTCATCATTGTTGGCACAATACCAGTCCACAAGCGCTGCATCATGGACGTCTGACGAAGTTCAATTTGTTGTGAGAAGTCTGGCAAAAAACAACAACAACAACAACAAAGACAGTCACAATACCAGATAATATACCCACCCGCGACATGTATTCACACCAGTCGTCATAAGACAGTCAACGAGATCAGAACAGAAACAGTATTTAAAAAAAACCCCATAACTGTGACCACCAAAATGGGGTTGATACACAGTCAATGATGAGGGAGAGGCATGAACTGTTGGCAACATATGAACACGTGCAAGGGCAATGGCTCAATGAACTGAAGACAGCACAAGCCAGTCTATCAGCTTCCTTCATCTCGCAGTCGTCGGCAGTGTGGTAGATATTTTCGGAAAGAGGTTGGTGTAACATATGTCGGTTACCTGGTGGTGATATGCTGTCACTTTCCGGCAAATTATGACAGACAGTGTCCATAACCCAGTCTATGGCAGTGCACTACACCGCTGCATGAAGCCTCTTTTCCGGGAAAAAGAACACAGTGGAGCCATGGCCCAATACTGTATAGTGTATACTGTACATGTAGTTGCGGTGTAATGTCTGAAAAGTGCTTAGAGTACTGTAAGCCGCATCTACAGGCTGAACATACCTCCACTACCGGGCGGTGGTAGTGTGATGACGAGCATTGAGCCCCCGTGCGTGGACAGCACAAATATCGCCTTGCCGGTCGGTGAGAGGTGCGATGAACAGGTGGGCACCAGCGTTGCATCACCACCGCCGATCGTGATGAGAGCGTAGTTTGACGAGTCCAGCAGTCCGTCGCTGCTGCAGTTGTACAGCACTGACGGATGTGCTGGCTCCACACTCCCGGTTAGTGTCACCGTGTTGTCCTGAAAGTAACATAACAGACAAGCAGGCGCTTCAAGATATTACACCTACCATCAATTCTATGGCCATCATAGATGGGTTTTATTCCCGTAGCTATGCAGAAGACGTTACTTCAGTAACGTCTGGCGCTAGCCAGGGTCCACACAGCTTTAATTTGGTGTTTGTTTGTGTGTTTGTTTGTGTCACACCTGGCGCTATCCGTATCTGACGGCAAAAAAAGCATAGGATGTTATAAATTTTTCAATTCTCCTTTTTTCAGTCATATCCTCGGATTTGAACCCGCACTATCGCCCTACATGCATTTCCCCATGCACTTCGCATTCATACCCATTCTTCCAAGTTGCTTTACGTTATTATCTTGCGTTTGAAAGCCCTATTTGAATATTGCGGGCAGCTGTATGTGACCAGCTGTGTTTGATGGTACGGTACGGTACGGGAGACGGTGTCGTATTGCCCTCGATCGTACCTGTCCCGTACCTATCCCCTACCGTACCGTGCCATCAAAGACGGCTGGCCACAATGCATATTCAAATAGGGCTTTCAAATGCAAGATCACAATGTGAAACAACTTGGAAGAATTAGTATGTATGCGAAGTGTATCGGGGGATGCATGCAGGGCGCGCGATAGTGCGGGTTCGAATCCCAGGTTATGTCTTTAAAAAAAGGAATTTTTTAAAGAACTTATAACATCTCTGTGCTTTTTTTGTGTCTAGGTCATCAAGGCAAAAAAGCATAGCGTAGGGCCCTGAGCTTCCAAGCTCTCTCGTTCAGGCTGTCATGCCAACATCTCCAAACACAAGTGTACTGAATGTCTGAAGACAGTGCATATGATCGGGACCTTGCAGTTCGCCGCATCACAGTCCTGTACATGTATGAGTGACCAAAGATCCCTATGCTTGTATACACGTATGTCGGTATTTTCAGTACTTTCCAACATCTGTGGATGGGCACTCTTGCACTGCATGATGCATGCATACTTGAAGTACATGGATAACATGACACAATGAGCAAAATACGATGTAAGACGCAAGAAACATTGCTGCACGACACACACATGCACGCACACACAAACGTTCACACACACACACACACACACACACGTGCGTGCCACCATACACTATACATCCACATACCGACACCACTGGCAGTTTGGACGGATGCGGGAACGTCAGCCGGTGGACTGTCTTGTCCGTGGCCACTAGGACAACGACAGCATGGGCCAGCTCAGTTACGGCAACATCAGGCAGCACACAGCAACCCGGGAAACTAAAACGAACTGCATTGTTACAGAGATTCACGTCGAGAGATTGCTCAACCAACTCCAGAACATTGCCAAGACAGCGCCTGCACAAACACATAGCACAGGTACACGTACAACGTCACTAGCCAGCACATTCAGTATGCTACGGAAGTAGAGGCCAGGCCTCTTGAAGTTTCAAATCATAGGAAAGTGTTTGAGCTGACAAACTCTTTCCCCGCACACTGCAAACACTGAACATGAGTCCAAAAAGTCGATTCGAACGTCTTGGGATGTTCTCTACCTTCACACATTGCAATAATCTGGTGTGTAGGCCAGGCAAAGGACCGGTTATAATAATAATATTATATGTTGCATATACATGAAAGCCGTGTTCAGCGTTTGCACAACGGTGAGAAAGCACTGTCAGCTCAAACACTTTTATCCATGGTGTTATGATGCTAAAATTGGACCTGAGCAAGTGGCCGGCTCTGAGGCATACCAAAAGGACGTTCACCCCACGTCAGCTGGCTCCGGGACTGAATCCCCTAGCAGACTTGATGCCACGCTACTCTGCTGTGTTCCTTCCATGCACGGAAGCACACTGCTATTAAAGTTTAATTATTATACTTCAGTAAAGTGTCATGCATGCCAGGTGCTTCGGTTGCAGCAAAAGCCATGGAAGTATACAGGGGACAGAAAACGTCAAGGTTTAAAAACACCACCATCCTCAAGGATCAAGGCTCAGATGCAGCTCCTAAATCGGTGGGAGGTGAGCAGATCAGGCCCACCGCCAAAGTGGTCAGACTGAAATAAGGGGATAAGGGAATGTTTAAAATATCTTTACTCGCCAAGCAGACCCTGGTGCATACATGTCTGCCGGGTTTACAACGCCCCAAGCACACTAGTCGACCACACTACATGTACTGTGCTTTGAACATACTGGCACAGCATTCGCGTAACACATAGTGACAGTGCAAGTATTATACAGAACCATTGGACGTGCATCATCACCGATTATTTCGCGGGCCTCATTCCCAGACCAGGATGTGTTCGCGACCAATATAAGTTCCCTGCTGGCAAGGCTACACTTTATCACTTCAGTATTGATGGCTCATTAACTGTTACTTGTCTGTTTTATCTTCCTGAGGCGTGCAATCAGAACCTGCCCTCCTCCGCTATAAAAATATGCTGTTATGATTTATCATTCATGTAGTGTATGTACCAGACATGTATTCATCTAATTGCAAGTACTATTGATCCACCCTAAAACCACAACCGCTTAGGCATGAACTCTCTATAGCAATTCATTGTACTGCCACCCAACACCCAACGCATCCCGCACCCGGGATACAACTCCTATATCCTCTAGCACAATCATACCTCAACGCTTCTTATTGCTTTGCAACCGTAGAATAAACTTGTATGTAAACTCTACGTGTGAACCCACAGTCTCTTGGTTAGAGACACAACAACTGGCGACGAAGATGGCCGTTGCAATTGGAGCCATGGAACCATTTTCGGTTGGAACGACGGATTGGTCTACGTACTATGACCGCGTCGAGCAGTACTTCGCTGCCAACAATGTGGCCGAAGACAGGCAAGTAGCCACCTTCCTGACCCTGATTGGTGGCTTGACCTACAAACTGTTGGCTGACCTGGTCAGCCCGGACAAACCGAAGGACAAGACGCTGAAGGAGCTGTCCGACGCGCTGGCTGCGCATTGTGCTCCGAAGCCCTTGGTGATCGCGGAACGATACCGTTTCCACAAGCGGGATCAACGCCAAGGAGAGTCAGTAAATGCCTACCTCGCGGAGCTCCGACGGTTGGCACGATTCTGTGAGTTTGGCGATGTCCTGGATACCACGCTGCGGGATCGGTTCGTGTGTGGTATCAGGAGTCAAGCTCTCTGCAAAGTTCTGTTGGCAGAGAAGGACCTCACTCTGAAGACCGCCATCGAGAAAGCCAACAGCCTGGAGGTAGCTACTCGCGATGCATCCGAGCTCGCGGGCAGTGCCACTGCTGCTGGTGTACACGTTCTGGGCACATCGCAACATCGTCGTGCTGGCAGACCATCGTTCGGAGGTGCGAAGTCCGCGAACTCAGGTCAATCCCGTACGAGCTATTCAGCATGCTTCCGCTGTGGCTCGACGGCACACGGCGCAAGTGAATGTCCCTTCAAGGCATATGAATGCCGCCACTGCAGGAAGACTGGGCACCTCCGCAAGGTTTGCAAGAAGCGCCTCGCGGAAAGATCGACAGATTCAGCGAAACGCTCAAGTGGTAGCAGCGCCTGCCACAGCTTGGCTGTCGATGTCGCGGACGACGACGAGTTCAATTCACTTTCTCTTCTAGCCGCAGACGTCCTTCAAGCGCCAGCAGTCGCCACGGATGAAACGACACCCACGACCGCGCGGAAGGCACTTTGGATTGATGCTATCGTCAATGGCCAGTCGGTCCGCATGCAGGTCGACACTGGAGCTGCGGTGTCAATCATTCCGAGTGCGATTTATCGAAACTCGCTGTCTGCCTCGCCTCTCACCGCGAGCAAGCTGAAGTTGCGTACGTACACCGGCGAGCCCGTGCATCCTCGCGGAACGTTCGTAGCACGCGTGGAATACTACCATCAATCCGCGGAGCTACCACTGCATGTGGTGGACACGCAGGGGCCAGCGCTCTGTGGCCGGGACCTGCTTGCCCACATCGCTCTCGACTGGCAGCGCTTGTTCCAGGTCGAGATGGCTGGCGTCCCCTCCGCAACCGTGTCCCCTGGCCAGCAGCATCCAGGATCAGCAGGTACGCGTCTTGAGCAGCTCAAGGAGAAATTCTCCGATGTGTTCAGCGACGACTTTGGCAAGCTCAAAGACGCCAAGGCTCGTCTCCAGCTGAAGGACGATGCAAGCCCTCGCTTCCTCAAGGCGCGCCCATTGCCCTACGCCATGCGGCCAAAGGTGGAAGCTGAACTGGACAGGCTGGAAGGTCTGGGTATCGTGAGTAAGGTACAGTGGAGTGAGTGGGCGACACCTATTGTGCCTGTAATGAAGCCCAACGGCTCAGTTCGTCTCTGTGGAGATTTCAAAGCCACATTGAATCCACACCTGAAGGTGGACCAGCACCCGCTACCACGCGTGGAAGATGTCTTCGCCACCCTGGCTGGAGGCCAGCGATTCACCAAAATCGACCTAAAGCAGGCATACCTCCAAATGGAGATGGATGACGCATCCAAACCACTCCTCACACTCACGACGCACAAGGGCCTGTATCAGCTCAACCGACTCGGGTTCGGTGTTGCCTCTGCCCCAGCGCTCTGGCAACAGGCTATCGACCGCATCTTGCACGGCGTCCCAAGCCAGGCCTGCCTACTAGACGACATTATTGTCACCGGCCGCAACGACGATGACCACCTGGACAATGTGGAAAGCATCCTGAGTCGTCTGTCGGACCACGGCCTGAGAGTCAACCCGGCCAAGTGCACGTTCTTTGCAGACCAAGTCGAGTACTGTGGACACATTGTCAGTCGCCACGGCTTGCGCAAGACTGATGGCAAGGTCAAGGCTATCAACGAAGCCCCAGCACCGCAGAACGTGTCCCAGCTACGGAGCTTCTTGGGCATGGTGTGCTACTACCAGCGCTTCCTCAAAGACTGCTCCACGACCCTGCATCCACTCAACAACCTGCTCCGGAAGGGTCAGTCCTGGCGCTGGACAGCGGAATGCGCGGCTGCATTCAAGGCTATCAAGGCAGCCATCGCCTCGGATCAGGTCCTCATGCACTTTGATGCCGACCTGCCCGTGCAGTTGGCAACCGACGCATCACCATATGGCCTGGGGGCGGTGCTCTCGCACATCATGCCGGATGGTACGGAAAGGCCGATTGCCTTCGTGTCACGGTCCCTGACGGACACCGAGAAGCGGTACGCCCAGATCGATAAGGAGGCGCTCTCTATTGTCTGGGGCGTCCGCAAATTCCACACGTACCTGTTTGGCCGACCGTTCGTCCTGCTGACGGACCATGAGCCGCTGACAGCCATCTTCAGTCCTAGCAAGGGATTGCCAGCCATGACGACGGCCCGCCTACAGCGGTATGCTATCTTCCTAGCAAGCATGAATTATGAGATCAAGTACCGCAAATCAGCCGATCATGCAAACGCTGACGGGCTGTCACGCCTACCGTTGCCACACTCACCACAGGATGAGAGCCTAGACTGGGCAGACGTGTTCAACATGGCCCAGATCGACCCGCTTCCAGTCACGGCAGCTGAAATAGCGCGTCACACAAACCGTGACCCAGTTCTCGCCAAGGTCCTAACCAGTGTCAGCACCGGCCGGGCCCTGTCAACAACCGACGGTGACATGCAACCGTTTGTACGACGCAAAGATGAGCTGGGCCTACACCAAGGGTGTGTCATGTGGGGTCCGGTCCAGGTCCGGTCAGCCGACTCCGCTCCGCAATCATCCGTACCGATGAACACAGCGCCTTTGCCGTCCGTGGCAGAACCGGATCACAGTTTGTGCTTTCCGACTGCTCATTCGCCAGCTAGTGTTCCGACACCACCCAGTGTCCAAGCCGCTGCTACTCCAACACCTCCGCCTGCGCAAACACCAGTAGCAGCAACTACGGCAACGCAGCAGGTCCAGTCGCCGCTGGCACAAGATACGACTGAACCCCGCCGTAACCCGCCGAGAGCCCGAGTCCTGCCGGCTCGCCTGAGAGACTGAATTGCTTCTTGCTCACACAATTGCTGTCCCGTGCTCTCAGCTCATCCGCTTCTTCTTCTTGTGCATTAAATGTTATGCCGTATAGGAATACCTCGTAGCTCAACATGTACCATAACATTTAGGGGAGGAATGTAGTGTATGTACCAGACATGTATTCATCTAATTGCAAGTACTATTGATCCACCCTAAAACCACAACCGCTTAGGCATGAACTCTCTATAGCAATTCATTGTACTGCCACCCAACACCCAACGCATCCCGCACCCGGGATACAACTCCTATATCCTCTAGCACAATCATACCTCAACGCTTCTTATTGCTTTGCAACCGTAGAATAAACTTGTATGTAAACTCTACGTGTGAACCCACAGTCTCTTGGTTAGAGACACAACAATTCACGTCAACAATTCTGGTATAGTCTCTGTGTCGAATATTCGAAAATGGTAGTCTGGGGAGTTTTTATCGATGCAATGAATACGTGTACAGTGCATTGATTTAGTTTAAACTCCATCACAAGCCCTCTCCAGCCGATCTCATTCACAATGCCAGCAACATGATTTCTGCTGCTGAGGGTACTGAAAGCTTTTGCTTAACCTCCAGACGATGAATATACACGTAGCGGGAAAAAAAAAGGCGAGAAAGCTTGAAAGCTCAGGGCCCTCGCTATGCTTTTTTTGCCTAGGTCATCATGCATGTTATCCGAACTGATGGAAACGTTTCTGCAATACAATGATAAAAATAAAAATCCGCCCGCCCTCCACATTTTTCTCTGAAAAAAGGACGATCATGAAGTATATTCTTTGGCTTGGCCTAACATGGCATTCGAACCTGCACTATCGCCCTGCATGCATTCCCCCGATACACTTCGCATACATACACCCTTCCAAGTTGCTTTACGTTATGATCTTGCAGTTGAAAGCCCTATTTGAATAAGGTGGCCAGCTGTCTTTGATGGTACGGTACGGGATATGTACGGGATAGCGCCAGGCATGCCGACGCGACCCCAGACACAAAACACAATTACCAAATTAAAGCGGTGTGGAACCTGGCTAGCGCCGGACGTTACTAAAGTAGCGTCCATTGCATAGCTACGGGAATAAACGTGCATTTCAAATGTAGCCATACTCATCGCGTTGGTTTATTTTTTCTCTATGCACACTATTGTGTCGTGCTTGCTAAAGTCACAACAAATGCATTCACATACCAAACTAGAAAGCGGTTGCGAGTGACTGATGATACATGGTTACTCTCCTTGTAACAAAATCCTCCACCGCATCTCGCACTCTGCTGGTGATTGAACTTCACGCCAACATCAGCACTTTGCTGAGGACCTTGAATGACAATTTGTCGCCATTGCAATGAGTCCCATCCAGGAATGGTCACCTCTCGCCTGGACGTGGTCATAACTCACGCTTTCAACAGCGATAGGATTATTGACTGCACTGCAATTGGTCAGCAAACTGGAATCACCATCCTCCCAGCTATCAGCACAACAGGGAGAGAAACGTGTAGCAACAATTCCAGCTCTGAAAATGCCTTTTTCAAAACAAGCCCTGATCTGAGACGCAATCAAAACGACAAAACATCAATTTTTGCAGATTCATACCTCATTTCAGGATTTTCTGGCGCCATTTCCCGCGTTGCCATAGAAAGCACGTGCAGGCACTTCAAACTTGCACGTGACTACAGCAATTATGCACAATTGCACAGCATGCACTGATTGCACTCAGCAGGGATTCCCGATGCGCCTGGCAGGCTGGCACTAGAAACCCGATATTTTGCTCCGGAAAAACATGATTGTATTAATTTTTGTCCACTTCCCGCGTACAACGTTTCATCAAAATCGCACGGGCGCGGTTTCTCAACACGGGTTTTCACACACGTGTCCCTGGGGTCTTCAAAATCATGTTGATCCACAATGATCTCGTCCTTGGCAATCGAATGAATGACGTATCGCTGTATCATGCTGAACGGATAAGAAACAAGGAAATCCAAGTATGAGGCATCGATTTTACCCAAAAAAAACCAATAGTTTGCTCCGATTTTGCCAGCAATTTCCGGTTTTTAAATTCTTGGATATTTTGCCGTAAGAATTGCCAGCAGAATCTGTCTGGGCCTACCCTGGGTAAAGCAATGATGCTATAGTAGTATTGTAGTACAGAACTGATGATCTGTTGCTTGATGTGCTTATGACGTTACGTGTAGTTGTTACACAGTCACACTACACATGAATAATAACACACTACAATTAGTCCTGGCCTGAGATACCAAAATTAATAATTGAAATCTCCGTGTCAACAGATGCACCCTTGACGCTTTGACCCCATCCACATACTTCGAACTAAGTACATGGCTGTAGGCCTGAGCAAGCCCCACAAGCAACTTGCAAGAATCGGATTGCTTCATATGCAGGGAGAGAAATTGAAGGTGAAGCGAACGCACACTGAGAATGGTGAGAATGGTAGCCTAGGTTGCGATAAACTCACAGGCTCATTGCAAGGAAAGCTGAGAACACACCAGATAAACTCACAGGCTCATTGCAAGGAAACCTGAGAACACACCAGCACAAGCATGATCATAAGCCAGGGAGTAGTAACTTAACTACTTCCTGGTACAAACAATGTTGGACTGCTAGAAGAGGAGGCGGCTGAAACTACAAGACGAGGAAGAATATAGGCTAAACGAGCTGTGAGAGAGAGAGAGAGGCGCGCATATGGCACAGCATGGAGTTCACGATAGTTCAGACATGATGTGTGCAGTAAAAACAGACAGAAAGAAGATTATAGAAGGAAACGGTCAATAACTAAAACATACGAAGCACATACTTTGAAGAACCAGTGAGCGTGATCCTGATGATGGGTAGCGGGGTGACAGTTAGCTATTGCTCTCAACATAGCAGATAAACAAAAAAAAGATAAACAAAGAAAGAAATAGGCGGCGCGGCGGAGAAAGAAAGAAATATACCTACAAAACATTGTGTGCGCGTTCTACTGCACATCACATTAGAATGTTTGATGTGATGAGCAACTTGAACGGCATAGAATGGTGATGAGTCATGTGTGTCTACTTTCCAAACACATGCAGTGGCTAAAATATCTAGCAAGATTTCGTGTGCTTGTATGCTGCGTTGGTGTGTAGTGCAGGCAAGCACTGGGAGTTCAAGTCAAAGGGGTTCAAGATAATACACACGTGGTGATGGATGCAGAGAACAAACATGGTCACGCCCGCAATGCAGTACTTGAGCTGATCATCGAGGCACTGTTAGTGTCAGAATGAGAATCTGACAGGCTACAGGCAGTCTATAAACCACCGTATGGGCCCCTAGCGTTTTGGCATTGGCACTATTACTGAGCAGTGAAACGTGGTCTGGGGCCTAGGGTGTGGACAGTGGACAAACATTCTGTGGAACGGTGTTTCTCTGATCTACGTTTCCTCCAACCAATACGGAACAGCGTCTCTCTGACCAGTGTTCTTGTGACCAGTACGGACCAAGTACACTGCGGTGTGCAAGCAGTGGACATGAACATCAATCCGGAACACGAATGAAACCGAGTGAAGCTGCATGAAGCTTACAGCGGCCGAGTGAGGTTTAGCGAGGCAAATTGGCAAAGGTGCGTCGTGTGCTCCAGCACTATTGGATACTGGCAAAGCTAATTCTGGGATGAGTTGTGAAGGGAAAGGGTCCTATAGGGTGCGGGGTATATGAGATAGTATGCTACTTCGAGGAAATCCTTGTGAACGAGATGGAACCGGCTGAGTGACTTGTCGAGGTACCGTGCCAGTAGCTGGTGCCATTGCAGGAGACCAAGAAGGGCGGATACCAGAACGCTGCTGCTGCTGCAGCTGCTGCTGTTGCTGTTGTTGCTGCTGCTGTTGTTGTTGCTGCTGCTGTTGCTGCTGTTGAAGGTGATGTTGTTGCTGCCCACTTGTAAGCAACGCGTGCTGCTGGGCAGCCAGCATCTGATGCTGCAGCTTTTGTTGCTTGCGTTGCTGCTGCTGCTGCAGTAGCAGACGCTGTGCTTGTTGTTGTGCTTGTTGTTGCTGATCCTGATGAGTACGCAGACCAGTAGCCATCCGGGTGCCAGCGGTACTCTGTCGACTCAATAACTCACCAGTGGTTTGATGAGCGGCCAGGGTAGGATTGTGTAACGGTGGTGGTGGCAATGCTGCTGCGCTTGCTGTTGCTGAAGCCTTCGCACTGATCGCCCAGCGGCCAGTAAATGCAGTTTGTAGCTGTGACAGGGCTCTGTTAGACAGGTGGGCAACTGCCGCGGCTGTTGCCACAGGCTGTTGAGGCACCTGCTGCTGCTGTACTTGCGGTTGTCGTGACTGCTGCTGCTGCTGCTGTTGCTGCTGCTGCTGCTGCTGCTGCTGTTGCTGCTGCTGCTGTTGCTGCTGCTGCTGTTGCTGCTGCTGCTGCTGCTGTTGGTGTTGCTGTTGTTGCTGCTGTTGTTGCTGCTGTTGTTGTTGCTGCTGTTGTTGTTGCTGCTGCTGCTGGTGCTGTTGCTGGAGATGATGGTGGTGCTGCTGTGTTTGTTTAGTTGCTGCTGCTGCTGCTGTTGCTGCTGCCTTGACAGCCATCCATGAGTCATCAGTGAGAGATAGCGACCTTGGTGTAGGCACTGCTGCTGCCGCAGCCGTCGGGGCTCCTACCATTGGTGGTGGTGGTGGTGCTGCTGCTGCCGCTGAGGCTCCTAATACCGGTGCTGCAGCTACTGATGCTACTGCTGCTGTCATTGTCGGAAGCACTGAAGAAATTTTTGGTGGGTACTGGAAGCCAGCGGAGCCAGGCAGAGATGATGACGATGACGGGGAGGGCAATATCCCAGTGGGCGTTGGAACGGGTAACGGCATGGTGTTGTTGGGTGCTGTTGGGGTGGTTGCACCCGGGATGACAACCGCCGCATCTGCTAGTGCAGCATCCGGTGTTACACTGGGGTCTGGCCCGGCGCTTGCCTCGTTCTGGCCACAGTGTTCCATATGCAGTGGCCAATCTTTGGTCTGACATTTGGTGCTGCAGTAGTTGATGTTATTGCAGCAGAAGAAGCTTGCCTCTTCGTGACAGGAATTACACTGCAAGCCAATCAAACACACACACACACACACACACACACACACGCACACACACGTACAGACACAGAACCAGATTTTTCGTCACGAAATACAGACATCGACCCTGTTTATCACAGTTAATTTGACCATCGTAGTATAAGCCGCACTGACTTTGTGTGTGTGTGGGGGGGGGGGGGGGGGGGGGGGGAGGGGATTACTGGTGTTTAAAGTGCGGCATATACTCCGGAAAATACGGCATGAGGAGCACGGCAGTATATACCGTATTTTCCCACATATAAGCACATGGGCTTATAAGTGAAAATTTGCTACAAAAATAATATATTTTGCTGTGTGAACATGTTGGGGTAGAAAGAAGCCCATGCGCTTATATGTGCAATATAGGTTAGCCTGTGTCCTAAACAACGGTGTTATCATGCACAATGCTTAGCGGCATATTCAGCTTCCGGGTGTTTCACCAATAGTGTTCACGTATAAGCGCATGCGCGTGGGGGGGGGGGGGGGGGGGGCGTTTATGTCCGGACATAAGCATGTATGATTTATGTGTCTGTTTTCACTACAATCATTCTCTAGTTCTGTAGGTCATGTATGGTATCACTCATGCGTGAAATCATGTGATCATCAACCCTGTTTTTCCCGGGCTTGTGCTCCTGTGCACGAGACGTATGCTTCAGATGTATGGCCTTTTTCCCGCTGCACGGCATCTCACGTGCAGAGTTTTTCCGCGTGCAGTGCTCTAGCAGCTTTGGTTTTTTTGTTTTGCTTTCTCCTTGTCTTGAAAAGAGTTCATGGTGAACAGTGGTTGAATCCAATTCTAAGTTTCTTCTCAGTTTTAGCAGTGTCTTATGTTTGATATTCTTAGTGCATACAGTCTTCCAGAGAAAGAAAACAAACATACTGGTCCTTCGAGCCGGATCTTCAGGATGGACGAGCAGAGTGCCATACCTGGACAGCGAGTCAGTTCAAGATCAACGAAGGGCAAGCTGCCCAAGCGATTTATTTCCTCCGACGCAGACGTCGGAAACCTAACACAGCGAAGACATGATGAGAGAGGCGTAAGGACTAGTGCATCCGAAAGAAGAATAGCCAAAGAAGTCGAGAGACTACAGGCGGAGTTGGACAAGGAAGCAGAAGTGGCGAAGTTGCGACAAGAGTCGATCGCCATCCAACTCGATCTAATGAAGAAGGCAAGCACGGTGGAGAGGGCGAAGTCTGAGTTTCGTCGCCGCTCTTCCGCATCTGCTTACAGTGAGAACAGCAGCGAAGATAGAAGTGTCTACTCACCTTCCGATTTGGACCGACCAGTGGTCGGCACAGGACGTGGGTCTACACCACAGTCAGCTGATGGACTGGTCGAACCGACAGCCACAGTTACAGACGCAGCGTATGCGTCGGGTGATGTTGAGGCAAACCCGGTGGAGATGGTGCTTGGGCAATCGCCAATAGTGCCACCCAGTGTTACTGGTTCAGCAAGTTCAGATGCTGATGACGACGAAACAGAGGTGGATAGTTGCAGCTCCGACTACAGCAGAAGGCTGCCTCTGTGGTATGTTAGAGAACTAAGGAACAGAAAGTCGAACTCAGAACTGGCAGGGGACCAGCAGCAGCAGCAGCAACAACATGTCAGCAGATCCACACAGCAGTTTGTTGTCAGGAATCCAGGCAGACTACAGCCAACAACTACCCTGTCAAGGGCAGTAAGGACACCAGCACACCCAGTGAGCAGCAGACCAGTGCCAGCAGTGGATGCTGCTGTTCCGTCACCACCTGCTACTATCAGTGCAGTAGGCAGTAGCACCACCAGTGGAGCATCAGCAACTAGGCCGCATGGTGTGGACGGTCTCAGCGCACAGCGCGCCGTAGCCGCATCCAGTGCAGCGCCAACTCAACGCTCTGGCTTCGTGAGCCAGGCGTTCGCACCAATGACAGCACTTACAGCAGCCGCCCCTCCGTTTGTGCCGAAGCCCAGCGTGACGGTGCACGGAGCAGCTACCAGTAGTCAGCCGACAATCTCGCGTGAGGTCAGACCCGGCCTGACATACACCAGCACACCGGCGTATCCATATCAGCCTATGCCTGTACCACAGTACATGGTTTCAACAGCAGCACCCCAGTACCCGAGTAGCCAAGCACAAGCAGTGCCAGCCCACCAAATCGGACAGCATCAGGGTGCCCCGACAGTGACGCCGGCCTACCGCCCGAGTGGCCACCTCAAGGCACTGAAGCTGCCCATGTTTGATGGCAATGAAGACAATTACGTGAGATGGCGGCAGAAATTCATGGGACTGGTCGGCGCAGATCCGAATGTCACAGAATACTACAAGATGGCACGCCTGAGGGAGGCTCTCGCGGGTGGCTGTGCTGAGGAGCTGATAGAAGACGTCATGGACGGGCCGGGGGCCTATCAGGCAGCCATGCAGGAGATCGAGGCCTGGTATGGTGGTGAGGATCGTCAGATCGAGCGGCACGAGCAGGAAATCATTACGTGGCCGAAGATCACTACCATGAAGGACACTGAGAAGATAAAGAAGTTCGCATTGAAGCTGCGGAGTGTCCTGGTGAACATGAGGTCATGTGGTATAACCCCTGGCCGAGAGCTCTATCTCGCTGCAACGGAGAAAGTCCCGTCGTCAATGCTGCTCAAGTACTTTGAGAAGTATGATGACCAGAAATGCGATGTACAATCATTCGCGGACTGGCTGCTTCACGTCGTGCACATGATGCGGAAGGTGGACGAGCGCCAGCGCAACAGCTACAAGAGCCAAGCAGTGTCATCCAGCAGCAGTTCGGACAAGCGCCAGGCTGCTGCAGAAAGACAATCCGCTTGTGGCAGCCAGAGGACCAAATTGTCAGAGCGCCGTCAACACTACACTCTGACAACAGCCGCCGAGAGCAGCGAGCGGAAGTCAGCCGGTACTCCGAAGAGCTGCATCAAGTGCGGTAAGCAGCATCAACTTGCAGACTGCCATGAGTTCGCGAAGATGTCAGTTGCTGAACGCTGGAGCTTCGTGAAGCCCCTCAACATCTGCATCTGTTGCCTGAGACCGGCTAAGCATCGATCGGCAGAGTGTCGCAACAAGCCCTGCGACATGTGTGGGCGGAAGCACCACAGAATGTTACACTCGGAGAGAAAGCCCAGCGAACAGGCGCCGGTAGTTAAGGCACAAACCGCCGAAGGTGACAAAGCGGGTGCACATTCGTCTGCTGCCGTCAATGTCGGAGCCAGCTGCTTCGCGAGTGACAGTCTCTCCCAGTCTCAGCACGTATCGTTCATGACAGTGCCGGTGACAGTGAAGAATGGTCCTCACGTCGTCGAGGCTACCGCACTGCTAGATTCGGCATCATCCGTCAGCTTCATCAGAGAAGACCTGGCCAAGCAGCTGAGTTACAGCGGAGATGTCGAAACACTGACGACTACCGTACTAGGTGGCAAGACCATCCGAGGTGATCGTGAGAGAGTAGCGGTTACTATCACCCGACAGGGAGGCGACGAAGAGTCTGCATTCTCTGCCTTCGTCCTTCCAACAGTGACTGGTGCCATCAAGCCTGTCGACTGGAACGCGCAGAAACAGAACTGGACGCACCTGAGCGACATCAGGTTCCCAAGGCACCAGCAGCATGCTCAGGTGGACATCCTCATTGGACTCAATGCGGCACAGCTTCACACGTCCCTGGAGGAACGGCATGGCAAGCCTGGTGACCCGCTAGCTCGGTTGACACCACTCGGGTGGGTGTGTTACGGCGCAACTGACAACTCCTATGACCAGCCCGAGATGACATGTGTTGGTGCATCTCTCGTCGGGTCTACGCAGGACCTGAGACTAGATGAACTTGTCAACAGCTTCTGGGAGTTGGAGAAGGTCGGCATGGGTGAGACATACTCAACACCTGATGAGCAACGGGCAGAACAGCTAGTGACCGAGTCGATTCAACACGATGGATCGCGTTTTGAGATGGGCATCCCGTGGAGTGCGACGAGCGGGATTCCGAGCCTCGAGTCCAACGCAAAGCAGGCTGAGCAGCGGCTTCAGTCGTTGGAGCGCTCGCTCGCCAAACGACCGGCTGTGTACGAGGCATACCGGAACGTGCTGTCAACCTACATGACGAAGCACTACATCGAAGAAGTTGAGCCCACCACAGCGGCAGAGGACGGAAGTGATCAATGGTATCTTCCCCACTTCCCAGTCGTGAGAAATGATCGCGTGACCACCAAGGTGAGAGTCGTCTTCGATGCGTCCGTCAACTGGGGAGGTACGTCTATGAACGAGGAGATGTATGCTGGCAGAAAGACACAGAACAATATTGTTCACGTCCTGCTTCGCTTCTGCCTGGAGCCGGTGGCCCTGGTCGGCGATATATCAGAGATGTTTCTGCAGATCCAGCTACGTCAACAAGACCGCAAGTACCACCGCTTCTTGTGGCGGCACGACCCGCAGCACGAGCCGAAGGTGTACCAGTTCAACCGCATCGTCTTTGGTGTAAAAGCGTCACCGTACCTGGCGGGTAGAGCTCTCGAGGAGACCTCCAACAAGTTTGGCCATCTCTACTCAGCTGACGTATCGGCCGCGGTCCACGATGACACTTACGTAGATGACCTACTCCATTCGTGTGCTGATGATGACACAGCCAAGCGTGTGCGCCTCGAGGTGAAGTCACTACTCCATGATGGTGGATTCAACATCCGCAAGTGGCTGTCCAATTCTGCAGCAGTAATGGCCGATGTTCCAGAGGAGGATCGTGTGCCAGGAGCTGTTGCCGAGGTGGGTGATCACAGTCACAGCACGCTGCCATCCACGAAGACTCTAGGTGTCACCTGGAATGCTGAGTCCGACAAGTTCCTCTTCGTCTTCTCCGGCTGCGCAGCTGAGCAGATGACCAAGAGGACAGTCCTGAAGGAGATGTCCACAGTATTCGACCCGCGAGGACAGATCTGCCCGTTCACGATTCGCTCGCGGATGATGTTCCAGCAGCTATGCATCAAAGGGTATGGCTGGGACGATCAACTGGACGAGCATGATGCCAAGGCTTGGACGCAATGGTTCTCGGAGCTACCCTCACTCTCAGCAGTCCAAGTCGACCGGTGTTTCAAGGTGGCCACTCTCGACCCCTCCACTGCTGAGATCCAAGTGCACACGTTCACCGACGCATCTGATGGAGCGTACGCTGCTGCTACGTACATACGGTGCCAGTATCCAGACGGAACGGTGAAGACGACGCTAGCCCTGGCGAAGGCGAGACCATCTCCAATCCGCAAGCTCTCCATCCCAAAGTTGGAGCTGAAGGCAGCGGTCCTCGGCACGAAGCTGAGCCTCGAGGTGGAGAAAGCACTCAACCTGCCAGTCCGAGACCATGTATTCTGGACGGACAGTATGAACGTGCTGTATTGGGTCAGATCTCACAGCCGGAAGTTTCAGACCGACATCGGGAACAAAATCTCCGAGATTCACGCCGCTACCTCTGGAGCTCAATGGCGTCATATCCCGGGCCGACTCAACCCCGCAGACCTGCCAAGTCGTGGATTGACAGCGGAGAAGCTAGCTGACAATGAAGTCTGGTGGTCCGGACCGGAGTTCCTGTCGTCGCCTCCCGATCAGTGGCCAATTCGAGAGATCACTGTGCCATCATACGTCGGTGGAGAGACGAAGCGAGCCCTGGCATCTGCGTTTGTCACAACAGCAGCGGAGCCTGCACAGTCTCGCTTGTCACCAGCCAGGTACTCGTCATGGAAGAGACTTCTTCGCGTGACGTGCTGGTGCCTTCGTTTCCTCCGCAACTGCAAGCAGGCAGCTGGATCAACCAAAGCCAGTGCACCTGCCACATCAGATGGATTGCTGCAACCTCTCCCAGCCAGCAGCACAGAGGGGAGTTGCGACTGCAGCGGCAGTTGTGTTCCAGAACCGGAGCTGTCGGCTGAGGAGATGGTACTTTCAGAGAGGTACTGGTTCTCCGTTTCTCAACGCGAGTCCTATGGGCGCACCATCAGCCGTCTTGAGCGTGGCCAACCACTTGAGAATGGCGATCCGCTGCTGCCACTGAATCCAGAACTGGATACAAGTCAGCATCCTGCAGTGCTGATAGTCGGCGGACGGCTCGATAATGCTAGCACGAAGGTTACGGCATGCACACGCCGGCCCGTGATTCTCCCACCTAAGCACCAGATCACCTCACTCGTCATAGCATCGGAGGATGAGAAGTGTCATCACGAATTCGGAGTCAACTATCTACTCGCAAATCTCCGACAACGCTATTGGATCGTCCGCGGGAAGCAGGCAGTGAAGTCGCATCGACACGGTTGCAACGGCTGCAGACGATGGTGGAACAGGCCAGCATCCCAACTCATGGGACAGCTTCCTGAGCAGCGTGTCGCTATCACTGAACGAGTGTTCTCTGGCGTTGGCGTGGACTACGCCGGGCCGTTCTCGACAAGGCAAGGCCGTGGACGAAGCCGTGCCAAGCGTTATCTCTGCCTATTTACGTGTCTGGAGACACGTGCGTGTCATTTGGAAATGGCTTACGACATGACGGCGCAGGGGTTCTTGATGTGTTTCTCCCGATTCTGTAAGAGGCGAGGCACACCGAAGGATGTCGTCTCTGACAACGGCACCAATTTCGTCGCTACTGAAGCAGAGCTGCGAGACGCCGTGGAAGAGCTGGAGCACTCTGAAGATGTTGCGGCAGACATGGCGTCAAACAAGATCAACTGGAGATTTAATCCACCAAGCGCGCCACATCACGGAGGTGTGTTCGAGTCTATGATCAAGCTGGCGAAGCGTGCAGTGTACGCCGTTCTCGAAAATGGAGTGTGCAGTGATGAAGAGCTTGCGACCGCATTCGTTCATGCGGAGGCTATGCTGAACGCCCGACCTCTTACGAGTATCAGTGACGATGCCGAGGATCTAGAGCCGCTAACGCCACTGCACTTCCTCGTGGGTCATCGCGATATCCACCACGCCATCGATCATCTGGAGCCTGACGGACAGCCTGATCCACATGACAGGTGGAGAGTTGTACAGCGCCTAACTCAAGACGTCTGGCGAAGGTTGGTGAAGGAGGTGGTTCCAACGTTGAACGTCCGGCAGAAGTGGCAGCAGAAGAAACGCAACATCAAGGTGGGCGATGTCGTCATCTGTGTTGACGCACACACCCCTAGAAGTACCTGGCCACTCGGTCGAGTGGTTGCTGTATACCCGGCTGAGGACGGTTGTGTACGCGTAGTGGACGTCAAGATCCGCAAGCGGGTGTACCGACGTGCTATCAATGTCCTGATTCCACTCGAGAGTGAGCAGTGAACTGTTAGCAGTAGTGAACAGTTTCGCTCCGTGTGAACTGCTAGCAGCAACGAACAGTATTGTACAGCAAAGTGACATGTTCTTAGGGAACATTGATATGGTCATGCACCCGACTTGGAGATCATTATCTGCTGTTTTTCTCATCATCTTAAAATTCAAAATTGTTCTTAGGTGACAGTCCAATTCTCCGGCGTTGGCCGTTCCACTCAAGTTTGGTGCAGCGTTCAATCCATGCTATACATGTAGTGTGATCTCTTCTGTTTACGTTAGCTTGCTCTCATCCGTCAACCATAGTTCTGCCTTATTCGAGCAAAGAGGGGAGAAATGTATGATTTATGTGTCTGTTTTCACTACAATCATTCTCTAGTTCTGTAGGTCATGTATGGTATCACTCATGCGTGAAATCATGTGATCATCAACCCTGTTTTTCCCGGGCTTGTGCTCCTGTGCACGAGACGTATGCTTCAGATGTATGGCCTTTTTCCCGCTGCACGGCATCTCACGTGCAGAGTTTTTCCGCGTGCAGTGCTCTAGCAGCTTTGGTTTTTTTGTTTTGCTTTCTCCTTGTCTTGAAAAGAGTTCATGGTGAACAGTGGTTGAATCCAATTCTAAGTTTCTTCTCAGTTTTAGCAGTGTCTTATGTTTGATATTCTTAGTGCATACAGTCTTCCAGAGAAAGAAAACAAACATACACATGCGCTTATATGTGCGGAAGTACGGTACACGCATACATGTAGATTTGCAACAGGTCCAAGTGCATACTGTAACATTTATTAAAAAACCGCTGCTGAAAAGGTTAGGACCGCTTTGTCAAATCTATGAGTGCCAAACACGGAAATGGGTTGGCATGTAAACTTTACACTAGCATTGTTTTAAGGTTGACAAGTAATTAGTTGGCGTACCCATAAACGTTTCTTGCTCTCTTGCACAGCCAGCTGACGCTGCTCCTCGTACTCCAGACGCAGCTTTTCCAGCTCGGCATTATGTAAGTCGATGAGTTCTTCCTCCCGCTGCGGACGCAAGAAAAGCAGCAGCATGAACACCAGATGAGACTCCCAACATCGGCAGTGTGCTAGTATTTACTAGTGAAATACCCCTAACCCAGACGACAGAGTACAGTGCAAACAATGTAGAGCGACTACACATGGTGTATTCAGCTACTGGCTGCCATCAGCAGCAGCAGCGGCAGCAGCAGCAACTGCAGCGGTTGTGTTCTTCTTCCATTGGTGTTCTCGCATTCTGCTGATTGTAATAAAAAAACCTTTGTGCAGGGGAAGCAGTAGTCACGTGCCTCCGCAAGCATTCAACAAAACTACTCGCCATCAGCAGGCGCGTACGCAGGGGGGGGGGGGTTCCTGTTGCCCGGAACCCCCCAAATATTCCAAACGAGCAACGTTTTCAGGCATATTTTGGCAGGGCGCACGATCGATCTGGCAAGAATGCAAAACTTCAACAGATCGTAACTCAGTCAAATCTTGCTCAAATCCAACAATCCAAATATCCAGGTCGAATAGAAAACTCTCAGCTGTCGGTTGAAACAGTTTGCGACGCGCTGCGAGCACTGTCTTTTGAGATAAATCGTTCGTAAGTTGAGCCGCGATCTCGCAATTTCAAAAGCACACAGTGCGACTTGAGTATCGAGAATTTGAGATTTTTCGTCACGCTGACTTGCTCAAAATTGCAGGGGCTTCCCTTGTGATATTTTCAAGAGTACACAGCAAAAAAATCGAAACTCTGCGATGAAGAAAAATGAAATCCTGGAGCTGGACGCGTTTGGGCCTTTGGCCCAGTTTGGGGCATTTTTTCGCACCATCGCTGCACTTTACCGCTAGACATGTAGCATATAGCGCTGGATATGTACATGACTGTACTGTGTCCCGGCTATCATGGTCGACCTCATTCTCTACCTGACCCTGGTACCTTTCCACTTCCGGGAAGCCTAAGATAAGGAAGATTGAGTAAGTAGAACTGACGTTATGATCCAAAGAACACGAAAAATGCATAGTTTTGAAAATTTCCTAGGGCTCTTTAGAAAGGGTTAAAACGAGTCATTGTTCGCGATTCGGTTGGAAACTCCCCTAGAGGTGACCCTGCGTACGCGCCTGATCACTGTGATCAGTGACCATGGCAAGATTAACGAACAATGAGCTCAAAGGTCAATCTAGGGAGTGAGAGAGAGAGAGAGAGAGAGAGAGAGAGAGAGAGAGAGAGAGAGAGAGAGAGAGAGAGAGAGAGAGAGAGAGAGAGAGAGAGAGAGAGAGAGCAAGATGAGACAGAGACAAAGACAGAGACACAGAGAGAGAAATGACGAATAAAAAAATAAGGCGAGACAGAGATAAAGATATATAGCTACATGTAGATAGATCGGCAATACAGGGCGGGAATACACACCTTCTTGACTGCTTCATCTAAAGCAACTGCTGTATCAGGCGTGTCAGGCGTGTCACTGGCAGAAGCAGCTGGTGTTGAATTTGTTATGCACGAGAATAGATTTGGAAGATCGATATTAACCTTGAGCTGCTGTGCCAGCTGCTGACACGATTGATGCAAAGAAACAGCTATGCTTTCCACAAACTACAGAGAGACAACAAGAACAAAAAAAGCAGAATGGCAAAGTATGGCCCTGGTACATGTTCTACATTTTCAAGTGCTATAGAACTTGTTAGTACACCTGCATGTTCTGTGTGTTCTGTGTGTGTGTGTGTGCGTGTGTGTGTGCGCGCGCGCGCGCGCGCGCGTGTGTGTGTGTGTGTGTGTGTGCGTGTGTGTGTGTCCTCTACGTTGTACTGTCTGTACACATGTCCGACCTGTCAATGTCATCATGGTCATGCAAGCGTGAGTTCTGCTAATCCTTATCACAACGCGAATTTCGTCACTGAGTTTGTCCTATATTGGAGTGCGAACATCAATGCAAAATTCATCTTGCCAAACCTCCGTATTGATTGTCTGATGTGACGCACCTGCTTCATCTATAGCGGACACTAGCAAGAGGAGTTCCAGCGCAATTTGTGGCACGCATGCGCACACACGTATCAGCACATAGTTATAATACATGCAGCAGTCAAATACTACCCGCAAGCCTCCTCCTCCTCCCCCCCCCCCCCCCCCCTCCAGCACATAACTTACATACAGCCTCCCCCCCCCTCACCACCACCTACGCAGTACACACATACAGCCCCCTACCCTGACTAGCACATACAAACACGCTAACATCCTACCTCCTTTACAGCAGCTTGCTGCCCAACGCATCCATCACAGCTAGCTGTAGGCGGCCCGTTGTTAGTGACAGGTGCCTGTGCTGCCAGAGCAGTTGCAATCATCGGATTCGCCACGGCAGCGACATGGCTCCGGGACAAGGGTAAAATGGCTGGTACAACGGCTGCCGCTGCCACCATATCTGCTGACATACTCGGTGCAAACCTAACACCTTCCATGGGCGTTCTCTGAACGCCAACCACAGTTGTAGCATCAGCGGAACCTATGCTCGAAATGGGCGCGGGATTTCTTGTTGTCTGACACACTAGAGGACTGACACGACCGGAAAGTATACGAGGCAAAGGATGGAGATGAGAGGGAGATGCAATCGGCCGATCTGCCGGCGACGACAGGTCTATGGGTGACGTGGCTGAGCCGGGCACAGTGGCCATGGACGTGCCAGACGCAGAACCGACAGCCGTGCCAGCACCGTTAAACGCGTGATTTGCCGTGCTGCGTGCGTGCACCGCGTCGGACGGCGTGTACGCAGGACGGGCAGAGAACGGCGCGGATGAAGCTGCTGCCGCTGCTGCTAACGGGAGACCTGTCGTAAGCAGAGCCTGGCTGGAAATGCCGGCAGCATGCGTAGGTGTGCGTGTGTTCACTTCTGCTACTGCTTCTAGCTTTGGTGACGATCCTACAGGAACATAGAATAGAGCAGCAACAAGGGGCAGAGACGTTTGGAAAGGTCAAGTTTCATTAAAGAGCATGCAATCAAACACCAGCGGGGACTACAGTAGTACAATGTCAAAACAGTGACACATTTCGCATATACCGAATGCGCTCGAATAGGGCTTGAAAGTGATGACGTCAAAAACGGCCAGGGAGTACTAAGTTGACATCAGATTTCTATTTAGGATCCACTAAGGTGTGACTTTGCTATTGCCTCAGTATGTGGGTGCATAGCAACCCACTCATGTCGTATGCAGGGATGACTTTTACTTCGCCACCAGTTGAAACCCCGCCCCCAGTAGCCAAATCAGTCAGTTTCACTGGTTACATCACCTTGCTGTGAGTAAGACGGCTTGAAATGTGCTTGGATCCATACAAAAACTGGATCCAAGTGGATCCAATTTTTGAATTTTTGAAATTGTTGCTATGCTGTGACGTAGCACTTTCAAGCCCTATACAAGCCCAAGGCCCAAGCCCTATACAAGGTGCTAGTTATGTCACTGCTCTGACTGCCAAAGTGCCGGCCATAAGGACTTGCTGCCGCGATAATGACCATTGTATTCTACTTGAAAAGTAATGGCACGAAAAGCCTAGTCCAAACTATAATGGCTTCTGTGCTGAGTGTGCTACATGGAACTTACCAGTAGCTTGTACCGACATAGCTACTGCAGCAGCAGCAGCAGCAGCAACGGCAGGCTGTCTCTCAGCTGTTGTCGTGGCAGCAGCTGTTGTTGCTCCAGCCGTACTCTGAGCAGCTGGAGTTGCTACTGCACCATAGGAAGAAGTACTGATAGAGAAGCCTACGCTTGTGGAAGTACTCGCGCTGCCCGTGCTGCTGCCGCTTATCGTCGCCGTCGTCACTGGTGTCGTATCGCTACTAGCTGCTGCATCAAAGCTTAGTGATCTTGCAAGGCTTGTTACCGCTGCCAATACAGCAGTGTTAGCAGTGGCTGCAGTAGCGACATGGGCGTGCTGCATACTGTCAGTGCTGGCTTGGCTGGTGTTCTGCTGCTCTGCAGTGTCCATTGCTTCCTCTACATAACACATGTCGCACACACAGGTGAAGAAAGTTGGTGAGCGGATTCCGAACACGATCAATACAAAAGCATGCACACATGTGCATCCATGCACGCACGCACCCCCAGACAGACAAACGCACCCATACACCCCCAGACAGACACACACACAAATGACCAGGCACAGGCGATTTTCTTGGACAGCGGTACAACACAAACCAGCTAACGCCATTTTCGCGAAATGAACAATTAGATCACACGCATGAGTTAAACTGCATGTTGCGACTACAGTGTAGAGATCAGAGAGCAGCAATCCACCAACACTGTAGGGGTGTACATGTAATGCGCTCGCCACCAATACTACAATACGGCCTCTCTTATCAAGGCGCCTAGCAACCCAACATGCCTGCGTCTCGCAACCACTGATAACTCCAAAACAAAAGCTACAACTACAGTGGACTAGATCACTCTCCTCAGCGTGGCGACATGAAACATGATCAATACTTGAAGTACAGTAAAATCGGTCAAGGCGACCACTCGGATAAGGCGACCACCTGTCCTAGAAGACCACTGCAACCAGGACCAAGGGATGCTATTTCCAGTCAATTGACCCTGGCCTGGGTAAGGCGACCACCTGGTGACAGAGACCACATTTTGAAGGTCCCTTGAGCGGTCATGCTAGACAGGTTTCACTGTACCATTCTCAAGCACATATAACAAGTTACAGCGGAAGCTGAGGGCTATCAAGTAGCTCAACTTAATTCCACGGAAAGGAATACGTTTTCAAGATTCAACCGGAGGTTCTGAGGTTCTGACTACAAGGTACTGTAAGAAAATGTAAATATAACGAGAGGAAGTAAATCCAACGTTTTAATGAGTGACATTTCTTCGTTATAAATAGTTCTGCTGAGGAAGTAATGCCTCATATGTGTTGTGTGCGGATAAGCCCGAAGATTGCAATATCGTTAACGTATTTTCTCGTTAACCTACGAATTCTGGACGATTGTTTAATTTGCGACCCGTTATAATAACATGCCTTACAGTACCAGGTCGAAGTGGTGTCTGGACAGGAGAAGAGCTTCTACTGTACGCCCAGAAAGCAAATGTCAAAATAAGCTGCTTTTAGCTAGATGAAGACGGCAGTTTGGCAGCGAGCGGGCCGACGGCGTCTTAAAATACATGGCTGGTGTCTCATAAGCACTAGTCTCAAGATCAACAGTTACCGCAGTGTCTTGTATAGAAGCCTGTCTTGAATAGAAGCCTGATTTTCAAGATATACTGTCGGCACATACGCCTGGTTTTAGTGTTGACATACATAAAAAATACCTGTCTCGTATAGAAGCCTGCACAATATCCCTAAGAAAGTCATAGAAGCCGCGGCTTATATACACGACTTTACGGTATTTAGTTACTAACCTGTGCCATCAACAGTGGTGGTAGGGGAGAGGTGCAGTAACACGGTCGGCACAGCATCATCGCCATCATCAGTACAATCAGCAGAAGGTGTGCTACTAGCAGAGCTGGCGGTCGGAGCAAGGCAGTCGTCCGGCGCAAGTTCCGTCACGCTGGGCAGCACATCCATGGCAGCCAGAGCGGGAATGTCCTTACGCCGCTTGGCCTGCGACATGGGACTATCGCAGGCAGCAGTAGCACTGGCACCTGGTGTGGCCACATAGGCACCTGCCTTGGACGCGGTGCTGGCATCTCCACGGGGAGGTGTAACCTGCTCTAATGCTGAGCGACCGCGCTTCAAACCCGATCGTGTAGAATGCGGAGAGCCGCCCTTTCCACCTTTGGACTGCTCTGGTGAGGAGGTGTTAGATGCTGGTGAGCAAGGAGCAGAGAGATCTGAGACAACCAGGACTACGTCTTCAACACGATCATCGGCATTCTCATAGTTGAACAGCCACTGGCCACTATCTTCCGCAAACTCATCGTCTTCACCTTCAGACTCAGAAAACACAGCCTGCTCGGGTGTTGTCCGTCCTGCCTTGCCACTGCTGACGCTATGGCGGTAAGCCGGTGCTGATGTGTCTAACTCCTGTGTCGATGCCGGCTTTTCTGCTACTGCTGCTGCTGAGCCAGACTTTGTTGTTGTTGCTGCTGCGGACACTGCGGTCTCTGCACTACCTGAATGCTCGGCAGCCATTGCACCCACACTGGTTGCCATTACCGCAGGTTCTACAGCTGATGGGAGTTTCGATGTAGTTGATGGTGGTGCTGGCTTGCTAGAGACTGAACCACTCGTAGTGTGTTTCTTTGCCTCGCTTGGTATAGGGGTCTTGCTTCGCTGGCTCACAGCAGCACTACTAGAAGTAGCAGCAGTTGCTGTTGTAGGTAACGGAGAGGAAGAGCGGGAAGAAGCGCGTGGCCGCACCTCAACAGGAGAAACAGACCTACTATTCGGACCACTGGAGTCAGCATCTTGACTGGACGGTGAGAGTAATAGTGCCGCTGCAGGTAGTGCTGACAACAGCTTCTGCACTTCTGGAAGAGCAGTGCCTTCTAGTTCACTATACGTCTGAACTTCTTCAAGTGCTTGTCGCCAGAAATTCACATGACTACCAGTTGCAGCTGATGGGCCTACTCCCGGTTCTTTGGTGATTGGCTTTGTGTTCTTAACCAGCGTAGAATAACTATAGCAAGTAAAGACAGACAGAAACACACAGGCGCACACACACACAGGCACCCCCGCACGTATACACAGGCACAGACACACACACTTTTTTTTAAACCTTGTGACGCCCAATGCCAGAGGCGATGATGGTGATGCTACAGCAGAAGCCATACCAACTTGTACTGGGATTGCACCATTCAACAGCTTGCAAGGCTGAAGAATTGACCACCACTATTCTGCCTGGTCTACACCACACAGCTTTGAAGTGGCTTTTCTGGCCAGTGAACCCCTACTTTTTGGTCTTGTTCATTTTTCCCGAACACACATCACACCACATACTCCGGCATGCACTGGCTGTTGGTAACCACCCAGGAGAATGAAAGAAAAGACAGGAGCAGTCTGACACACACACACACACAGACGGGTCAGTCAAGTGAATACAGTCGTCCCTCTCTAATCCGGCACCTTTTGCAACGGCATTTTCTGCTGGATAAACAAGGGTGCTGGATTATCAAATCCTGCCCTCCAACCCGGACCACATGTTTAATATCATACATGTTTGTGTCGTACGTCAAAAAGTAGGGATTTTCTGTGTCAAACCAAGTACTTTATGGAATGCATGTCTATAACATAGTAAACGATCATACTCTTGGGAATATCTTATGCACTAGCATAGGATATTCCCAAGTGTATGTTACATGTGTTGTGTATGTTACAATGGTCCCTGGCCGTATGCGATGTACAACTGCTGGATTAGAAAATCGAATTATGTGCAGTTTGAGTTATTGGTTGCAGAAAATCGCTGCTGGAGGCGGAATTCAAGTGCCGGATTAAAGCGTAGAAAATGAACTGAAAAAAATCCGTTTTGCCAGAAAGTGTGCTGGTTTGCAAGGGCGCTGGATAAACAAGTGCCGGATTAGAGAGGGACGACTGTATAGTGATCACGACCGCTACGCTCCCTTAGTACTTACTGGCTGTGATCGCCGAAGAACATGAGTTCGTATTTTTCACCTTCACGGGACTTGAACGTATTCATCACCTACACACCGCCAGCAGCAGCAGCAGCAGCAGCAGGGCAGAAAGTGAAGAATACCAAAACCATCAGTGGTCAACTGCCTCAGCCAAAACCTGTTATACCGTCTACAACTGTGAGAAGCAACTTTACAGTATTTATATGAAAACACCGGGTGATTTTCCCAGGATGAAAACACCGGGTGATTTTCCCAGGATGAAAACACCGGGTGATTTCCCCAGGATGAAAACACCGGGTGATTTTCCCAGGATATCCAGCATGTTGATCAGGTGTGTCAGGTAAACTGCTCAGAGGTGTGCTAACCCAGGCCAGGGTTCTAGCCACAGGAGGGTAGGCAGCACCCCCTCCTGTGAAATGTGCCCCCCCCCCCCCACACACTATTTTGACCGCCTACTAGTAGGTTGACATTGCAGCCGGGGCCTTGCAATAGCATACCTTTGCTGGCCAAATCGGGTATCCACGCAGCTTTGCCCAGACTAGCTTGTGACCCTTAGTCTGCAGCAGGCACAGAGATACACAACACACATACATTGCAATGGGGATGTGTGTGTGGGAGAAGTGCGTATCGTGAGCAGATTTCTGTAGTATACTAGTAGAGTGGCACAACTGCATGGACAGCCACAGGTCAGATGTGAAGTAGCAATATCACAAAGCACGACAATGTCTACATGAGTGAGCATCGAACTAAGAGCACAGTAAAACCAAGAGCAGATGACCCCAAGAGTGTGCAACTCCAGCTATGGGGTCTGCGACGGCAGAACTTCACATCACGTGATGAACCCGTACACATTATTTGCACTCTGTGCATGATTGATACAGGGTTGTACGAAACCCAGCTTTGGGTACAACTCTCTTGTGATCACTTTGCACTGTTTTCCAGTGTAACCTTTTGAAACGTGTCACGCGATGTGAAGTTCTGCCGTCGCAGCACTGCATAGAGGTTGTGCAGGCAGTTGCACACTCTTGGGGTTATGTACTCTTGGTAAAACCTGTAACTAACGACCACCCCTTGGTGCCAGAAAAAGCGGTCTTTAGTGGCAGGTGGTCTTTAGTAAGAGGTTTGTATTGTGAGACAGTCCGTCCGTGCCTGACTCAGTGGTCGGTAGTACCAGGCTGGGCGCTAGTCATGGTGGTCGTTAGTTACAGGTTTTATTACACACGAACATCCACGAGAAACATAGAAAAACTTTTTTAATAGTGTATACGCAACTAATATTATACATGTAACATCTTCCAGTTCCGTTTTTCCCTCACAGCGAGGATGGTGCTGATGATGAGAAATTGATTTTACAATCCATGCATACTAAGTGTTGTTCCTCTGTCGCAATGGCATGCTTTCATGTACTCTTCACGTCACAAGTTTGTACAACGTCTATTGTGAGCAGTGTTGCTTACACAATTCGGATTGGGCGTGCAGTAGCTACGCGCAGACGAATTCAACTTTGTCATGTGTGCAAAGCACGGTGGGCATAACTCCAGCAGGACCACCTGAACATTCGAGACAGGCAGGCAGGCAGGTAACCATACACATAGACATACACATACACATAGACATACATAGGCACAGCCATCCACACACACCAGTAGAGCAACACACAATGGAAGCTGTGCTCAGTCGCACAGGTGTTGTGTGGAGCTTCGGCGAGAACGGGCGCTTGCCAGTAACGGGCGCCTTCTAGCCCCTTCTGCCTGGCACCGGTACTGAAACCGCATCCCGTGAGCAGCAATGTTCAGTGCATGGCTCTGTGACCGTACCACTTGGGCTGCGCAGCCTGCACAGTTCCAGTATTCTTTGGCTGGGATACCAGGTGCCATACATGTATATATCCATATATTAAATCATGGTATTTATTTTTCATTGCTATCAGGTTCGGCCTCATTTTCTCTGTGCTGTGCTGATGAGTCCACAAAGGACGAAACAGTTCTGTCCACAGATTGAGTATAATCATGGTAAGTACTAGTAGACACCGCAACCCCACTAAATCACTGCAAGCACAGACACAGATGTACCATGTAGATGTAGCACGTGATGGCAGACATGTCATATGCGCAGCAGGCACACAGTACATTCGGGAACGGGTGCTCTATGCCGCAGAACGTGCCTTCAACGAACACCCACCTGATCACGGCAAAAGCGCACCATGTTGCGCGCCATTGTGGTGAGCTTGTGGCCCTCTGGATGAACAGGCAACACAAACGGGGAAACCAGATATAACATCAATTGTTGAATAATTAACTGACATCCATGCAGGCTATATCAAACACCACAGTAATATACCAGCATGTTCTAGGTTCGACCTGGTTCCATAGCTCAGATGGTTGGAGCACTGCTCATGACAAGCAAAGTCCCAGCTTTGAGTCCTTGTGGGGTTGGCGTTTTTTTCTCTTTTCAGGCAGTTCACTTCCCCGACTGATCTGATCCTTTGAATGGCCATGCATGAAAGTACTTCTCAGTTTTCATTACATACACGGATCGAACACACTGTCAGTGCGAACTTCATCTCCCCTTTCCAGCCCCCCCCCCCCCAGGAACCTATGAAAGCTGCACCCTTACCTCCATTGTAGATAATGCAGTTGTGGATTATCCACTTTGTTTCTTGCAAAAATTCGCGCGGGTTTTGAAACACTGCCCCGGACAGGCTTCGCAATTTCTGTACAAAAACAACAAAAGGCAGAAACCCAACCACCGTTTAAAGCAGCTACTGGAACTCTCGTCGTTGGGTATTAAAACCACTTTCAAATAGAAGCCCACAAAATAGCGTATTGTAGCTAGGGCTGAAACAATTATACCGATAACTCGCATATCGATCGTTAAGAGTGGAATCGATAATCGTTAGTGTTCAAAACGAGTGCTAACGATGTTTATGCATGTACAGTCAGACCTCGCATAACCGCACACATCCGTTTTCCACAAAAATATCCGGATAGGCGAGGGAACCGGATAATTGAACACACATACTGTATGTATGCATGGCAAATGCTGTAAATCGGTAACCAACGGTCTTCTTCCGGATGGCGAGGGATCCGGATAAAAGAGGACCGGATAAGCGAGGTCTGACTGTATATCAGTGACAGTATTCTAGCCCTTGCACTCCATCCGATTGCGAATACGAGTACAATCATGTACTTTCAAGCGCGGTAAAAATGACTTGTGGCTTTGAAAGAGATCGGGAGAGAAGACTTTGTCTTTTCAGTTCATTTGTGGGAAAGGTCAGAGCAGTTGCCGGAGGGTGATGACAAAATTCTTCGCTCTAGAAACAACGTGAAATCCTCTAGCTCATGTTGATAAACCAGCCAGATGTCTACAGATGTCAACAGTGCGGAGCCACAAATTTCTAACGTAAAGGTATCGCCGAATATCTTCATAAACTGGTGTTCGAGGTACACGGGTAGAGCCGACAAGAATCGATAAAACCAATATATCGATCATTATTGATATTGGTTGATTGTTAAGAGATATTGAATGATCGTTTCAGCCCTAATTGTAGCCGAAATTATTGATCGTGGCCATGCACAATATATAGCCGGGCTTCAAAACAAGCCGAGCAGGGAGTAACGTGGTGGCCGTGGTCGGTGATTCAGCTTCTACAGAAATCCCCCACTACCCTCAGGATCTGCCACCTCAGCTTCTACAGAAATGCCCACACCACCCTCAGGATCTGCCACCTTAGCTTCTACAGCTCCTAATGCTACCGAAAGGAAGAGGCCCAACCTACACAAATGCCGTGCTTCTCACTGTGAGGATTTACAACCTCTCCCGAAGCTCAAGTTGCCATCTCCCAGGCCTACAACGCTATTCCAAACCGTCATCATTGCGGATGGAGAAGAAAAAGGTGTTCAAGCAAAGTACAGCAAGACTGGACACGACAATCATGGTGTGCCTGGGAAACGATTGAGAAGATCGATGCGCAGGACGACGGTAGCAATACACTTTGCTCCTTCAACAACCACACCATGTCGCTAAAACGTTCAAGAGATGAAGAAGATGATGATGATGATGATGATGATGAGTATGAGCGCTTCGTCCGAGTACAACTCTTGAACTGGTATTATTTGCCATTGCGAATGATATATCAAATGCAAGTTATCAATAGCAGTTCATCACTTGAATGATTAACCCTTTCAGGGTTCAGGGTCACAGTTCATTTACTGAAAGCTCATAATTTTGCAGTAATTTTGAGTGTCATTTTCAATTCTTATTTCATCCTTAATTTTTCATACGTGAAGTGATGCACTGCTATTGATATCCTGGTGTGTTCTAAGGCTATGGAAGTGAGGTAGATAGGGAGGTAGAGGAACGAGCAGACATGGAGAAGGAGACCCGCATCGCACCACTCTCAGACACATGGTAAGACGATCGAATTGTTTTGAAATGCCAGTTCACTCAGAGTCAACACGATAATAATTTTGAAAACACTGGACATACCACTCCACTATACAGTTCACATACACACACACACACACACACACACACACACACACACACACACACACACACACACACACACACACACACACACACACACAATAATACCCCATTTGGGGGGGGGGGGGCAGGACATACATGTAATACCCCATTTTTGGGGGCAGGGCATGTACCTACAACAGAACGCTCCCCTTGCTCACTACTTCTGCCACCTCAGCTTCCACAGAGATTCCCCACTACCCTCAGGATCTGCCACCACAGCTTCTACCGACCGTCACCCCACTATCCTCAGGATCTGCCACCTCAGCTGCTACAGAAATCCCGACACTATCCTCAGGGTCTGCCACCTCAGCTATAACAGGAATCCCCACCACTCTAAGGATCTGCCACATCAGCTTCTCCAGAATCTCCCCACAGCTTCTCCAGACCCCCCCCCCCCCCCCCCCCCTCAGAATCTGCCACCTCAGCTTCTCCAGAAATCCTCACCATCCTCAAGATCTGCCACTGAGAGAGAGAGAGAGAGAGAGAGAGAGAGAGAGAGAGAGAGAGAGAGAGAAAGAGAGAGAGTGTGTGTGTATGTGTGCGCGTGAGTGAGAGAGAGAGAGAGAGAGTGAGAGAGAGAGAGAGAGAGAGAGAGAGAGAGAGAGAGAGAGAGAGAGAGAGTGAGAGAGAGAGAGAGAGAGAGAGAGAGAGAGAGAAGAGAGAGAGAGATAGAAAGATAATCAGATAGATAGATAGATAGATAGAGAGAGAGAGAGAGAGAGAGAGAGAAGAGAGAGAGAAGAGAGAGAGAGAGAGAGAGAGAGAGAGAGAGAGAGAGAGAGAGAGAGAGAGAGAGAGAGAGAGAGAGAGAGAGAGAGAGAGAGGAGAGAGAGAGAGAGAAACTCACCTCCCTGAGTGAATCCAATGAGACAGGGTGAAATATATACTTGGGGTAATCCTTGAATATCTCCACAGACACTGGCATGGTAAAAACATTCGCCTGTGCAACACCAAGATCAACAAATGGGACAGCGTAGAAAGTAACTTATTTGCTGCTGCATGAATTTACATACAGTACACATGAGATGCAGGTCACATGACAGAGTGGAGATGGCAACAATCTATAAAACCTCTTGTACGGGAAAATAACGAAATGAATGCAGTGCTCGAAAAACATGACCAATTGCCTAGTAAAATTAGCCATGTCACATGACCCATGACCATGTGATGTGGCCACAGTATACCATAACCTCTATAGAGGAGTGGGCATGTCCAAGATAAGGAGTAGTAGGCTGGAAAGACAAGACAGTCCTGTAGCAGCTATGTGCAGCTGCACAGTATGACACATCCTGCTTGTATACACACATTACCATCCAAAAAATACTGGAGCTCCACCATACTTTTTCCCCAATCCCCCACGCCTCAACATCAAAGGAAGAAAGACGCAGCCATGCCGTGGGTGTACTGTAAACTAAAAAGCTGGTCCTTACTCCTTGACAGGTCTCCATCTGGTCCAGTATGAAGTAGTACATCTTCTTCACACTATTGTGGTCAACTTTCACCGCACTCTTCACTTCCTATCAGCAGACACAGAAACATTCGCAGAGAATATGCATTAGGGTCCCTCAACTCAAACACTCAAATGCGCTGCCATTGCTGCATACGTCACTTGAAATACTCACTGTGATGATGGGCCAGGCCTGAACACTTGGTAAACATTTCAAGTGAAGTATACAGCAAAGAGAGCGTGTTTTGAGTGTTTGAGTTGAGGGACCCTAATGTGCAAATGGCTGCAGTGGAGTCTGCGAGTACTTAGAAAAGAGAATATATCCAAAGAGAATATACACAAGAGGGGACTGGAAAGTCCAACCATAAGCAGGGTATGACCTAAGCAAGGGTATCTAAAACTGTTTATACGTTGTACAGGCACACACGATCCTGCAAGAGGGAGAGAGAGAGAGAGAGAGAGAGAGAGAGAGAGAGAGAGAGAGAGAGAGAGAGAGAGAGAGAGAGAGAGAGAGAGAGAGAGAGAGAGAGAGAGAGAGAGAGAGAGAGAGAGAGTGAAAGAGAGAGCTCACCCGGCACACAGGGCAGAGCCAGTCACCCTCTGGTTCGGCGGGTAGCTGGGCACACTTCAAGTGGAAAACCCGTGGACAGCCATCACAGCAGATGACCTGACCTTCCTTGTGGCACTGCCAGCAGTAATTGTCATTATCTGCATCCTACATCACAAACATACATGCGTCAATACATGCACGCATGCACCGACCCACGAGTGCGCACACACACAAACACACATATGTATACACACGCACACACACACACACGCGCACACACACACACACACGGTCTACTACTCATTCGGTCAGTGAAGTCTGGATCTAACATTGTTCGTGATTTCAAAACTCCAAATTCACCTGCCTGCGGTTGAATGTGCCTGTGGTGCATGCATGCATGCGTGTGCTGCAAAGGCAGATCTTTTTTGAAAAGTAGAAAAGGGGGACATCCTAGTAACATGTATCATCAAATCACAAGTGCAGTGCATGAAACAAGGCCATGGAGATGTAACTCGGGCGTTAGAACTGTAATTTCACAATTTTTCGGTACTTTCGGCGGATCTGTTTCATACCTAAAATTCCAATACACCGAACAAAAACTAACACACATAATCCAATAGGGAACTGATTCTCTGTACCTAAAATTTCTGTTCACCTAACCTGGCCTCTTGCCCTCATCCCGAAAATATTGAGCACCGAAAATTTCTGAAATTAGAGTACTTTGAAGTGTACACCCCTATTCTAGTACTGGTATGTGTAACGTGGCCTGGAGCACTAACTCCTCTCTCTTCCACTTCCGTGCATGCATGAACATGTGCAGGTCAGTACACTGTCATAGCATCATGAGTATACAGTGCGGGGATGTGTAGATCACTGTACAACGCCATAGGCACAACAGGAGATGGGCAGGACGTAGAACACAGCAGCGTACAGCCACGCTAACCACCACCACCGAGCAGAGCAAGGAAAACAATCACGAGTGCTGGGCCCTGGCCAAACACTGCAGTACAGTGGATCCTGGACTTCTTAGCACATTTACAAGTACAGTGTTTTTCTGAACTATTTCATCACCATCAGACCATCAGTGTCTCTCCTAGCAGAGTCAGAGTGAGATCATCATAAGTCTAGCCACTGACAGAACAGTAGTCTGTTACTGAATGCGACAGGGGAAACCAGTTGAGGCACAGCAGACTTTTGATGAGTACAGTGACAAATATGCACATAGTGTTCACACATATCAGCACATGCATGTACACACATATCGGCACACGCATGTACACACAAACAAATAGAAACATACAGGAACACCCACGCGCACGCGCGCACCCACCCGCCCACACACATGCCCCCACAAACACCCACAACCACACCCACGTACCATTCCCTGGCCAGCGCGCAAGGCAGTCAACCTTACCCCTCCACTAGATGAACCGACTGTCTGAGCTGGTGCACTTGCATCTAGAAATTAGAAAGACAAACAGGCAGGTGTTTATGCAACAGTCGGCACAAAAGTAACCATCTACTTCTATTAAAAATGATTTTGTGCTCCAACAAGTAAATACACATACCGTAAAGTACATAGCAGACTGAGCGGAGGACGTTCAGGTTGGTTGTAACTCTGAGTTTCAAGCCGCTAGGCAATCATCAGACAATAAATACTCGGATCTACCCAACAGTATGCTTATAAACACATTGGGCAACAAGCATAAGAAAATTTAGCGCTAAATCTGGTGGCGTAAGGTATGGGGAGAAAGCTGGCACGGGCCAAGGCGCTAGGACAGTAGGAGAGGCAACAGGCGAGTGGAAGTGCCGTAAAGTTGTGTATAAAAGCTGCGGCTTATGTGACTTTGTTGGGAGAATTTTGCAGGCTTCTACACAACACGGGTATTTCTACGCGAAGCATGAAAAAAGAGAAATAGGTCCAGTTTGGAATTGTCGTAACTCAAAGTTTCATGCCACTGCAATCATCAGACAGCTGATAATAAAAACCAAAAACTAATCAATATGAATAAGATCATGCGTGATATCAAGAGTCCATAAACAAGAGTATGCAACTGTGATCTCTTTTCTATGGGCCAGATGCGCGGCGCGCTGCCTTCATTACATCATTCAGCTGCAGTCCGCGCACTGCAGAAAATCAAACACCGCACTTTCCCTCCAGTTTGAAATGAACTTTCGTACGGAACTGGAGTTCACGCGCCAGAATTCAGAGATTGTGTAGGTACTGGAACGAATCGAGCAAAAACGGATGGGCTCGCGCGAGAAATTGAGAGTTTGAATGCACGCTTTCAGAGCGTGATGAAGGCAAGTTACGTAATGAAGGCAGCGCGCCGCGCACTGACCCATAACCACAGTTGCATACTCTTGTTTATGCACTCTTGATGATACTTGGCGCTTAGATTGACATTGCTCTACGCGATTCACGAATGAAGGCCAGTATCACACAGACGTTGGATGATGTGAGGGATAAGTAATGGCCTTACTAATGGGATAATGTTAGCACTGACGTATGCCGAAACCAGTCATGACTGTGCCGGGCACTGTCCTTGCGCGGCAGCTGCGACTGGCTGCTACTTGTTCTACTATGTCACGCTAGGTGAGAATTTTTTTAATGTAATAGAGAGGTTCTGCAAAACGAAACTGCGTACAAACTTTCGCTCCACGTAATGAAGTGAGAAACTTCGCATGAACTTTTGCAACTTTGGACGCAAAACTTGCAGGGAACGCGAAATGAACTTTCGTGGGAAGTTTCGTGAGACCGGGTCATGGTGTACGTGCATTTGGCGCGTGCAAACTACGAAAATGTGTAAAACACAAAGTTCGCGCGAAAATTCGTACACATTTTCGCAAGGCCTGTCGCGAAACTTTGTTCGAATTTTCGTTTTGCAGAACCTCTCTATTATTTGTTTTCGTGGCGGCATTCTGACACTACTTATAGTTCGCTTCTTTTGTTCAGGCTCTTCAGGTTATTGGCATTGTTCAGTATAGTAAGCTGCAAAGGCACAACCTATGCAGAATCTTATGTAGTAACCCAGCCCAGCTGCTAGCACAACGCAGTTGGCTGAACTCTTGTGTTCATATTCACCCCCCCCCCCCCCCCACCCACGCACCCCCCCAGACCCCCTCCCCCCCCCCACACACCCAGACCCCCCCCCCCCCCCCCAGACACACACACAGCAACGTAAGATACACTTACCAAAATTAGGCCCTCGGTCACTGCGCCATAACCGTGTGTGAAATAGATGTGGTGAGAAAGACGAGCAAAGAAGCACACAACAACAACAACAACAACAACATCAACAACAACAACAACAACAACAACAACAACAACAACAACAACAACAACAACAACAACAACAACAACAACAACAACAACAAGCAGCAAGCAGAAATGCATTGACTGAGACTATGGACATATTCGATTGGTAGGATCCGGATCGAGATCAACCGGATCCACTGGATTCACATCCTTTCAATTCGTCAAATCCAGATTGGGATCCGGTGGAATGGGATCCGGCCAGCCCACCTCGGGGAGCAGGGTTGACCGGATCCAATGGATCCTTTTTCGTTCCACTCGACCATTTATGGCACAACAACTCCACATTTGGCGGGACCAAACCCACGGAAACGCTTTTCCTTGTGCCTTCTACACATCAAGGTGGTCGGCGTCAAGATGCTCGGAATCCATGGAGCTCATTGAAGCCTGGATCGGGGGACAGTACGCAAACCTCATCAAACAAATCAGATGAGGTCTTCTCATTTCGCAGGATTCTTACAACTACCAGCTACAAGTTGACTACAACACGAGCTTTGAGTCGGCGAATCTCGATATCTCCTGTATCCATGATGCTTGCACAATAAAACAGGAACTGAAGAAGATCCGGCGGGGAAGAAGAACAACTTGACAAAGTGCACGTGGAAATGCTGCCCTGACAGTGTTTGCAATGATGTTCAAATTACATAGTGGAATCTGGTCCTAGTATGGAGTCTACAACGTTCACATATCGGAACCCTGCCTGCGGACAGTCACTTGTTCGACTTCAAATTCAGTTTTCAAAAATTGATCGGTACCTTGACAACCCAAGGCAACTTTCAATCGCCATTTTAGTGGTCATCATGAAGACGACTAACCCTGCCAGCCATGGTTCCATTGGATCTGGAGGGATCCGAATGTGATCCAGGAAATGGATCAGGATCCGGATCCTACCAGTCGAACATAGCCGACGTAAGGTCATAAACCGTGGTACAGAATAGCATGGACTGTAGCAGTGGTAGGCGTGCATGCCACATGCTAGCGATTTGCCTCTTAAAAAAGCCAAAACAATGCTTCCTAAGGGTGTGTATTTATTCCTAGATCCTGAAGGTGGGCCTGGCCTGAAAATTTGGATTTTATTAATTGATTATTTTTGGAAGAATTTGTAGCTGAGACCGTTTTTGGGTAGTGGTGTATAACTGTGTGCAACACAATGCTGTCTGCAATTTCCGTGATGCTCCCAAACTGCAAAGAAATCTGCACTGATACAACGCTCCATGGATGGTATTTCTGACCAACCAAGATGTTGCCAAACAAACATTGAGCTACTAGTACACCGAAATCCCAAATCCTGGTGGTGCTTTCGGACCAGGCAGGTACATTTGCTCACACACACCCAATGTCCACTTCAAGTTACCAATCCGAATCACAACTACATGTACGCACAGAAGTAACAGCGCTACACACCCCACAGCAACAGCAACAGCAACAGCAGCAGCAGCAGCAGTAGCAGCAGTAGCAGCAGCAGTAGCAACAGCAGGACACAGACATACGTTCAGTAAATCACCTACCCGTGTGGATACTGTACAGGATCGCTGTAGCGCTGTTTCCAAGTTGTCTTGTTTGAGCGACTGGATCGACGTACCTCTCCGCCATCACCAGCGTCAGGTCCAGCACCAGGATTACCAGCAGCTACTGCTTTGCTTGAAGAGCTGTTACGCCTTGATGCTGGCTTCATGCTGCTGGGTGTGGGTGATGGCGACAACTCTCTACCAGATTGGCTTGTCTGCCTCTTCCTTGCAACTGTACAAGCAGAGTTATCACTATTCTCAAGAGCACTGCTTACACTTCTTTCACCATGTGCATCAGACAAGTTGACTGCATTTGAAGTGTCTTTCCTAGCAAACGACGCCTCCACCTCTTTGTCATTGCAACTGTCGCTAGCACTGGTGATGGCTTCAAGATGTAATGCGTCCGTGCAAGAGTCGCTCACATCCATCCTGACTTCGCTTGTCACTGAACTGGTGGCCAGTGCACTAGCTTCATGCAGCTCACCTCGATCTTCAGCTGTTAGAATTACTGTGCTAATGGAGGCTGTGGAAGGTGAGCTTTTGACCGAGTTGGTGACAGCGGAAGTACTATTATCGGACTGCGGGTCACCAAGACCTTTCGTCTTGCTTGTAACTTCAGTATCTACATCAGCTGTTTCTTTCTTGGGTGAGACAGCTGTCACGGTCAGTTGCACTGCTGAATCAACGGTTTTATCAGAACCCTTAGAAGGCTGTTTACTGGTCGCAATCTCAGAGGCTCTTTTTCCAGCAGGGCTGCCTTCAAAAGTTGGATGAGAAACAGATGTTGGAGACTTGGGATTCGTTTTATTCGGTGTTCCTTTTCGATTTGGTGACTTTGAATTCTCGCGCGGGTGTCTTCCCAATGACCTAGGAGATAAATCTCCCCGTGACACTCGACTGGATGGAGGAAGTCCTGGAGAAAGCCTCCCAGAAGATGTCCTGCTCGAGTGGCCGGGCTTTCCCGTCGCTACTGATCTTAGACCTGGTCTTGCCGGTGATGCTACTGTTTGACGTGTAACGCGCCCGTCGCCTCTCTCAGATTGCACGCCGTTGCTGGGTTCAAGCAATGTTTCCCTGTGCCGCTTCATCATGCACGGCCTCCTGGCGTCACCGCTGACCGATCACAGCATGCAATCCCAGAGTCCACGGCGGATATACTTGCACCTGCACAGTCTGTAAGCATAGTGATAAACATATCGGGCCAAAGACAATGCGAGACGGACAGGTTACGCAAAGAAAATTTAAATCAGCTGCTTAGTCTGCTGGTGTGCCAAATTAGGAAAGATGTGTTCTTCAGTATTGATTCAATGCTGTCTGAGAATGGACACTTTTACAACATTTGCAGTATCATTATTATTGTTTTGTGTGTGTGTGTGCATTTGTCAGAAAACAGCTTCCCTCAATAACCTACTCAATTCGATACGTCATTCACCCATCACTTTTGAACAACATTGGCCTCACCTCTCCGGCGAGTGGACGGTGGGTTCTCGTCCTCAAAACAATCGCTCAGCAGCTCACGTCCTGAAGACCTCAGCAACTCACGACGTTGTTTCACTCAAAATCAAGCATAATCATTCATCAGAGGCAAGATCACACACATCACAGACACAGGCGCACATGCACAAGCGCTGGCGATCACAGCAGCATTTTTGTACTCTTCCAGCTTCCTACAAAGAAATCCGCGCGAAAACGGAGACCGGGTAGATACAAGACTGCTCTGGATGGCACTCACATGGCCGATATGGCTAGTGACCTGCCACCTGGTCACTATGCAAATGCATGGTGCGTGCCGCAGGGACCGTGGTTGGTTCCCCGCATGCATGGTCGGCGGGGATTCTACGCGCGCTGCTGAATCTACATGAGCCACACCCGGTACGGGACCCGAGGTCTATGCGCGAGTGTGAGGTGGCCTGAGCTATTCCGGAATCTTGGCCTCCAAGTCCAAGTCTTTGTAGCCTAGCCTCATTTTGAGTCCTCAGAATTCAGTCAGAAAACAAAAGCCTCCTCCGTAGACAAACTGTAAACTCGGGCCTCAAAACTCAAACTCTGCAGCCTCTTCAAAAAGACCAAAGCGTTTTCACCGGACCAAAGCCCCCCCCCCCCCCCAGGGAAGAAGGACCACTGGGCACTGGGCACTTTCGCAGAACCTAAGCCTACGGCCTCTGTAATAAGCTGCACTGAATACAGTAGTCCACACACAGTGTGATCATCAAATACAGTAGTCCACACACAGTGGGATCATCAGCAATTGCCTGACGGCCGTAACTGCGCAAGCAAAGCATGAAGCTCTGTCGGCGGAGTCACGGTTTCCTGTACTGTTGTATTTGTGCCTTTGCTGCATGCCACACTCTCCGTCTCTTGCAGTCTTGAACGGACACCCGGGATTAGAGTCCCGCTCAGCCAGGTCCATATGGGCTTACAAAAAGCCAGTTCGACACAACTCAAGTGTACTCGTCACTGAGTCAGGGTTCTCACCAAAGCGACATAGCGGGGCGCTGCACCCTCCTTCACCTTTTGACCCCCCCCTAGGGGTGTGCGGATAATGCTCGAAAATGTGGCAGATTCTGGTCGAAAAGCAGTGAAATTGGCAGAACCATACAAACCTTATGGCGGGCAATTCCTCGAATTCTGCTCCATTTCTTTATCCACATGCCAAACATGCATGAAACTTACCAGAAAAAGTACCGAATTCTGCCAATTGTTCTGCCGGCATTATCCGCATATGCCTACCCCCCCCCCCCTTCAAAATGAGTGTGCCACCCTTCAGAGCGCTAGCGCCACCCTCAGTTTACAGGGGCGTCGGACACGGTACGGTCACTACGGTATTGACCGTACCACTTTTTGCCCCAGGTACCCCGTGAATCAATAAAATACACTGATCTAGACTCTAAATTTCCAAAATTTTCCGCTCCCCCATCCCTCCCCCGCGAGTAAACTATACTTCAGATGACTGACCGTACCACCCTAAAATACCTTCCAAAGCCCCTGGACCCTGGTTTATAGACCTTATTCGATAACGTGATTTTTGGACTCGCCTCCAGGGATTTGTTGTAAGCTGGGGCACGCGTACGTGAAACGAGTGGCAAGAAAGGCCCAGTTTGTACAAGGGAGTAGTAAAATACCGGTATTTTTCTACTCCTATGTTCCCACGCCGAGTCCACTGTGCACTGAGTACAGGTCTCTTGCCGCTCCCTGGTTCCCGGGACCCCGGTTCACGTGATTGTGACGTTTATCGAATAAGGTTTATACCCTGGTTTATACCCTGGTTTATACCCTGGTTTATATGCATGATGAGTACGCATCATGTATTAGCATGCCGCATGATTGTACGAGTTATTGCTTCCTATGATCATCACCGTTACCTCTGAAAACCATACCCATGGCGGATTCCAATGGCCGGTCAATAATACATGGAATGGAATGGAACGGTAGCTTACCGGCGTCGGTGAAAGTACTTTTAAAAGTAGTGGCCAGAATGGCAGTCCAATGACTCCCCCCCTCCCCCCCCCCCCCCCCCCCTCCCTCCCTTCACTTTTGTTCTGGCTACCCTACCCAGTGGCAGTACCCTGGTCATTGTGCGTGTGCATGTCACCATTCACTTGCATGCCAGATTAGACATACATGTACAGTCATGTACATGATGATACAATGTAGTACTGTATGTCAAAAGACAACCATACTGTCATACTATCATAGCATAGAACTACTTACTTTACTTTAGAAGCAGGACTCAGCCAGGAGTCGGGGAAAGTGTGCACATGCCATGCCATGGTGCAGGGGGACAGATGGGGACACAGACCAGTCACCGACAGCACCTGCCCGGGCTTACTAGTTAGACAATCATGAAAGACCCTATGTCACCTGCCGGGTTGTCAGACATCGAGAGACCCGGCCAGGAAATCCGCCGGACTCTAGTCTAGCGTCTACGTGAGTGTGGCCATTCTGTGAAAGCTCCTCCGAGTCCGAGTCAGATGTTTGGTCATCGGACCCATTGCGGTATATCTTACCTTAGCCAAGGACTGGGCAAGCCATAATAGTTCACAAACCAGCAACAGCGACCGAGCCGTTCCAGCGTTCCCTAACCACTCAGGCGCATCCTCCTCTACAAGTGCCATTCTGAGATTTCGACCATGGCCGGAGCATCGCTACGTCGATTCAGTCCTGCGCTCCTACGATGCACCGGCAATTCCTTGTTTCTTCGCAGGGCCGCCACCGGGCCCAGTACTGGCAGTAGATCTGCTAGCCAGTACCTATTCCTCCGTGGGAATGACCGAGCTACAGTCTCTGCGACTGCTGCTGTTGGTAGATCTACGACGCAGTGCTCTGTGAGATGCTGCTGTTCAGGCGCCACTCCGAAACATCGTCGCTACGCCATGGCCATAAAACTTCGTCCCGAGTTCGAAGAGGAATACATTCGCTACCACGCCGCTGTGTGGCCCGGTGTGCTGCAAACCATCCGTGACTGCAACATCACCAATTACTCCATCTTCTTGCGAGATGGCACACTGTTTGGCTACTTTGAGCACACTGGTCTAGACTTGAAAGAGGACATGGCCAAGATGGCCAAATGTCCCGAGACTCAGAAATGGTGGGACGTGATGAAACCGATGCAGCAGCCAATGGATAACCTCAAGGATGATGAGGACTGGTGGGCAATGCTGGAAGAGGTTTTCCACACGGACTAGCAGGCAGTCTGAGTGCAGCCGCGTGACCCCTCAACAGTATTAGTATAACGTTAGAATGATGTGAATGGCACGGCCATGCATCAACTCAGAAGTTCATACAATGACTATGATTGTAGTCACATTGGCCTGCATGTATGAAGCATAGCTATCCTTCATGTCATTGATATCACAATCCGCAAAGACATAAATGGTAAAATGGTTCACCTCGCCTCTGCTCAGTCCAAGCCTCTTGGATACGTCCGTCCTGGACATTATTCCGCCGGTTCATTATACAATGGTTTTCTACTGTACATTCTGTGTGCCCCTGGACACAGGTTTTGGGCACATGAGCACAAGCTTCATGGATCAACTCAACAGATGATCTCCACTATACCCCACAAAAATTCCAGCATTTCCAGCATTCAGTCCACGTTTCGATGGAATGCTTCTTCAGCTAATACTAGCAGTGATTTGTAAATTGAATATAGAGTGGTTTCTCTAGCCTTGTACCATGCTGTCATTGCCATACATGTACTTGTAAAGTAGTACTAGTAGTATAGCATACTACTATGGTGGTCAGCTTACATTCACAAGCAAGGTCTTCCAACACAACCTTAATACAGTGTAGACCAGGGAGCCGTAAAATACCGGTATTTTACGACTCCCTGGTGTAGACGTCCATGCGGTGAAGTACACTAAGACACGGTCCCACCTTGATAATACATGTACAGCAGGGGACAGGGTGCAATGGGACAGTGAGCGAACATATACCGGTATGCTCCAAACAGAACTTGGGTGGTGAGATGAGTTGAAAGATCACCGCGTAAGGCTCCATTATGCAACCCACTAGATCAACTGCACCACTTGAACTGTGTGTCCAGAGTAAGAGAAGATTCCGAGACTCGTGAAGACTTGCTCATCCACACCACCACCCCCATCACGGCAGGCCACCCTAGGTGGGGCACCCAGGGATTGCGATACTTGACAATAAACACCCAGCAATTGCGATACTTGACAATAAACACCCAGCTTCTATTCAGGATCATAATGACTGTCATGTTCATACCGTAGACTGACCGAAACAGTATAGAATCTCTATCATGAAAAAGTGGCAAAAGCAGGGCAAGTTGAGGTGCTGAGGCTGCAGCCGGGCAGAATCCAAACACTACTTGCATGAAGAACACACACACACACACACACAACTAAAGGAAAGAATAATATTTCCACATCCCACATTAGTTAAAACACAGAGCAGCAAGCCAACATGGCGGTAAAGAGAGAGAGAGAGAGAGAGAGAGAGAGAGAGAGAGAGAGAGAGAGAGAGAGAGAGAGAGAGAGAGAGAGAGAGAGAGAGAGAGAGAGAGAGAGAGAGAGAGAGAGAGAGAGAGAGAGAGAGGATAAAGAGACACAGAGAGAGTGGATGATGGTAGTCTTTGCAGTCAGAATTGCCGGTGTACTCAATTCACACAATGTTAAAAAATTATTGCGATGCAGTAAAAAATATTATGTCCTTATTGTTCTGTGAAATGAGTTTCATTGTTTCATCATCAGTTTTCAAGTCAATGTCACATGCATGTGTAAGGCAAAAGTGAGAAGTGTGGGGATAAATTCTTGCTAAAAAAAGTATGTGTCCTTGTTGATAGGAGTCCGAAAATATTCTGCCCAGCGGCTGCAACAGCCCCACTATGACCTTTAAATAAGGAATGAGACTCGACTCCCAAACTACCTTTTAAACATGTGGAGAGCAGTGCTGTCTGTTGTCCTTGTGGGAGATCAGTAGCGTCCAGGAAGCGGATGATCAGCTGCGACAAGCATAGCACTGTCAACACAATGCACATCATCACGCGTGTACGGGCACTTGGCCGATATGGGTGCCATGCCCCAACATCACTCACTAGCACCACTGCCGCCGCCACCGCCACCGCCTGCATCGGACGCAGTGATACTAGAAGGAGCAGATGTTCCCAAAACCGGCTTGTAATACGAGTTGAAGTTGAGGCACAGCAGGAACTCGTCCAGGTGTGACTGATAGCTCCGCTCCACCATCTTGGTCACGACTGCAGTCAAGCAAACAAAACAACAGAAACCACTCGATTCAGTTTCGTTCACGTGTTGCAAACCTTCACTCCCATTCATTGGGCAATTTTCAGTGGGTTATGTAGCCGACTCTTCCACCATGCTTTACTTGGCAAACTGACGTGGTAGATACAGGACCTAACAGGAGTGACGGGACTGAGACCACAACCAATCAAAGAAGTTGAACACTTTTGGGTTCACTGGTCTAAATACGGTTTCAACGCGTAGAAGGCAATGTTGCACTCACCGTTGAACAGAAAGCCGGAGTACTTCTTGAACGACTGGTGGGTGGCGCGCACCGCATCAAAGTGAGAGTGAGTAGCCCAGGTTGTGCTGCCATCATCACTGGTGGTGAACTCCCAGCGACCGGTCACAAGCTGTGTGTGAAAGCGCAACACCGTGCTCAGGACCTCGGCCACAATCTTCATCACAGCTGTGGCCTTTTGGCTCAGAAACGACCTGCAGCCAGCAAGGAAAGGAGAAGCCAGAGGTTGGAGAAAACACGCCCATACCTCAGGTACACCACAGCCGGAACACAGGACAGGAGGAACTCATTGCCACACCATGTTGTAGCGCGAATCCACATAAACTCACTAATGAACAGAGTCACATGCGTTGGATTTCACTCGCTATCATTGAGTGTAGCTGTAGAGATTTCACACTGTGTTTTGTTGTTCTTCTTTTTCTGTTTTGTTTCGGGTTTTTTTGTTGGAACATGGAAAGAAATCTGCCCAGGCCTTCAAAGTTTATCCGGGAAAGCACTGACGTTTCGAAAGAGGAGTCTGCTGCAGCAGAGTCACAACAGTGGGCTTATTAAAGATAGACTACCAAAGAGACTGTGACAAGAATGATGGTTGGGTTACAGTAACCGGTAGCATCCCTTACCGGAACAGCAGCTTTCTCAGGTACTCCGAGTGGCAATGGATGAGCCTGTCCAGGTCAAATGCCTGCAGTGAATCAATACAGTAGCCACGTCAGATAGTGACATGGTCGTTACATGTGCACTGGTGTAACCTAGCCACCACTGGGTCTGCAAGACCACCATTCTTTGGCACCAAACGTGTAGAATATGCAATGGTCGCCCTGGTCTCAGAGACCACCTGTTCTAAGACCGTGATGGGCTGGTCTCATGATGGTCACTGAAGCCAAGCTTCATCTGTATGTGTGTGGGTGCTGCACAATACTGCCGGTAGGTCTGCACACAATTGCACACTTGAATTGGAGACTCCTCAATCTTTGCTTACAATGCGTAGTTTCATACATCAAGAGAGCGAAGCCCAGCCAAATTGGTCTAAGTCTCACATTCAAATAAAAGTTCTGGCCGGCAAAAGTTGATTTGCCGGCTCCTGAGATCACGTATTCTCTCCACACCATCACCACCATGTACCTGCTGCACAACGGCATAAGTGTGAGTGTTTAAGTGGATTGCACATGGTAAACACTTACCTCCTCGGCCAAGTCCACCTGAAACTCTTTCCAGCTGACTTGAATCACCTGATCGGATAGGTAGCCTTCAACCGACTGTACGAAATGCTGCATCTCGTGCCTGGTTAAGTGTGTCGGTGCGGTAATAGACAGAGTTATACGCATTTGGTCAGAGTATGTCCTAATCTGCACCCTTCGCTTCCCCATGGCTATGCAAAACGTACCCCATCTCAGACCTGGGGGGGGGGGGGGGTCAGGGCCACTATAATGCAGTTGGGAGGATGAAGGGAGCGGGGTCTGGCTGTGTCGCACCAACAGACACAGCTGAATAAATAAAACGCTGCGGGATATCTGATGATACGCTGACTTGTACTATAATTGTGAGTTCTAGCACATCCGGCTTGCATATTTAAAAATAGCTCCTTAGATGTGTTAGTGACAGTCGCACAACACTTTCAATGTCCAGAGGGTATTAACAGGTGCCCAGATGTTTAACCCATTGAACGCTGATGACGTCTATAGACGTCATTGAAAATGCCCCCCATGCGCGGATGACGTCTATAGACGTCATGGGATATATAGCGATTTCTGGCACTCTCTGGTGTGCAAAAGCACTGTTAGTCCGTTGGATCATGATCCTGCCTCTTACGATAGGTTGTTGATACGAATCCCGCTTAGAAACACTATGCGTCTTTTTTTCTTCTCTTTTCAGCGATGTTTCAGCTGCAATTTCACGCATTTGGCGTATTTCACGCAATTTGAGCAAACTTGCGTCCCCTGTTGTGATGCGCTATTCTTTTTGGGGACCGTATCGATTCTGTCACCCTGTGGTTGATAGTCTTGGCAATCATTTCCAAAATATTTGAGGACCCCAGTTGCCAGAACCCTGGATTTTTAGAACTTGCTATTGGCCCTGTTTTTAGCACTTATATGCAGAGTACCATAGGCAAGGCCCAGTAGCGCTGAATGGGTTAAAACATACCTGAACAGTTGGGCCTGGCGAAACTGTTGCGATCGGTAGACAAAGCGATTGTGTTCACCATCTAATAAAAAGACGGATATCAAAACACCACCGTAAATACAGTAAACCGGGCAAGTTTAGAAATGCTCTAATTTTCACGAAAGGGGTGTTTTCAAATGAGGAGCGTTTTCGTTAAACTTTTGTATTGCTCATTGGAAATTCGTACTCCTCAGTTCAGTATGCACTGCAGGCTTTCGGACTCTCAGTCTCTGGTCAGACAGCAATGCACACTTCTGATACTGACTGACTTTTCAAAAGAAACCCAACCCATCCACAGCCAACGGATACTGATTCATTACTGTAAGTCTACAATTTTCGGCCCATTCAAATTTCGGCCTCCCAGAGCTAAAACACATTTCGGCCGCATCAAATTTTCGGCCTGTATTGCTGCCGCCTGTGTGCAATGTCACACTGAACCTTGCAAAACAAAATTTCGGACGCAACAAAATTTCGGCCAAACATGATCAGGCCGAAAATAGCTGAAATAAATATGCGCCGAATATTTGTTGACGTACAGTAACTTTATGAGAGGAGCGTTTCCCCGGAATTCATCAACGACTACTTACGTTATTTATTATTACTAAAGCAAAGTATTGTCACTTCACGTACTGCCCATAATAGTACAGTGCATACCATGAGTTAATACTGAGAAGAAGGACACACTGCGAAGGAGGACACACTGTGAAGAAGGACACACCGTGTTCGGTTGGGAATAAGGGCTGAACGCTGCATCGCAGCCTTCTCGGACAAAAACCAGTCGACTCAGCGTCCAAAAGACTACAACATATGAGCCAATCGCGGTCATCCGTGCTTTTATAAGAACGAAATGGCGCTTTTAGTGACATTGTGCATACAAATTCCCATCTAGTAGAGCACAGTCACCCAGTTTCGGTGGAAGTGCGTGAGTTCGATTGGGAATAAAGGAGGAAGGGAGTGTCTCAGCTTCCTCGGACCAAGACTATTCAACTCAGCGCCCCGAAGACTACAACTGGTGAAAATTTGATTTTAGACTACACTTCCCCTTTTTAAAGACTAGCATCATATCAACAAGAACAGGGTAAGTACTAAGTAGACATTGGCCATTCTGGCTACTCACCGTGATCGGCGCGATTCTTGAGGTAAAACAGGCAATCCTTCAACAGCCAGGAAGCACGTTTCATCTCGAGCAGAAACAGGAAGACCTACATGTACAAGCATACCGTATTATCTCTAATATAAGCACAGTCTCCAATAATAGCACGTCTCCAATAATAGAACACCTTGGGGCGGCATTCAAAAAATAAAGTGACCAGTCTCCATTAAAAGCACACTGTGTTAATTCATTATCTGTACCGGCGAAAAAAACCCTGAAATGTGTGTGTCTGACATGAATTTGGCATGGCAACATGCCTCTGAAATGAGGTTGAAATAATAATGGAACAGTCTCCAATAAAGGAACGTCTCCATTAATAGCACGGGGCGGAGGTACATTGAAAAAATAAAGGACCGTGCTTATATTAGAGATAATACGGTACGTACAGTAACAGCTTCCCTTTGCAAGCCAACAAGAGACCACCTGTGTTTAGAGACCACCTGTCCTAAAGGACCACCTGCATTTAGAGACCACCTGTCTTCAAGGACCACCTGTATTTAGAGATCATCTGTCTCTAGGGACCACTTGCATTTAGAGACCAGTCACCTGTGGCACCTAACAATATTCCAACATACATTTCAAGTGTGAACATGCATGCAATGACCAACTGTTACTAACGACCAGTTTTCGGTGCACCTTTGTGGGCTGGTTGTTGAAGGCAGGTTTCACCGTATGTCACAATAGATAACGAGTGCACTGAACAGCACTGGGGCAAAGTAGAAATACGGCAGCTGCAAATAGAAATATGGCAGCTACACATACTCAAGTACAGTATCAGCTTGATAACTGTGATGCACTAAGCATTGTTATCAAGATAGCATGCAGGTAAGTGCACACTGCATAGTGTATACATGTACATGACTTTTAGTATGACAGCATATTACAATACAGTCAGACCTCGCTTAACCGCACACATCCGTTTTCCACAAAAAATATCCGGATAGGCGAGGGAACAGGATAATTGAACACACATACTGTATGTATGCATGACATACGCTGAAAATCGGTAACCAAAGATTTTCTTCTGGATGGCGAGGAATCCGGATAAAAGAGGACTGGATAAGCGAGGTCTGACTGTACAAGGTTTATCTAATATGTACATGACTGTACAGTTGCATGAGAAGTCTCCACTTCCCTTGCTAACTTGCTATGCTTAGAGTGGCCATGCTGTCATAGCTGGACACTAGTGGATAGTGGTGTTGTCGTGATAGCTGGATAGCGGTGTTGACGTGATAGCTGGATAGTGGTGTTGTCGTGTTGCATCCAAACCTACTCTCACCTTGTTGTACTTGGACATGCTGTCGTCCGTGATCACGATATTCAGCGGCCAGTCAATCTAGACCGCATACATGCACATGCACACGCGCGCACACACACACACACACATCATTATTATGCATACATTCATGTACATGCACACTCACACGCACGCACACATGCCCCCCCCCCCCCCCACACACACACACAGGGAGTATGGTACTGAAGGCAGTAACAAAAAGCAAGACTAATCTCTTCTATCTTTCTTCCTTTCATCAGTGGCCATTTTCGAATCTCACTACATTCCGTGACTGGCTACAGTCGTGCCCTGATATAGATATCGTGACTATGAAACCAGGCGCCAGGCGCGAGCTGATGGTGGTGGTGGTGAGAAGGAGAGCTCTGTGCCAGAACTTTGCAGCCTAGAGAGCGTGTGTGGGCAGGCGTGTGTTTACCGCCATATTGCCAGGTGTGTCTTTACCACCATATTTATCGACTATGAAATAATATAATAAAATCCAAATTAAGGCCACACTTTGTTTTTTCTATGTTTCTCGTCATCGCCCGCGTAGGTTTTCAGAAATTTCGGAAGAAAAAAAAAGTTCATACTACGTACATGTAATGATGTATGTACGCTGCACATGCTGCAGCAGCTAGATGCGTCAATCAATAATCGTAAACGTTTGCACCACAGCAGCAAAGGAGCGCTCCTCGTCCGTTCTCCGCGATGAAGGCTGTCATGACGAAGCTTTCAGTCGTTCACTGCCTGAGCTTCGTGGGTCCCAGGAATACCGTAAGTCGGACGAGTTCCGTGGCAACTGGCGTCTGTGGAACGATGTCGTAGGCAGAAAACCCAAGCAATAGACGCATGGCAAGGAAAAGATGAGCAGCATGGAGACAAGAGTTTGATAAACGGACACAAGAACGTTGAAGTAACAAAACCAAAAATCAATGACGAGTGGGAAACGTTTGTTGATGCGATAGCAGATATGTATGTTCTCTTCGCCATCTCGTAATCAAACTTTATGCTCTCATTGTTGCAGTTTGCCTGATATTCGTGGGCTGTGATAATGTAGTGCAATCATGTATGGGACTACATATACATGTACAGTACATGATTGTACAATGTAGTGCTGTATACATGGTATACGCAGTGTCTTGTATGAATCACGTATATACATGTACATGTACATTGTAAAAAATATACACGGTTTTCAGTGGAAGTTGTTCTTGTTTTTTTCCTTGGCTTTTGTTTTTTTTCCGCCCGCCCGCGTACCTTTTGTTAAAATTTGCCGACGAGAAACATAGAAAAACAAAGTGTGGCCTAACACTGAAAACTGTATAGCTACCTGGTAGTTGATGCGCAAGAAGTTGAAAGCACCAACAGCTGAATGCAGACACACAACACATACCGGAATAGAGCACGGAGAGAAAGCTAGCATTGTCAATGTGCCCTTTCCTTAAAAGCCATGATGCATAAGTGCCACCCCCCCCCCCCCCCCCCCCTGCCCTCCTATCCCTCCATCTCTCTGTCTCTGTCTTTGTCTCTGTCCTTGTCTCTGCCTCATTCTCTCAGTCTGTCTCTCTTTCTCTCTGTCTCTGTACTTGAAGTATGTTGTGCTGTTTGATGATGGTGGCCATATTCTGCATACAGTCATAGTTAACTTCGAACTGACAGATCGAAGTCAGAACGCATTCTTTTCAGGAGGAAGAAGAATATAATCTCTTTTCATCGATGGCAATGTCCTATATTTTTTAGACTATATACACGTACAACCTTTTTTCTTCATTTCATCACAGAAAAGTGAGGCCAACCCAAAACATCAAGAACATAATAATGATGAAAGAGGATCCAAAAACGCCCGCACAAATCCAGACAACATGCTTGAACTGATCAAAGCAGTGTGCTCTACAGTGCACGCAGCCACAGCTAACGGCATGTCCTATGCACTTGCAACAATGCTTGCACAGCCACATATATGTCCTATGCACTCACATGAAGGCCTGAACGTTCCCGACGTGTGTCGGATGGAGAAGCTGAGTCGCTTGGCGTCCGGGCTATCCTGCTGCTGCGCTTGTCGGAGTGCGTGGCTCAGCAGGTCGGAGAGCGCCATAGGCGACCGTATGGTGTGGACTGATTGTCCAGAGCTCAACTGCGCAGCATGATGGATCAAGGATGGATCATTCAAGGATGAATAACACATTCAAATCAAGGTTTTTTGGCAGAAAGAAAGAAGAGCCGCAGTAGTTGTATGCACCATGACCGGCCCACGATTCGGGAGAGATGCCCAAAAGGGTAAGAAAAAAGAACTGCGTCGCCCGGGAATCGAACCCGGATCAACTGCTTGGAAGGCAACTATGCTAACCATTACACCAGCAACGCTCCATGCAACCTCCACCCTATTTCCCAATACTAGTACATATACAAGGAACTCATCCATACTCCACTCTCTTTGAATTGACCCATTGCGCAATGACGTAAAAACACCCTTCACAGCCAAATATGGAATGCATGAGTAATGCTTGTGAGTATGCTGGGATCAGGAGTGCACTGTTCAACACCCCAGACGACCCCCCCCCCCCCCAGGTGGCTGTGAAGGGTGTTTATGGTACAAATTACGTCATTGCGCAATGGGTCCATTGTCAAACGCTGTTACACGTACTGTCAATGCGAAGAGAGTGTACGTGCAAGTGACACATCATGTGTCTGTAGAAGATAAAGTACAGTAGTACATGTATGACCAGGCTGGCCTGCACAATGCACTCACTATTCACCATGTCAACATGCCACTGACTGCTGCACCCTACCTGATTGAAGAGGCGCTCGCCAAGCGCCTGCCCAAACTCTCCACACTCCAGTAGCAGGTAGCGGCGTAGTGCGGCAAAGTGCTTGCCAATGGCCAGGTCGGCGAGGAAATGATGAAGAAGAGCGTCGTTAGCGGCGCGTGATCTGTGTAGTGGGCACATTCATCAACGACGACGGTGACAATGACGATAATGGCAGCAGCAGCAGCAACAGCAGCAACCGGACAGTCGGGTTCAGGATACCGTATAGGCGCAAATAGAAGCCCCGGGGCTCTATTTTTCCAGAAGACACCCAGAGGGGGGGGGGGGGGGGGCTGTATTTGAGAGGGGGCTCTATTCGAGAGGGGGCTTTATTTTTTCAATAGAAACATCAATTTTTCACACCTTTCAAGATGATCGTTTCTGGTGCAGTGTGTTCCCATTTTTGCATGTCTCTACGTTGACCCCAGAGGGCCAGAGCGATCCCGTACCTCCAATACGGATCTAGTGATCCGCAAAGCACACTGTGTTGATCGTGCATACCGCACATGGTTCATGTACTGCACAACAAAGTACGGACTGTGGGCGCTCGATTAGAGCCCCGGGCTTTTATTCGAGACGGGGCTGAATTACTTCGAATGCCTCTGAGGGACGGGCTCTATTCGAAGGGGGGGGGGGGGGGGGTGTATTTGCGCGCGTACGGTAAGTAAGGTTCAAACGGACATGTAAAGTACAATGTTGTGATCAGACTCAGGATCTGGGTTTAACCAAACAGGGACACAGCACACTCCTGAAATGTGCAGTTGTGGCGCATTGAGACCAATCAACAGATCCACTCTGGACTCGTTGCTTGCAGGTACGACGTCACTGAGATGCGGCCAGCGTTTCAGTTCCTCTGTCCAGTCGAAGGCTGGGATGGGACGCATGATGTGCGGAAGCATCCACACTCTGACGGTCGTTGATGACTGACCATCAGCGTGGCATAGTTCAGCTGATGTATAATGCTCCAGACGGAGCTTCTCGCCCCCCAGAACAGCGGTATCCAGCGGGATGTTGGCTTTTGTTGTCTGTAGCCCGAGCTGGCTGACAAGTTCTGTGGTTATAAAGCTGCAAGAAGATCCTGAATCCAGGAAGACGTTAGCTTTCCTTGACCCTGTCGGACCCTTTGCGGTGGTGGCAACAGTCATAAACGCGACAGACTTGGGCTCGATGGTAGTGCCACATGCAGTCTGGGTGTGTGCTGTCTTGTCGGCTGCTGATGCCTCTGTGCTTGTATCCTGGCAAGTAGCTGAGCGGTCCTTGCTGTGTTGACTATTGGCTCCGGTTGTCCGTTGGTTCAACTTCGTGTAGTGTAGCAGGCGATGATGTGGCCTACTACAGATGCTGCACTTGGACTGCTTGCATGACTTTGCCTTGTGGCCTGGGCCAAACAGCAGATGCAGACGGGCTTTGGTTTGATGAAGTCCCATCTCTGAGAGATTGTCAACTGCTTGAATTCACGGCAATCGCTGAGTGCATGGTCTTTGTTGCAGTATATGCAATCATTGCTGCTGTCTGGGCTCTGGCCACTAGTAGTTGCTACAAACGTACGGTCGGGCTGCTTGCCAAACTTGGCTCCACCACTACTTGGTCGCTGTTCAGCCAGCTCGGCGCCACTCATTCGTTCTTCGACCTGGCGCAGACGCTGGACTCTCTTGAGCAGGTACTCTGAGAAGGCACCAATGTCGCACTGCGAGTCGTCGTGCTTTTCCATAAAGCGTGTCAACACTGACTTGGGTACCTTTTGCGTGACATTTAGGTACAACTCTCGCCCTGGTGTGATGCCGCTGGCGCTGAGATTGATGAGTGCATTCCTCAGCTTTACGGCAAAACTCTTCAACCCGTCGAGGTCTCGCTCATTGACGAGTCGCGGCGCTGACATCAATTCTTTCTCATACCGGTCGATGTCCCGTGTTGGCCCGCCATACCATGCATCTAGCTCATGCAGTGCGGCATTGTAGGCACCAGGACCATCCACAATTTCGGCAACCAACTCATAGGTGCCACCACCTGTCAGCGCTTCTCGCAGACGTGCAAACTTGTGCCCCTCTGACAAGAATGCATCGTCGTCGATGAGTTGCTTAAAGCGCTGCTTCCACCGGCTGTAATCGTTTGTCTTGCCACTGAATCTCGGCAGCTCTAGTGGTCTCAAATGCTGTCTGGACAGCATGCTGTTATAAATCTACAGCTGCTCTGGACCAGACAATACTGCTGCAGCGGGTGCTGGCACTGTAGCTGCTGACTTCTGTGCCCTGTGACTGTGTCCCTGCACAGAACTGATGGGTGCAAAACTGGACTGCACAGTCACTGGTTTCCAATTACTGGGTGTGACACCACATGTAACACTAGTACTAGTAGTGGCCACACTGTATGATCTGCCAACACCAGGCCCTAGGCGTGTACTCACTGATGCTGTCACTGGCTGGGTCATGGCAGGTAAGCCATATCCTACTCCTGCCAGTCCTGGTCTGATTGAGCTCACTGGATCGTAGCTCAATGCACTTGGCCCTGGGTCTGGGTTGAGGCTGCTGCGGCTCACGTGAGTGGCTGGATGAATGGTAATCTGCCTCTGGCTCTGGTGACTGGAAGGCTGGGGCCCACTTGGCTGAGCTTGCACAGGCTGCTTAGCTACAGCCAGTACAGGACCTGTACTGTTCACACCTTGGTGATGGTCCCAGGACACAGAAGCGATCGAGCTGTGGTCGTCAGGAACACTTCCTGTGCCCCGCGCACCTACTGCAGCTCCAGAGCCGTCCACACGGACCACACGGTCCACAGGCACAGGCACTGAACCTAGTAAATCTGCCGTCGCAGTTTGTAGATCTACATGCACTGTGACTCAACTGACCGGCCTTGCTGAGGTCAGGCAAACTCTGAGCGCCATTCTCCGGGCCTTGCTGATCTAGGTCGCCTTCTTCCTCCGGACGAGGATCTGCGTCAAAGCCAGCACGGCTAAGCGTGACAGCTCCTTGTCTGGGCTTACCAGCTCCAGTATCCAGATCGCTGAGCTCCAGCCTACGTAGAAACTGGTCATGACGCTCCAGCAAACTCGTCGTCAATCTTGGACTCTGAGCCTCCTTGCCTGCACTGGCGATTGGCATCATTGCCTCGCAACTGCACATTTCACTTGCCGAGCGATTCTGCAGTGAGGGAGGTCCAATTGCCAGGAAGACACCGTTGGGCTGGGTACTGTTCGGCGAAGGTCCGACTGACAGCGCATCAGAGATGGCGGAGCAATCACTACTGGCTGTGAGTGACAGTACACTGATAAGCACCGTCAACAAGTTCTGGGACCTCGAGAGCGTTGGCATGCAGGTCAAGAGCACATCATCCTACCTGACTCCAGATGAGCGTGAGGCTGACGCAATGACCGTGCAAAGTCTCCACCACAACGGCACACGGTTCGTTGTCGGCATCCCATGGCGAGGCGGCGGTAGCAAGCCAAAGATTCAGCAGAGATCGGAACAGTACGCCAGGAAGCGACTCTGCTCGCTACACCGTATGTTCCAGAAAAATCCTACTGTACAGCTGCGCTACTCAGAAGTGCTTCAGAACTACCTGAAGAAGGGCTACATTCACACAGTATCAACGTCCGCAGTTCAGGCTGCTGGTGTCGACCAGTGGATTCTGCCTCATTTCCCAGTAATCAGAGAAGACAAGGCCACAACAAAAGTTCGATGTTTGATGGCTCAGCCAAGGTGCACGGAGAGTGCATCAACGATCTCATGCACACCGGTCCGAAGTTGCAGAGTGACTTGGTGAAAGTTTTACTCCGCTTCTGTCATCAGCCGATCGCACTCGCCGCAGACATCTCTGAGATGTTCTTACAAGTCGAGCTGCGCGAGACGGATCGCAAGTACCATCGGTTCATGTGGAGTGAGACACCACAGGACCCAGTGGTGTTCTTTGAGTTCTGCCGGGTTGTATTCGGCATGCGTGCATCACCTCACCTCGCAGGAAGAGCACTGAAAGCAACGGCAGAGAAATTCAGCGGCGAGGCTGGCACCGAGGTAGCAAAGGCCATTGATGACAACTTCTACGTGGACGCCTTGCTGATGTCGCTACCGTCAGTACAATCTGCAATCGTCACTCGGAGTGATCTTCAACAAGTTACACAGCGTGGTGGTTTTCACTTGCGGAAGTGGATGAGCAATACGGAAGCGGTGTTGGATTCCATCCCACCGGAAGATCGAGCCAGCAACAAGATGATGACCATAGCCAGCAGTGAACTGCCACCTCTTCCTCACAAGGCTCTTGGAGTCGCCTGGGAGCCAGATGATGACCAGTTCACATTCATCTATCCAGAACCGAGCAACGTCCAATTCACACGGCGAGGAGTGCTCAGTCAAATGTGCCGACTGTTTGATCCCAGAGGACAGCTGTGTCCATTCACCATCCGCAGTCGCGTTCTCTTCCAAGCCACCTGCATCCGTGGAACAGACTGGGATGATCCTCTGGACAGTGATCAAGCATCAGAGTGAAAGCAATGGTTCTCAGAGTTCCCAAGTCTGAGAGATGTGAAGGCAAGCCGATGCTTCACCGAGATCAGTTCAGATCAGCCTCTGACACTCCACACTTTCACAGACGCGTCTGCATCAGCTTACGCCGCCGTGACGTACGCCCGACAAGAGCGTGATGACGGGACTGCAAAGGTGACATTAGCGCTCGCCAAGGCAAGACCAACACCTATCAAGCGCAAGACCACCCCATGCTGGAATTGCAAGGTGCAGTGCTAGGCACTCGGTTGAGCTGCTCAGTGGGTGAGGCACTTGATGTTCCTGTATCACGGCAGTACTTCTACACTGACTCGATGAATATGTTGTACTGGGTAAGATCGCCCAGCAGGAAATTCAAGATCGAAGTCGGAAACCACATCTCGGAGATCCAAGAGTTCAGTAATGCAAGTCAATGGTGTCACGTCAGCACCACAGTCAACCCTGCTGATATGCCAAGTCGAGGTGTTGGTGCGACGCAGCTGGCCGATGATGCAACATGGTGGACAGGTCCAGCCTTCTTGTCCAAGCTCACCTCCACATGGCCCAGTAAGCACATCATGCCACCAGCAGAGCTTCCAGGTCAATTGAAACGAGAGATCACGATGGTGGCCACTACGCAAGAGCTGCCCACAAGCCGTCTTCATCCAGACCACTTCTCCTCCTGGGATCACCTGGTACGGATAACCGCATGGTGCCGACGATTCGTCAACAATGCTAGGCGACGCAGCACACAAGCCGCCAGTCCTGAGATTGCGACCAAGTCCATAACTCTACCAACTGGAAGAAACGTCTCCGTGCCAGAGTTGACAGTGTCCGAGCTATGGAGTGCTAAGTGTGTATGGATCAGCTTGGCTCAGCGAGAGGTTTATGGCAGAACGTTTGCAGATGTCACAGGAGGCAAGGGCCTCTCAGCATCCTCACCGCTACAAAAGCTTCAACCAGTACTAGACGCCACTAGTGGCGTTGGTGTTCTCAAGGTCAATGGGAGACTTCGCACTGCACACCATCTACCACCTGGCATTCGGACACCAGTGATTTTACCGAGAAGTCACAGAACAACAAAGCTAATCATCGCAGCAGCCGACGCGAACGCCAATCATGCCGTCGGTACGAACCACCTCCTATCACTGCTCGCTGGTGAATACTGGGTAGTCAAAGGCAAGGCAGCAGTCAAAGAGCACAGGAGCAAGTGCATTCTCTGTCGGAAGCGCTACGTCAAGACGGCAACACCAGCAATGGCACCGCTTCCTGACTTCAGAACGTCTGGACCACAACGGCCATTTGCGAAGGTCGGAGTGGACTATGCTGGACCATTCCACACACGCCAGGGTCGTGGTCGATCTCAGGCCAAGTGGTATGTATGTGTCTTCACCTGTCTCCTGACCAGAGCATGTCACTTTGAGCTCGTCTACTCTCTAGATACTGCCGGTTTCCTGCTAGCTCTGAGCCGGTTTACTAAGCGCCGCGGAGTGCCACAAAAGATGGTGTCCGACAACGGTACCAACTTCGTCGCGGCAGATCAAGAACTGAGAGCAGCTGTGAAGTCACTCGACAACTCCAGGCTTGCCGCGGAGATGACGTCACGCGGCATCTCGTGGGCATTCAACCCACCAAGGGCGCCTCATTTCGACGGTGTGTTTGAGGTGATGGTCAAATCCATGAAAAGAGTGATACAAGGTGTGCTGCACAGAGCTGATTTGACAGACAAGGAATTACACACGACACTGGTTAATGCAGAAGACCTCATCAATAGTCGTCCTCTCTGCACCATGCCGTCAGATGTTGAGGACCTTCAGCCATTGACACCACAGCATTTCCTAGTTGGACATGCCAATTCTACAATGGCCGCTGAAGCCAACATAACTACAGAGACGCAAGTTCACCCAAGGAAGCGATGGGAGCGAGACGATTCGAGCGAGACGATTCGAGCGATGGGAGGTCGTACAGCGCATCATCGACGATGTGTGGAAGCGCTGGCTAAAAGAAATCGGCCCAAAGCTGAACGTTTTTAAACGTTCAGCTTTGGGCCGATTTCTTTTAAAAGTGAAGTGGTTACAGAAGCAGCGTAACGTTCAGGAAGGAGACGTTGTGCTTGTGATGGACGAGCACACAGCAAGGTCACACTGGCTGCTCGGGCGTGTGACAGAGGTCTATCCCGGCAAGGATGGTATTGTTCGAGTGGTGAAGGTCAAGGTGGCTGAGAGATTCTACAAGCGAGCTGTCCATCGGCTTGTGCCCCTTGAAGTCGAAGGTACTGAGTGAACACTACTTGCAGTCTGTTAGTTCACTTCATTGCTACGTTATTTGCACTTTCTTTTCTTAGACTCACTCATATGCTGGTCATCGCTCTTCGTTCGTGAGGGAGGTATGTTAGATTTGTTCTAGAATATTCCGGTCTTTCTTTTGTTTTTGATAGTTGTAGCCCAGTGCATTAGTGCGGGTCATGCTTGGTAGGCCGACCGAGACTCATTCATGGCTGTTACATGCATTGTATGCTATAGCCTAGCCGTAACTGACCACTGTTACGGATGTACAATCCAGGTCAGTGTTTGACCTTTCTATGCCCCGGCCTTATGCATTCACATGTTATCACCATTTATGTCTGAGTGTGTAACCTGAGCACACTCTCTATGTGCATCGTACCATATCCGAGCATGAATAATTAATCTACGCACTGTCCTGCTGTTCTCGCTTTTTATATCTTCCGTTGTTCTCATGTTCTTGAGGTTATAGGGTACCTCACTTCAAACTCTCCAACTACGGTCTCTTCGCTGCATATGTTCACTTCACTTCCAAAAAAAACAAATAATATTAGATATAAATTGAATGCACCAAATTTTCGGGCATGGCCCATCTTCAGGGTGAAAAAGAAAACCATTCAACTAAAGGCCAAAGCGCAAGCGCTGGAGACGCCATGGGGAGAACACTATGCAGAACACCACCCACAACAAGCAATCACATCTACACCCATCACCAACGCATCAATTCTCGCCAAGCAGTCGTCCCTTGTGAATCGTCGTATACGTGAAGCAATGTTCATTCGTGATAAACGCCCAAGTGTTAACAGGGATCGTGGCTGGAGACTGCTGGACACAGTGTGAAATTATTGTGTTAGATGCTGGTGTTGTAAATTGTGGTAGACTGTGATGTTGCGAATATATTATGATAATATTTGATATTTGATGTTTATGTGTGCTAGCTGGTTATATGGTTGTATGGTTATATGGTTATATGGTTATATGGTTATATGATTGTATGGTTATATGGTTATATAGTGCTTAGCAAATAGTTGTTGTCATCTTTGTCTTCACACCCATGGACCCAACTACATTGATGCTTTGCATTCTATTCTCCATGTCACTAACACATATTCACACTTACAGACACAGCTCTCCACTTGGCTCCTTCACTTTCTACCAACACACTTCACCATTGCTGCTGGTAACCACACTTCTCGTGCTTTCCCTTCACATCGCACTAACACATATTCACACTTACAGACACAGCTCTCCACTGGTCTCTTTCGCTCCTTCCCTTTTTACCAACACACTTCACCATTGCTGCTACCCTTCACACATACAAAGATTTCCAGCACTACCGCACCACACAGCATATATACTCGTTTCAGTTTTTGTTGGCTTTAGTTGAATGGTTTTCTTTTTCACCCTGAAGATGGGCCATGCCCGAAAATTTGGTGCATTCAATTTATATCTAATATTATTTGTTTTTTTTGGAAGTGAAGTGAACATATGCAGCGAAGAGACCGTAGTTGGAGAGTTTGAAGTGAGGTACCCTATAATGTGTGAATGGCTGCAATGGAGTCTGCGAGTGCTTAGAAAAGTTTATCCTGTTGGTCCAGATCGCACTCTCCCCTGGGAATTGGTGAAATGTAGTGTGTCGTTGTCTAAGAGTAGGTGTTCTGTCAAATTTCTTACAGCCTGTCGACATAATGGTGTCATTCCTGGATGTATTAGGAACTGTTCGAAGGCTACGCATCTTTTTGGAGCCGCCGTTGCCAAACAAGAGACCCGTTTCCAGCAACTAGTTCTGAATCAAATCATAAAGGACAAGTTCACCTGCATAAGACGACTCAAAGACAGGCAAGCATCTCTGCGATGGGAAGTCCACAGGAGGATGTTGCCAGGCAAAGCGACATGGGTGACAGGCCATTGCAGTCAAATGAGCGAGTGTGTACGGGAGGACGAGACGAGGCGACTGAGAAGGAAGTTGGACTGTTTGGTGAGGAGTAGGGAGGCATTGGCGGGGCAGGCCCCAGCTATGGATGCCCAGAATCGGAGAAATAGAGTTGTGATTGAGGAAGCGGTGGAGAGCGAGGTGCCAGAGGTAGCGAGAAAGGTGATGGAGCTCGGACCAAAGTTTATTCCTGGCAGACGCGTGACGAAGTCAACAGTACAGCAGGCGGAGGTGGGTGTGGAGAGACTGGCGTTCGGTTTGAGGTGGAAAGAAGAGGCGGAGAAAAACCGGACGCAAGCAGCTTCTCATCAGACGGTTACGGGGAGGCCCGTGCGACATCTAGACAATGACACGAGACTGAGAAAGATTGCAACCACGACCAAGCAAGCGCCAAGCATGGATGATGAGAAGGAAAACGGATTAAGGAGACTGAAGGGAAACATCATGAGACTGTACAAGAGAGAGGCCGACATCAATACCTCCAATAACGGACGTCAACTAACGAGAAGGGAGAAGGAGGCCCTCTCCACCTTACGGAGGAATGAAGGAATCGTGGTTAAGCCATCTGACAAGAGTAAGGGATTTGTAGTGATGTCTCGTGACAGTTATGTACAGAAAGCGAATGTCATGTTGGAGTGTCGGGATAGTTATGAGCGCTGTGACGTGAAGGTAGAAGACCTTGACAAACACACACGCAAGAAAGTCGCTGAGATCACCCAACACAAGCTACCACAACCACTCGCCAAAGCCATTCTCCCACATAACTCACGACTGAGCCAATTCTACGGTCTACCCAAAGACCACAAGCCAGGTCTTCCGCTGCGCCCAGTTGTGTCTACGTGCGGTTCGTCAATGGATAATGTCTCCTTGTTACTGGAACGTATCCTTAATCAGTTGTTGAAGTTCGTTCCAGCACATTTGACCAGTACAAAGGAGTGTATTGACGTGTTGAGTGATGTTGGTGTTCTTCCCGATGATTGTATCATTGCCTCACTGGATGTTGTCTCGTTGTATTCTAACATACCAGTTGTCGAGAGCATTGATGTCGTCATGGAGTTCTTGGAGTTGCATCGGAAGGAAGTAGATATGTTTCACCTGTCACTGTCGGATGTTCGGGAGCTCCTGTCAGTCGTGTTATCGTCCAACTACTTCGAATTTGACGGTGTCCAGTACCGGCAGCGGAAAGGCCTGGCAATGGGCAACCATCTCGCACCCCCAATGGCAATCATTTTCATGTCGAAGCTCGAGTCGGAGGCGATGGCTATGTTTCCGTGGAAGCCTCGCTTGTATCGTCGCTACATCGATGATTGTCTGGTAGTATGGTGTCATGGTCTTGTCAAGTTGATGGAGTTCGTGCAGTACTTGAGCAGCAGACACCCAGACATACGCTTCACAGTAGAACACACCCAGCAGAATGTCTCGCACACAGTCAGCTACCTCGACTTGTCTATCTCTGTGGCGAGTGGTGTTGTGCAGTGGGAGTTGTTCGTTAAGCCCAGTCATAGTGGTGTCCATCTATCGTACGAGTCTTCATTGCCATTGGGGGTGAAGCGTTCGGTTGCCCAGGAGCAGTTTCGGCGCGCAAATAGCAACGCGTCAACCGACAGGGGGAGGGAGCGGGGAGAGAAGAAGATCGAGACATTACTACGAGACAACGACTACCCACAACACGCTATTCAAGCAGCCAAGCACCATGCAAGCACACCAAGACCATCATCCACCAGACAACGACAACAATCGTACACATCCATCATCAAACTGCCCTTCGTCAATGATCGTTTGGCACGTGATGTTCGTCGTACGGTGAGGTCTTTCAGTAAGGATGTGCGTGTGGTGTTCCAGTCCGGTCGGTCACTAAGGGACATGTTGGTATCGTCATCATTGTCCCGTCCTGAATGCCCGAAGGAAGTGTATAAGAAGAGAAGAGGGAGGGGGCGACCAGTTGAATGTCGTGCATGTGATGCTGGTATGGAGAATGGTCAATGTTTGTCTCAGGATGTTATCTACTCGATGTTATGTGCACTTTGCGCCGAGGAGTACGTTGGCGAGACCGAGCGAACTGCAAGGAAGAGATTTGAGGAGCATTGCAGAGAGGCCAAAGCGCAAGCGCTGGAGACGCCATGGGGAGAACACTATGCAGAACACCACCCACAACAAGCAATCACATCTACACCCATCACCAACGCATCAATTCTCGCCAAGCAGTCGTCCCTTGTGAATCGTCGTATACGTGAAGCAATGTTCATTCGTGATAAACGCCCAAGTGTTAACAGGGATCGTGGCTGGAGACTGCTGGACACAGTGTGAAATTATTGTGTTAGATGCTGGTGTTGTAAATTGTGGTAGACTGTGATGTTGCGAATATATTATGATAATATTTGATATTTGATGTTTATGTGTGCTAGCTGGTTATATGGTTGTATGGTTATATGGTTATATGGTTATATGGTTATATGATTGTATGGTTATATGGTTATATAGTGCTTAGCAAATAGTTGTTGTCATCTTTGTCTTCACACCCATGGACCCAACTACATTGATGCTTTGCATTCTATTCTCCATGTCACTAACACATATTCACACTTACAGACACAGCTCTCCACTTGGCTCCTTCACTTTCTACCAACACACTTCACCATTGCTGCTGGTAACCACACTTCTCGTGCTTTCCCTTCACATCGCACTAACACATATTCACACTTACAGACACAGCTCTCCACTGGTCTCTTTCGCTCCTTCCCTTTTTACCAACACACTTCACCATTGCTGCTACCCTTCACACATACAAAGATTTCCAGCACTACCGCACCACACAGCATATATACTCGTTTCAGTTTTTGTTGGCTTTAGTTGAATGGTTTTCTTTTTCACCCTGAAGATGGGCCATGCCCGAAAATTTGGTGCATTCAATTTATATCTAATATTATTTGTTTTTTTTGGAAGTGAAGTGAACATATGCAGCGAAGAGACCGTAGTTGGAGAGTTTGAAGTGAGGTACCCTATAATGTGTGAATGGCTGCAATGGAGTCTGCGAGTGCTTAGAAAAGTTCTTGAGGTTAGTTGATTTAGTTACAGTCTTCGTACCTATCGTAGTGTATACTTCTTGTAGGTTCTTTACTGATTGCTGCAGTGCATTTAGTTGGAACATTTTTGTTCTGAGGCCATCCCTCCCTGGGAAAGCCCCCCCCCCCCCCCCCCCCGGACCCTATTTCAAATGATAAATAAGTAACATTTAAGTTCACCGTACACAGTCAAAGTGCACCCCCCCCCCCCCCCCCCCACCACACACCACACACACACAATTTTCCAGTCGGAATGCGGAGAATACTGTATTGGTGTCCTGCGTTGGGTAAGTATTCTGCCGGAGACCAACAAGAAAAGTATTGCATGACGTCTTCATCATTTTGCGAGAACTGTAGCAATACGCCCAGTGAGAAGGCAGATGTTGCAAACAACAAATACAAATACAGTGTGCAAAGTAGACAGTAGCTTACTGAGCAAGCAGAGGATCCAGGAGACATCGCCTGATTATGACAGAAAGCGGAAATGTCTCAATCGCATCCAAACAACGATCTTCGTCATCATCTGCAAGGAATAAACGTTTTTTTTGTGAAGAACAACACATCGCAAACTCCAACATAGCATTTTACACTACACACTTATCACGGCTGTATAACAAAAAAATGAAAAATTCAACTAGTGTTGAGAAAATAATTGAATTTGGCGACAACTTTCGTGAGGCTAATAATGTAGCGGGGAGCAAAATATTTCCTCCGTTGCTCCATTCTCTAGATTGCGATCAATGATAACCAGTAATAACTAATACTTCGAACTATGAAGTTGGTTGTTCCAACGAGGAACACACGCTTCCTGCTGAACTTGATATTTGACTGACTCATGACTGCGATCCGGAGCACACGAGGAGCACGTCGAAACTAGTTCGAAGTAATACCTACTCTTGTTTCACTTCAGTGTCTTTCACAGGCCATTAGCCTTGTTACAGGAGCCCAAAGGGAGGTGCACGAAAGAACTTGCTTTCTTTTCTTTGATGCTACTGGTATGTTTGCTTGACGTGTTCCTGAGTGCATCCCACAGCCCCTACGACTATGATGCGTTTGCAGGGGCCTCCAGGCAAGATATGCATGCCACATGCTGACATATCGACGACTGTCACCAATTGCTGCTGTCAAACACCTCACATACATCAAGTAATTGCCTTTGGCTCCACAAGCTGCTAGCACACACACACAGTCGTAAAACCATAAACCCTGGTCAGGGCCAGGCTCACAGCAGCAGGAGGAAATTCCCTTACCATGATTACGACGTTCTGTCATCTTCCCTATCGCCGGCGGCTGGTCTAGATATACAAAAAGAAACATAGACAAAAACACATGAACTTCACCGGACTACTCGACAGCGCCCATTCCACCGGACTTGTCCTCGATATCCCGCAATCCTCCCCTCAAACCATCTGCCAATATCGACTATAATACTGTAAAAGCCCGTGTATAGGCCCCCCCCCCCCCCCCCCCCCCCCGGGCGTATAGAATAGCAGCCTCGATTTCCTGGGCGTATACAAGGGCACGGGCGTTATTTTGGAACCGGGCGTATTCTTGGAATATGGATAGCAGTACGTATTGGGTATCAGTACCTGTACATGTACTAGCACTGGTGTTGCCGGCACACCTGGGCGTATACATGGGCATGGGCGCTATTTCGAACAAAAGTGTTGACTTCCCCTGACTGGGCGTGTAAACGGAGGGTGGGCGTAATTTCGAGTGGGCGTAATTTCGAGTGGGCGTATACAGGGGCTTTTACGGTAGCCCATTGGCCTATTCGGAGCAATGTCCGGGGATGCAACGATGCACGATAAAAAGTCCAAAAAAGAATTGCAAATTTCTTCATTTCCACTCAATTTTCCTGCAAGAAGACAAGCGTGATCTCTGTGCATGTGAAGTTGTGAACACATTGGCGACTGAAAAAATGTGCGTCGCCCGGGAATCGAACCCGGATCAACTGCTTGGAAGGCAACTATGCTAACCATTACACCAGCAACGCAGCACACTTCAAGCAAGTCCTGCTATGGCTGAAAATACCCGCAAGTGGTAGCAGATCATACCGATGTACAAGATACCACACCAGACATGCCAGGATTCGTATGAGCGGACACGAACACACGAACACACAAACACATACATACATACACACACACATATACACACAAACACACACACACACACACACAAACACACACACACACCGCCACCACCGCCTCCACAAAAACTGGTTTACTACAGTGTAGGCCGCCAGTCTCTGCTTACCGAGTCCGGAGAAGTCAATGGTGAGCGGGCGGAGGCCTGCAGTTCTGCGAGATGTCTCAATACACCGTTCAGACTCTGACTCAGAAACTTTAGGCCGCTGGCCATCGCACTCTGTGTGCTCAGCATCTAGCTCATAAGCATCAACAGCGGTGTGGGTGAGGACGTCAACAGCACCATTCCCTTCTTTGTCATCACTGCCAATGCTCAGGGCTGGCGACTCCTTACCAGAAATTTCCTTTCCTGCTGCTGCCAGAGTCACTGCTGGTCCGGGCGAGTGCGTGACAGTAGGGCGCTGGATACTGCTGGAGTCAGTACTAGGTGCTCGTACTGTTGCTGCTGTTACTGATGCCGCTGTTGCTGCTGCTGCTAATGCTGTTGTTGTTGCTGTTTCTGCTGCTGTTGCCGTTGCCTTGTGCAAAGTAGGATCCTGTGAATCACCACTATTACCATCATGAGCATGAGGTCGTGATGAGAACGATGTCACCGTGCTTCTAGGTACCAGCACCACTGTGTCGGATGTGAACTCCTCTGCGCCGCCGCTGTCGACGGCATCACCGTCCACACTATCACCTTGCCCCCGGTTGCGAGGTGATGCAGCGGACACAGGCGGTAGAGAGGTGGCCGGTTGCACACTGGTGGCACTGCTCTGCAAGATTGTGTGTGCTGCAGTCTGGCCAGCAGCATCCACACTTGATCTGTTTACCGGTACATTACCCGGTGAACTTTGGCTAGTGCCAATAGATGGTAATGACACATCACTTCCCACCACAGGCAGAGTATCGACAATGGCAGGCAAAGAGCCATCGGAGTGCGCTGGTAAACCTGCATCATCGGAGCGAGAAGATGGGTTGACCTTGCTCGACATTGCAGCTGCAGGTGGTCCACTCTCGGCACCTGTTTGAGAATCGGCTGCAGCGTCACGAGCAGCATTGTCCGCTATGGCCTTCACTCGTTCCTCATGCAACGCCAATCTCTTTGTCTGCCATTCGGCTCGCACTCTACGCTGCTCGGCATCCGCTGATAACTTCTCATAGCGTGCAATGAGTTCAGCTCTGCATATGCACAGCCACCACATACCCAGGCACACACATACACAGGCACACACATACACAGGCATGCATATTCACAGGCATGCACAGAAATAACAAACTCTGTCTCTGTCTGTCTGTCTGTCTGTTTAGGTGTCTCTCTTAAATTGTACGTTATGCACTAGGATCAATGTGTGGCAGAGCTCATGTTTGTTTTGCACTAAGAAGTAAGAACATTGCCTAACTGTTACTGTAAAGTCAGTACACACTACAATTATGTACTAAGAGAGAGAGAGAGAGAGAGAGAGAGAGAGAGAGAGAGAGAGAGAGAGAGAGAGAGAGAGAGAGAGAGAGAGAGAGAGAGAGAGAGAGAGAGAGAGAGAGAGAGAGAGAGAGAGAGAGAGAGAGAGAGAGAGAGAGAGAGAGAGAGAGAGAGAGAGAGAGAGAGTAGAGAGACAGAGAAAGAGAGAGAGAGAGAGAGAGAGAGAGAGAGTAGAGAGAGAGAAAGAAAGAGAGATAGATAGATAGATAGATAGAGAGAGAGAGAGAGAGAGAGAGAGAGAGAGAGCTTGAACACACCTTGCTTCATTCTCCAGCCTCTCTTGCTCAGCGTCCTTCTCCAGCATGCCTCGAATCAACTCGGCGTCCTCTTTCCGTTCTCTGGCCACGTCCGCTGCTTTGCGCTGCACATTACCACACACATTACCACACATATTACCACACAAATTACCACACAAATTACCACACAAGCAGCAAACATGGCACACAGCGAATAAACCTGATCGGAAAGTGCCAATCACTAAGGTGTTGGGATCTCAATATAGGGGATCCACATTCGGACTATCATAATGACACTCTCTTTCAAGTTTCCACTTCCTCACATGTCAAATCATATGTACATGTACAGCGCTGGCCAAAGAAATCCAACCTCATGAATAAAATAGCGCTGGGCGCTACGCAGCCCAAGCACTACACATACTGGTCTGTGCACTCGAACGCGGCGCTACTTTATTCATGAGGTTGGATTTCTCTGGCCAGCACTGTACATCATACAGGTAATACAACAGACAGGTACATGTGCATACACTACATGCATACCTTGTGTAGTGAAGTGAGTTAGGGGCAGGTAAGTTACATGAACACATGTGCCCTACATCGAACACGTCCCACCGGTATTCCTACCTCCTGTTCAGCAACCATGTTGTCTTTCAGCTCCTGAAGCGTTCGCTGCTGCTCATCTCGTTCCAGTCCGCGCTGCACTTCCTTCTTCGCTGCAACAACGATGTTCAGACAACACGACAAACAAGAGTGAATACAGTGTACCAGAGGTCTGGAGAACACTAGTCAAAGCAGCGTCACCACTTCAGATGTCGCACCATTTCCCTGGGTTCCTTCTCTTCGCCACATGGGACCAAGGGCAAAAAAAAACTTTGTATAAGAAAGGCCAAGAAGCAATAATGCTTTGGACTCGTTCTGCCCATCCGCTTCCCTTCCTTCACGCCTGGTCCCTCACCTTGCTCTGCTTCTTGTCTCTTTTTGCTTTGCTCCGCAGCGTGAATGATGCCAAGACGCAGCTCCTCATCCTGCAGCACAGAAACAGCAACCAAAAAAGATTGAAAGCCATTGTCACAGAGCTGATTTTAGCTACCAGTGAACGAAATCCCATAACCTTTTCGTCATGATAGGGCACACCCACTAACCTACCACCCCACCCCCCCCCCCCCCTACACACATGCACCTTGACACCCCCCCCCCCCCCCCACACACACATGCACTTTGACACACAGTATCAAACTTAGATCCACTATTAATCTGACCTTTTCCTCGCTCTGTCTTTGCAATGCGTGAAGGGCATTGTCGCGCTCTTGAACAAAATCCTGCACACATGTACAAAAAACGCATTACAAACGACACGCATACACACCATGCACACACACAAATACATTCACATGCCAACAAACGCACGCACGCGCGCGCACACACACACACACACACACACACACGCACACACACGCATACACACACACACACACACACACACACATATGCCGTCGCACACATACATGCATGATAGGACGCATGAACGCAGACAAAAGGACAGACAGACACATACACACATCCAGTTGCACTTGCTTGTCTCGAAAAAGTCACAAAACTATGCGTAGACTTAATTTGTCATCAAACTGAATAGAGGTCATGTGACTGGAAATAGCATGATCCCTTGGTCCTGGTTGCAGTGATCTTCTCGGACAGGTGGTCGCCTTAACTGAGTAACCGAGTGGTCGCCATGATATGTTTTACTGTACTTGAAGTGGCAATGTGAACTCATTGATTGTAACAATGACTTACTGAGCAGGCCAGCATGGATTCGTGGAGACCGTTTATACTGAATCGAAGACGCAGGTCCATTCGAGCTTGTCCCGCGGCTAAGAGAGGGTGCTGAACGACCACAAGCAAACAATGGACATATAGTTTGGTAGGTGTGCAGCATGGTGTCATGAGTAATAGTGATAACAACACCATTACGAAAGGGCCTAATTAAATACACAAACATTGGTTTGAGGGAAAGATGCAAACGGGAAAAGTCTGAAGAAAAATTGATTGTCACCACCAGAACTTGAACCAGGGACCTTCGCTTGAGGCCAGCGATGCTCTAACCACTTAGCTATGGTGTAGCTGTCATCCCAGCAGAGACCGTTCAACACTTCCTTCGGACTTCAAATAAATACACATTGAACATTTTTTCACTGCGGTTTCTTACATTGGGTGAACATTGCCGCAGCAATTCCACTGCCTTGCCGCAGCCGATCAGCTTTTCTGCAATCGATGCCAGGAAGAGTGGAATTATTGGCTCTCCGCGGCCAGCACCACGAGCCACTCGATAGCCATGCTGCCAGTAACGCACATCTACACAGGAGCGAAACAAGACAACACAGGAGAACAGCATGTACAGATATGAAAAATGCAATTGGTTGTTTCAGATGATTCATGGCAGCAGCAAGCACTCCACAACTTCTAGTTACATGTAGTGTGAAGACTGGACACCAGACCAAACTGCGACTCTTGAATTACTTTTCAGGACATGTCCCGTCCCCAGGCTGTTTATTATAGGGAATTCACATTGCACGTCGTCTGGGTCACACTCCAGCAGCCATTGAGTACAGACTGATTGAGTGTTGAGGTTGTGACCTTGAGAAAACCGTACTCCTTATTTGAAGACTGCCACTGGTATAACGAGCAACAGAGGTTCACATGTTCGCAACTTCAACTTTACCAGTATGGGTCTCATCACGGACACACACCACAATCATTGTTATACCAGGGGCGCCGGAAGGTATTTTAGTGTGGTACGGTCAGCCATCCGAAGTACAATTTACTCGTGTGGGAGGGGTGGCTGAGCCGAACATTTAGGAAATTTTAGAGCCCAGATGAGTGTATTTTATTAATTCAAGGTGTACCCGGGGCAACAGGCGGTACGGTCAATACCGTAGTGACCGTACCGTGTCCGACGCCCCTGTATACTTGTGTTCATGCCATGTTTTAGAGGATATTGTCAGGTCACACTCACCCAGTGCGACACTTGGTCTATACAACACTTTAGCCTTTACCATGCTGGCGGCCGTACCCTGCTCACAATCAGTATGACAGGGTCTAATGGGTGTTAGCAAGAGTACATAACCCCCCAGAGTGTGCAACTCCACTATGGGTGCTGTCCCGACAGAATTTCAAGTTGACGTCATTTTGATGATGCAATGCGCACTATACACGGATTATCAGACGAATCCGGAACCTGTGGTTGACCGAAGCCGATCGATCCTGTACAAATTATTGCAAAGAAAAACGTGTGATGCGTTGACACCCGTACACATGTTGTAAATCACTGGTGCAAGGAGCATTGCGTCATAAATAATGACGTCAACTTGAAATTCTGTCGGGACAACAGGGTATGTGGGAGTTGCACACTCTGGGGGGTTATGTACTCTTGGTGTTAGTAATTTTTCGAGAGTGCAACACTTGCCCCTGCCCAAAGCCAATAGAGAGTGAAACAGGCAAGCCAAGAGTGAACCCCACACTGTTCCGAGTTCCCCCTTGCTTGTGCCGTCTCCCTCCACGCTCCTCGCTAGTATACTAATTCTTCTGTGCACGGTGCCACATCGCTACAAAAAATGCCATGCAGTCATGTACTGGCTTTTTAGTTAGGACACTTGGTGTGCTTGTCCCGTCGTTGCTATCAGCACCATTGGACATGTTTCACTGTCTATGTAGGGAGGGCTCTTTTGCCTGTTGTGCATTATAGCACATACATGCATACATACATGCAAGAGTCACAGAACAACAAGGGAAAGGCTAGTTTCTCACTACTCTGAGTGAGTGTCATGCTTATGCAATCATCAGGTGATAAGACGATGTCATTGCCTGATGATTGTGTAAGCATGACACTCACTCAGAGTAGCGACAAACTCAAACTAGCCTTGCTTGCCCTTGTTGGTCTGTGTATTACACTCGATTCATACTTCATTTCGCGTACGGGAAAGCCATCGCGCGATGACTTTCCCGTACGTGAAATAGTTGAGCTCAGATCAACTTTTTCACAACGCAACGCGTTTCCCGTACGCGAAATGAAGTATGAATCGACCTTAAACTTAAGTTAAAGCTCTGCCTCCGTGGCGTTAAGCACTGGTGTACAAGAGCCACAAAAATAAGGATAACTTGACAAATGTTGCTGCTACTTCTAGGTTCATGCAAATAACAATCATCAGGCAGCGGTGGCTGGTACCAGACTATTCCAGGCTGATGTACTGTATGGGTCTGAGCAAATTGTAAGCGTGCGTGCGAGGTTAGGGGCCATCCGGCATCATCGATAATTTGCAAGGAACGAAAAAGTTTAGTTATGACCCTCCCCCACCCACCCCCTGAACGAAAAAATTATTGACTTGGCAGCTAGAATGGATTGATGTTCAAGCTATCAATTTTTTTTCAAAACGAAACTCCTCGTCCCACCCACAAGCGGAACTTTTTCGTTTCGTGTAAAAGATCGATAATTATCAGCAGCCCCATAATGTACGAGACGAATATCATGCACTGCAGCCACCAGATGCAGTGATCGCAAGAGAGGAGAAGAGAAGTGTGATGTTACAATCACTTCTAGCCAAGTACTAGAGAATTCGGAGTGTGTGCATACTGTTCCTGGATGCTTATTCCCACTCAATACATAAGCGTGAGGTGGCCTGATATTGGCCGCTGCTGACTGATGATTGTTAATAATATTAAAAGTAGCAGCATCATTCGGCTACTACAAGTGTAGGATGTCCTTATTCTTGTGGGAAAGCCTCTGGCACCATAGGCAAAGAGCACTCAACACAGATGAGAAATTGAGAGGTTTAAAATATACAATGCCACGTCAAAACTCTAATTTCATTTTCGGTGCTCAATATTTTCGGTATGAGGGCAAAAGGCTAGGTTAGGTGAACAGAAACTTTAGGACAGAGAAGCAGTTCCATATTGGATTACATGTATGTGTGTTAGCAGTGGTTATTCGGTGTACTGAAATTATATGTATGAAACAGATGCACCGAAAGTACCGAAAATAAAAGTACACCAACAATTTGTGAAATAACAGTAGTTACATGTGCCAGTACAATTATTGAACTTTCTTCGTATTGGGTTCAATCTGGCACAATGTTACCTGCTTTTTAGAACACGCAAATGACTGGAGGTTTTTATACTATAATTTAAAGAGCGATACCCCCCCCGCTGGGTCAAATACTTGACCCCAGCGGGGGGGATATTGCAATATCCCCCGCTGGGGTCACGAATATTCCCCGGGTCATGCCAATAAGGGAGATTTTATTGCTGGTCACGCTCTATTTGGGACAGTACATGGGATAAATGGATTATACCATTCGTACTCTGCGTATACCGTGTACGTGTCCCATATATTTCCCTCGTGCCAACGCACTCTTGAAAATATTCGGCGGCCCCTCGTACTCATGGGATAATCTATACTTTGGAATCTTGGTAGTGTATGTAGTCTGTCCCTCCAGGAACTTGCGATTCCGCGGCCGCGCTGTTTTCCGCATTTGAACAAAAGTCCGTGATATCCTTGATATTCATCCGCGTTATTGTAACTGTCCTTGATACTTGAAAAGCACCGCGATATTTCGAAAAGCAACCGCGATATTTGAGTCTTTCTTCGATGTTGTTTAGTTCTTCAAGCTCGTCAGTAGTTTACTTGTGAGATCGACACCAGAATGGAGAAGTTTCTGGGCAAATCAGCGGCTGACAAGTCACAAAATAAGGCTCGCGTCGAGTGTTGTCCGAGGATGGAGGAAAGCTGTCTTGCAAGCTCCTGTCAGGCAGTTGAACACAGTCAGCGCAGCACACGTTCTGTTTTGTCATGCATGATTTATGCTGTACGACTCGTACATCGTACACCACTACAGTACAAGTACCAAAATCGGCCGCAATTCCCGCAATTTTACCACAATAATCCCGCAATATTTGACAAAATCCGCAATATTCCCCACAATTTGTGGCATTTTACCTCGCAACTTTTTCCGCGATATTTCCGAAATGTCTCCGCAAGTTTCTGGAGGGACAGTGTAGTGGTGAATGCCATGGATTTGATGATGGGCTTTGCTGCTCATGAAATGCTTCCTATATCCCCCTATATGGCCTAGTTCTCACAAGCTGTGGCGAATCAACATTTTTACTTTTTTTAAAGCGCTGAAGGAGCAGACATGACCAATACTCTGTACTAGCTGAGAAGAGTTCTGTTCAGACACTCAACCACAACAAGACTGAATGATAACTATGAGGAGCAGTAGACAGATCCAGAACACCTATTCCAAACGGCCAAATACATCGGACAGGGCACAGCCTCAGATCAGGCGTAGGAAATAAAACTGGCAATCCCGTGGCGTTTACTGATTACTACTTTATGACATGTGAGCAGAAACTACAGTACAACACTTCCTGAAGCTGCCACGACACAAAGACACCATGAACACAGCTGGGACCATGCAAACTGAAAGAGGGAGAACGCCTCACTTCACAAACGAGAAAATCAAGAGAGCAAATCAAAGTCACTGAGAGACCACTGTGCCGAGGCACCTTTACTAATAATTTGGCTGTACCGTATGTTGGGTCGTGGACACAAAAACTACAACAAAAACGTCAACACTGCACTGACACCACAGCTACAGTTCAAGCAAGAGTGCATGAAACCCGGGTTTCGGTTCAAGGGAAACTAGTACAAGGACAAACATGAAACAATCCTGACCGTGAACCAACGACGTAGGTCCTTTATTTGGAACAGGAATAAAACAGAAGGGTGGCTCACAATTTCAAAAACCAGAAGAGACAAAGCATAATTATTATGCCCAGAACCTGAGAACACCAATGCCTGGCACTAACGGGGGCCACGCACCGGATCAGACGATGCGGATGAAGTCGATGAATGACCTGCCACACTGCACTACCACAAGTCAAGTACAGACTCAGTCAGTGGCTCCCCGGACATAGTGTTCAGTACATGTACAGTGTAAACGAGTAGATCTCCGCACGTGCCATCAATCATGAGCAATCAAGTGAAGTCTTGACTCTTGAAAGACAAGCCAAGGCCAAGGGCAAGGGCCACTGGCGAAATAAAATCCTTTGCAACGAAACTTTATGGTTCCGAACAAGAGTAGTGAAACAAGATCTCTCAGCAAGCGGACAAGCAGACCAGCACAGAACCAGGGAAAACACACAACGATCAAGTAAACAGTAGGGACGGGTGGGAGGGAAACAAGAGATTGACAATTTCTTCCAAAATAAGAACGTCTGGCAAACAATGACCAAACCTTTTCAAAGAACTGCTGCTGATCCTGAACAAGATGGAAATTCTCCGAATAGGCGAGAAGGACAGGATGAAACCAAACAACACAAAAAACAAATATAAAGAAAAAGAACGAGCAGCTCCTTCACACAAGGAGGCTCGAGTGGAAGCTTCTACGCACACGCACGAGCAAACTCAAATGGGGAAAGACAAAGCGAAGCGAGGCTCAACCGATGACAGGAGCTCGAGACGCAGCACTACTGAAGAGTGAAGTAGAAGAACCACACACTGTATGCAGACCAACCGCACAAACCAAGCAGGGTGCAAAGTATGCAAACGCACACAGCTAAATCGAAGTGAATCTCACACGGCTTCCTCCAGTAATGCTGTTGCATCCAAGCTTTATAGTGGCCGAACAGGCTTTCGTAGTTATGCCAACATGGATCAGCTGCCTTCATAAATCTGGTCACCACCAGGGAGCCCTACACATACCGGTATGTGTAGGGCTCCCTGGTCACCACCTGTAGCTGTCACATGCTCAATCTCACCGTACCAGAGCACATGACCGCCGCTCCCTGAGTCCTGACAGTCAGTGACACTACCTGATGCAGATTGCTCAACACTCAACAACAATCAGTGCAGTTCAGTGCAGTGAGTCACCAGTCCTGGTGATGTCCTAGATAGGACATCACGGAACCCAGCATGCCCCAGCATACATACTATGCTGTTCCCATAGTAATCGTGACACGTGACTCAAAACGTTGTGTCGCGTCCGAGGAAGATGAACATGTCGCACTCAAAACAAACGCAACAAAGGCCTTTCGTCTCAAAAGTAATTATTATTGGTTGTCGTTCTCCTGGCAGCTTGCCTCAAGCGAGTCGAGATTCGTATCTTGCCTCTTACCTTCACGAATTTTATTTTCCTCGTTGTGGAGTACGCCTGGACAAAGGAACTGGCAAGCGAATCGTTTTGGTCACATTGAAAATTGCAAGTGCACAAGAGGATTGGCGAAGCAATTTGTGTTCGCACTTTCAGCAGAGCAGTAGCTGCTGCTGCGATAAAGTTTTTACTTTCGCCATTGGCTTCAGGCAGCAGAAGGATCTGGCTGAAAGCGATGGCGATACGTCCATGACCACCACGTCCTGGGTTGATATCCAAGAAAGACCGTCCAAGGTCCAGTTTTAGCCAAGAGCTGTCGTATCCAAGAAATCAAAATCGCCAACAGCAAGCTTTGGCCAAATAATATCCTCCAGGCAGTAATTTACGGGCCTAGCGCCTGCTGGCTCGTCTTCCTCCTCTGCATGGCCAGGTTTGGGGCGAAATGAACGCACGGGGCGTGAACATGGTGAAGAAACATTCCAAAGGCAAAATATTCAAAATTGGAACCAGTCGTTTCCAAAGAAGCGCCGCGTGGCCACGAGAAACCCCACATGAAATCCCCAAACGAAAACGGCCATTCGGTCGGGTATTCGATGGAGAATCGAATATACACTACCTCAATCCCCGCCGATGTCTGATAATCTCCGCCTATTCCCTCAAACTTGACCAATTCGGAAAGAAATCCATCGCCATTACGATCGTGCATCCTCCACATACATTCAGAAATGCTCACGCAGCACTTCTTTTCATCGCGTGTGCGCGACCGACGCTTCCATGACAACTCTGGGACAGGTAACCAATCAGACTCATTCAGAGTGCGATGTCCTAGATAGGACATCTCCCCGACTGGTCACTGCCAGTGCCACTGCCCGCACTGCACTGGCGCTCACTCACAGCGACAGACATGTGCTTTCTGATAGCCATGCCCGATACAAGTAGAGGCAGAGCCGGACTACAAGCATGATTCCGAAGTCGACAGCATGTTCAGGGCCGTTGGGGGCTGTCACAGTGGGGAGTCACGGGTACGGCCGGGGCCCTGGGGTTGTCCCCCTGCGGGGGTCAAAGGGCAGAGCCCCTTGCAGGGGTGGAACCCCGTGTTAGAAAAATTTGGAATCAGTCCATGCAATAGAAAACACCCCTGGTGCATATCTTGAACATCCGAGTGTTGTACAGCAAGTCCAGCATTCTGCAACTTCCGCCAAATTAACCATGAATCGTGCCACAGCACAGCACCGATAGACGCTGGAAAAATCTCCAACTTTCGAAACTTTTTTATTGCTTTTCTGAGCGTTGCACGGTGACCACCGGTCGCCAGAAGTGGTACGGCCATGGTCGTACCAGTCGTACCGACTCCAGCGGCCCTGGTGTTACAAGGCGAGGATGCACAGTGCTCCTGACTACAACCATAACCCGGTTGGCAGTCCCGGTCTTGCAACCATTAGAACCGTATGGGGAAAAGTCAACCACCGCCCCCTGGAATAAAGAGGGTCCGAACCGGGGTTTTTTCCCCATACGGTTCAAATGGTCGCAAGACCGGGACTCTGCCAACCGGGGTATGGTTGTTGTAGTCAGGAGCAGTGTGCGTCCTCGCCTTGTAACATGTCGTCGACTTCGAAAACATGTTTAAAACCTATCAAGCAAGGAAACAAACAAGGCTTCTATTATACCAGTCCATGCATGATAGTCTCTGCCTCTGGTACCATGCGCATGCGCATAACTTATGCGTTTGTGCATTGTTCACCAGATCACGTGCACGAGACGAGTCCACGCAGACTCCACAAGGGCACTTACGTATTATGGCGCACACGTACAACATCTTTTATTCTTATACAGTCAGACCTCGCTTATCCGGTCCTCTTTTATCCGGATCTCTCGCCATCCGGAAGAAAATAGCTGGTTACAGATTTACAGCATGCGCGGTGCATCCAACATAACCAGTGTTCGGTTATCCGGCTACCTCGCCTATCTAGATATTTTTGTGGAAAACGGATGTGGGCGGTTTTAAAAGCGAGGTCTGACTGTACATGGTATACGCACTAGGATCCAATCCTTACCGCATGCAACGACATGTATATGCTATTCACACAGTCGTGACCACAGCTACGAGTATGCAGTCAGTGTACGTCACACTACTGTTGTGATCATTTCGTTGGGTCTGCATCCAGATCCCAGAGTTGACAAGATTCAACGGATTCTTTGCCACAAGACGTTTGTACTGAAGTAACTGTCACGTGTTTGGGGGAGGGGGTCACTGCTCAATTCATGTGCAAGGTTGATTGTTATCCCCTGCAGGGTCTGTGCCCATTCCTGCTTTATTAGATTTACATTCTGCTCAGCTATTTTTCTCAATTATGATGGTAATGTCGACAACACTCAGAGTGCCCGTTTCAGGCGAGGCTCTTACCCTGGCCGATTTTGTCCATAAAGGAGCCACTGATGCTTGTGATGGGGCCATCAATGGCAAGGAAGGGGCCACTAACGCCAGTGAAGAGGCCATCCATGCCGGAAGAGATGAATCTGTATCTCAAGGTAGAGCGAGCTCAAGATGAATTTCAACTGATAGCAGTCCCAGGACTGAAACTGTGCATTGTCTTCATGACGAAAGCAAGATTGAATCACCCGTCAAGCGTACTTATGTGACGAGCTTCTTCCTTTCCTTGAGGAGGAGCTCCGGGACCTGAAGGCAAACGGTCTGGAAAAGTTGAAGATCCAGAAGTCAGTCATCTGCCGCTGTTCGTTGCAACAGTGATCCGTGCAAGCGTCATGACAAGCCCAACTGCCAAGAGCTGGAGTGCATACACTTCGTCCCGCTCATCGACAAGATGATCCTGGGCGAATATCATGTTCGCCATGTTGTGTGTTGGCCGTCAGCTTGTTCTCTACCAATTGTAGTTCAATTGTTTTGCTTGACAACTGACTTTCTGTTGGATCCGACCAAAAATGAAACCTCGAGCTTCTCCAAAGCGGATGGGGATGTTATGAGCTATGTCAGTAAGAGCCTGAGACGTGGTCTATACGAGGATGAGCGCGAGTGTATTATGAAGAACTGGCCTAGACCAGAAGGTCTGGTCCGGATTCAATACTTGGTACACCCTCCATTGATAGCGTTATCCATAGCCTTCTGAAAGCCTCAAAGAGAGACTAGCGGAAAGTGGAGTCATCCTGATATAAGGTCCTCAATGGCGTAGCGGATGCCGCAAGACCACAGTGTAACTTGGGGCAGACCAAAAGGGATTTCCAAAAAGAGGGTTCATCCCTGGCAGAGGTGTCATAGTCAGCTGCGGATGTGCTCCCCGCCATTCAGCGTTCCAGAGTATTGATGACAGTGGTTGGCACGTCGGTATGGATGGGACGGCGGGAGAAGATTCTCCAGGACACGGGACCTTCTTTGAAGGAGAACGCAGAAGTCTTGCCGGAACCGTCAGGCAAACTGTTCGGTTAAGGCCTGCTGGACATGGTGAAGGACGAAGCCAAACTGTCCCGAGCCATAGCCGAAGTCAGGAAGCCACTCGGCATACAGAGGAGCCAGCGACCACGATCTTTTGGGCAAGCGCAGGTTGGCCCCGTACAGCAGCAACAACAGTAGTTATCTGCAACAGCAACAGAACGGGAAGAGTTTCCAGGACCGCCACCATTAGCTCCAATGCAAATTCCAGGCCATTTGCAGCAGTTTCTTGCAGGCTGGGAGTCAGGTACTCAAGACTTTAAGTCTTCGACCGGTGGTAGATACAGTGTAGTAGTAGTAGATACGGTGCAGGGATAGTGTCTAGACTTTCTGCCAGTAACCCTGCCAGCCACTATTTGTCACTACCCACCTACCTACCTACCAACCTACCAACCTACCTACCTACCTACCTACTACCCACCTAGCTACCTACCTACCCCCCGTTGTCTGCAAGGACTGCAACGGTGTGCCCAAGCTCTCAACAGCCAGGTAACTGGTTCACAGCATGATAGAGAAGGGAGCCATTGAGAGTGTGCCCTCCCCCCCCCCCCCCCCCCCCAGCTAGATTACCGTATTTCCCCGTAAGTTAGTTCTCCCCAATGACTTAGTATCCCCCTATAAAAAATACACTTTCCACTGCCGAGGTTATCACCCCGAAAGACAGCCCCCCCCCCCCCCGAAAGATAGTAAGTTCGTACCCGTCCTACATGTACAGACACCGTACAGTACATACATCATATGCACGGACACTAGAGTTGCGCAGGCTTCCCACTGCGTGTCATTTACCCCCGATAAAAAGTACTCCCTGAAAGATAGTACCACCCCCGAAAGTTAGTACTCATGTGGCTGCTAAGTTCGAAAGTTAGTACGTACTAACTTACGGGGAAATACGGTATTAATTTTAGTGAGTCTATTCCTTTCGGTGGCCAAAAGATTCAGAGTTTTAGACAAGATGCGGCCGATATCAGACCTACGTCACCTGGACACGTGTATTTGATACAAACACTTCAAGATGGAAGGGCTTGGCCTGGAGGTTAGATAATATTGCCCCCCCCCCCCCTCTGAGCGTGAATCCTGAAGGTAGTGTGAGGAATCACAGCATAGTGACACCCATCTGGGTCCTTTGCCAGCGAAAAAAGGTGAAGAATGAAGGTGGGGTGGTGGGTTGGGAGGCAAGAGCTGGACGAGCCAGCATGGTGCCTACTTAGCGTATGCGAGGTACAAAGCGAATGTAAAAATCAAGTAAGGTTTGAATTGCTGTCTGCGGTTGGGCAACAACTACAAAAATAAAAACATCATATTGGTGATAATCAACTTGTTGTCAGCGGTGTTTGGCTTGTGCCAATGGAGCGTGTTGTCACACCATGAGGATAGCGATCATGAGGTTCGCTCCGTGTCAATCTAGTAATAACTCACTCATCTTTGTTCAGTCTCTCTATGCTATCGTTCAACGTGAAGTAAAACCCTTCTTCCTCGTCCGAATCATGACGTTGCTTTGCTGGCTGGGGAATAGGGCTTGAAAGTGCTACGTCTCAGCCAGGCCGGACGCATGCCAACGCTAAATTCTGGACCCACTTGAATCCAGTTTATTGTATGGATCCACACACGCGTGGGACTGTTTTCTTCACAATAGGCTGACACCTCCGCTGGTATTGATTGGAATTATCTTCACTGGGAGTTTTATACTCAAAACAGCTGTATGACGGAATTGAGTAGCAACAGATGTGTCGCTTTGCTGATGGCGGTGTGCTGTGGCAACGTGTCGAGGTCGGCTGGAGAGCGCAGTTGTGGTGTGGTGGTTGATGGAGAAAAGTATCTTTGCGTTAGCATTTTAATATAGCACAAGCTGGAAATTCAGTGCCAAGTAAGATCGACGCATTTCAGGATTGTTTTCGATTCCAAACATAACACCAGCGTTCAGCCTGCATGGTATCTGCCCAGAAGGCACCGTTCGGCATTGGCATGGTATGGGTGTTGGAAGCTATATGTTAAAAGAACCACAATAATTTGTGTGAGTGACTGAGGAGTAAACAAAAAAGAGAAAAAATGCCAGAATATTGGCCGGCTGAAGGAAGGCCAGCCAGGCCGGCTGACACCCAGGCCGTGGGCGTACATGTAGTATGATCATAGACTTACATGTACCGTTGAACCGGTTGGTTACTAGAACTTCACTCATTCACACATACACATCCACCAACCGAACTACTGGCCTCGAAAAATATTCAAACGACACCTGCTGAAAACGGATCGCTGTGCCTCACTATTCGCACCCTTCTCAGTTGCTTGTAATTGTGCGTGAACGTGCATTACAAAACTTACCAAGAAGACACCAAGTGCCAGTGTACGTATGTAGTTATCACGACTCTACTATATCTACAACGGTGATAGCCACTAACAACATTGTCTAGGCAAACCAGGTGGAACAAGACAACACCAAAATAACTAAGCTTCGACTATCCCAACTGGAGACTATCAAGCCATCCCACCCTCAGTGGGACAGTCCCGCTTTAGCAATGTACGTCAACTGGACGTTGAGCCGCAGAAGACGGTCGCCAGTGCGGGCAGAACATTTCCCACCACATCGAGACCTCTCCACTGCATACGCATTGCAACCGGACAACCTAGCAAATTATTCCCCTTGCATTCGGCATGTTTGCCGTCGATCTACGGGTACTGAAACTGACCCGTGACCAGTTGGGAGAGAGACCTGGCTTAAAAAGAAGCAGGCCTGCAAGGTATGACTGTCAACACAAATAGACATAGCAAGACAAGTTTAATACCACAGTAGTGCACAAACCTCGCAGTGCCAGGCTCTGTTCGTCTACACGCAGGAAGAACTCGCCGAAGATGTCATCCCACCTGCCGTCCTCCATCCAGCGGTGCAAGAACCTGCAAAGAGCATCCACAACAGGGGAACACCATCACATCGCTAACACTGAGCGACGAATTTCCCATGCAGAAGCCGCTGAGCACCACGCCAGAGGAGAAATACTCATAAGTTCGTGCTTGAAGGGGGGGGGGGGGGGGGGGGAACACACGTGCATGAGAAGCAAAAGTAGTCAGCGATGTGACAAAAATCACAAAATGCTACTTGGCTGTAAGAAACGAGGACCCTCTCGGCACTACATTCGCCAATGGTCATGTGCGAATCAGTCTTGGAAATCTCAGCAAATGCAGTGGCTGAATGGGACACACACAAGTGTTGTCCATGGATGCTGGTACGTACTGAAGGTAAGGTTGTAAAGCAGTGGCAAAGAGATGAAGCAAGGCCGCGTAGTGCTGTGAATGCTGGTGTTCAGACGCTTGCTTGTACAGAGAGGAAAGCAAGGCACACGTCTGGGGAAAAAGAGGGGAGATATACACACACACACACACACACACATACACACACACATTATCAAGGAGGCAGGACCATCAAGCACAAATTATCAAGGAGGAGACACCATCACGTACACATTTTAAGGAGGGGAGACCACCACAGACAAATATTCAAGGAAGGCATCGTCTGATCCGACGGGATCCGTCTGTTCTTTCTTCTTTTTTTTTCTCCAGGTATCCCCTTTTTTCTAGCTCTCTTGTGGCATGCTGATGCTGAGACCAATGATGAGTGGAGTGCCTCCAGACTCACTAACAGTCCAACACGGCTACCCTGTAGCACCCACCTTCCCATTGGTCTCTATTGTCATTTTCATGTTCTCCCGTTTTCCCTTTTCCGGTGGGGCGGGGCAGTGCTAGTGAAGTAAAAATATTTAAAATAGAAAAAAATCTCTCAAACCAGTGATTATAAAAAAAAATGAAAGGAAACCACCACACACACATTATCAAGGAGGGAAGACCACCACATACAAAGCATCAAGGAGGGGAAAACAACGCACACATATCTATTGCCAATTTTTGCCCGAGGCATAGATGGTACCGTTTGGTTGCCAATTATTCCACGAGGCATACATTGCACCTTTTGGTTGCCAAATTTTCCGCCAGGACTAGATTGACTAGAATTTACTTCGGTTGCCAATTTTTCTACGAGGCCTAGATTGCACCACCTTTGGCTGCCAATTCTTCCGTGGGGCAAAGATGGCACATTTTGGTTTAATTTTTTTCCGCGTGACATAGATTGCATCTCTTTTTTCTTTTTCTTTTTTTTACAGTGCAAACAGTATGGGGGAGGGGGGGCATAGCCATCTTTGCTGACAAAACACATGCTGCACACAGTACATGTTAGTGCCTTTTCTGACAGCCTCACTAATAGTAAATACCCCATTGTACAGTGATCAATAATTCATACTTGTGACTGGACTGTACATGACAATGTGTGTGTGTGTGTGTGAGTATAGTATAGCTGTGTGTGTGAGTATAGTATAGCTGTGTGTATAGTATAGCTGTGTGTGTGTCTTACAGGAAGTAGTACATCATCATGGTCATCAGACGGAGTGGCTGCAGCAGCTGTGGACACTGCAAGAATGAACCTTGGTTCATACAAGCACACACAAGCATACACACACAACATATTAAGCATACCACGTGCTGTAAAACTCCTAGCAACATCTCCACAGAGAAAGAGAAAGAGAGAGTGTGTGTGAGAGAGAGAGAGAGAGAGAGAGAGAGAGAGAGAGAGAGAGAGAGAAAGAGAGAAAGAAAGAGAGAGAGGGGGGGGGGGAAGAGGGAGAGATAGAATAGAGACAGAAAGAGAAACTATAGAGATACAAAGAGTTGAAGACTGTTGCACAATACTAAGAACAAACCAAAGACTACAAAAAGGGCAACGTCTCATCAGTTTTAAATACAACTTACAGAAGTTGGCGACCAAGCGGTGCGATGGACGTATGTAAAGACAATATGTTCCTTGAAGCCGACTCTGCAGCACCGTATACAGCAAGCACACAATAATAGAAATGTTTATCACCGAAGACAATGCTGGTGAACTACAGTCAACTTTGCGTAAAATGACAATCGGTGGGGCATCAGAAAAGTGTCCTTATTCGCGAAGTGTCCTTATACCCGAAGTCTCATTATATGTATACAGGTATATGGGAATATGCTCTGGGCATGGAAATTCTGTCGTTATTCGTGAATTGTCGTTATATCCACAGTCATTATTAGCGAAGTTGCACTCGTGCCATTGAACAGCTTGAACAGCTTGAACAGCTCGAACAGCTTGCCATGCTAAGAAATTGGCACCATGTGTGGTGTACTATGTAGAAGTGGTCTCTCTGGCCAATAAACCCATTGAATGATTCCTTTCGGTCTTCACTCCCCATAGTACAAGCACACAGACACACATACATGCAGCCAGAAAGACAGACAGACACACACACTCAGACTCAGACATGCCCATCGCTGAAGCGATCACAGCGAACAGCTATGTTAGACATAGCAACGTGTGCACACAGACACAGACACACACACACAAACAGTCACACACACACACACACACACACACACACACACACACACACACACACACACACACACACACACACACAAAAGCACTTACTATCTCCAGTGCACAGATCGAGCAGCGCAGCACGATAGCACTGCAGATAGTCCAGCAGGCCATCGCAGAACGCACGCTGTACCAACGTGTAGGAGCGCGGGCCGGTGACGAGACGCCGGCACATGCTACCAGCGTCCGTACGGGTTAGCCTCAGCAAGCGACGGTAAGCATTGCCCCACGTTGCAACTGAGGAAAGTGCACGCTCAAGAGCCAGACCACTGAAGCCGACCACATGGCAGCGTTCCAGCTTGAGATGATCACCCTGAGAGAGTAAGACAGAGAACAAGAAGCAGCGCACACAGCAAAACAAAGACACTATGACATCCACAGAAAGAAGTAGACACAGCACCAGCTACTAGAAAGATTCTGCAAACGAAAATTCGAACGAAGTTTCGCGACGGGACTTGCGAAAATGTGTACGAATTTTCGCACAAACTTTGTGTTCTGCGCATTTTCGTAGTTTGCACGGGCACGTACGCCATGACCCGATCTCACGAAATTTCCTACGAAAGTTCATTTTCCGTTCCCTGCAAGTTTCGCGTCCAAAGTTGCGAAAGTTTGTGCGAAGTTTCTGTCTTCATGACACAGAGCGAAAGTTTGTACGCATTTTCTTTTTGCAGAACCTCTCTATTAGAACTGCAATTCATATGCCACTTCATACCACATTTCTGTTGCTCTTCAGTCTCTCTTGACAGAAGAACAAGAAATACTCATTACTCAAGCATCCCACCCCATGTTCTAACATCTACGGTTTATGAGCACAGCTGCACAATGCTGCAGTACATACTTACTGAATCACAGGAGAATGTCTGTGATGGAACACCAAGCATGGCGACGCAGCAGTCATGGATGATCTGCGACTGACTCGTCACCTCGATAGGCGTCGACGAGCCAAGGTGCATCGTTTCCTCCAGGACGGCATCCATCGCAACTGACCCAGCCTCACTCAAATAAGACTGACCCTGCGCATCCGAGACACGAGATAGTGCGAAGGTGGATTGGCTTCTGCAAAAGACAAAAGAAGAAAAAGACAAGCAAGGTTAGAAAAAAGATTTGGGAAAAGAAAGCTGCTTAAGTTGTGTGCCATGAACACGAAGATGAAAAGCAGAGCGAGAAAAAAAAGAGAAAAAGCTAGCAGAGGATGGTTTCGATCCATCGACCTCTGGGTTATGGGCCCAGCACGCTTCCGCTGCGCCACTCTGCTTCTCGGTGATGCTATCATAGTTTTGTGAGCATATATTGCACAGGCATGTAAGGCTGTGTTGACACGAGAGTTTTGATTTCTCTTCTGTAGCTATGGTTGGTGGCTCCATCTGGGCGGGGTTGGGGGGGGGGGGGGGGCACAATTCCCGTTCCCTTAGCCGGTCTGTGGAGGTCGCTGTGCGGGAGAACTCACCCGGTGGTGGGATGACTCCAGTGGATCAGGCAGTTTTCGCCGGAGGCCTTCTGGCCCTGGAGAAGCCCCCCCCCCCCCCACCACCACCATTGATATCCGTTGGTCCTTGTGTGGACTCGCAGCGCCGTTTCCCACAAATATGAGCGGAGTAGTGGTTGCCGGGAGGTTGTAGGTGGCAAAGCGGATTGCGCTGCCGTTCCTTTACCTCCTGGTCATGGTCGGAGTTCTTATCTGACTCGATCGACTCCTCTCTGCAGGGGGTCCCTTCTGCGTACCAGCTCTTAGTTGAGTTCAAATCGGGTCGAGTTTCAACCAGACATGAACACAGATTGATTGGAACATGCACATGGTGCATTGCGCTTGACCCGGGTTTATTCATTTTTCAACCCTCCCTAGGGAACCGCACAACCACACAACCGTACTTAGGTGCGTGTTTTCACGCCAGGTTTGCACAGCACTGCACAGGTAAATTGAACGTTGCTACGAGTCTCCGGTGAGATATAACTATGTCTAGCCTGTCAAATATGGACTTTTCACGCTTGAACCCAAAAGCTTCTTTTTCTTTTTCTTTTTTCCCGATAAGTGCGCATGCTCCGTCCCTTTCCCTTTGGCCTCCTTTCATGCACAAACGAAAGCTTGGCAATTTGTCTCTTCCCTATCTTGCGGATTTGGAAGAAAGCTGCCAAAGTTGGGCGCTGTGAACCAGCGAGAACATAATGAATAAAAGCAGAGTGAGAAAAAAGAAAGAAAAAAGCTAGCAGAGGATGGTTTCGATCCATCAACCTCTGGGTTATGGGCCCAGCACGCTTCCGCTGCGCCACTCTGCTCCTCGGTGATGCTATCATAGTTTTGTGAGCATATATTGCACAAGGCATGTAAGGCTGTGTTGACATGAGAGTTTTGATTTCTCTTCCGTGCCTATGGTTCGTGGCTTTATCTTGGTGGAGGGGGGGGGGGGGGCATGATTCCCGTTCCCTCGGCCGGTCTGTGAAGGTCGTTGTGTGGGAGAACTCACCCGGTGGTGGGATGACTCCAGTGGATCAGGCAGTTTTCGCCGGAGGCCTTCTGGCCCTGGAGAAGCACAGCCCCCCCCCCCCCCCCCCCCCACAATCACCATAGGTCCTTGTGTGGACTCGCGGCGCCGTTTTCCACAAATATGAGCGGAGTAGTGGTTGCCGGGAGGTTGATATAACTATGTCTAGCCTGTCAATTGTGGACTTTTCTTACTTGAACCCAAGAGCTTCTTTTTTCTTTTCCTTTTTTTCGATAAGTGCGCACCCTTTCCCTTTGGCCTTCTTTCATGCACAAACGAAAGCTTGGCAATTTGTCTCTTTCCCTATCCTACGGATTTGGCAGAAAGCTGCAAAGTTGGGCGCTATGAACCAGTGTGAACATAATAGAGAGGGTCCGGAGTACGATTTTTCGTGCCAAAATCCGTAGAGGCGCTACGGATTTTTTATACGTCGTTTTCGCGCAGCGAAATGTTCCGGGGTACGGAACTTATGTGTTTGCCGCCATTGCCTAGGTTACGATCGCACATTCCCGCGCTATGTCTTTTTATTTTGAAAATTTGTACCGAAATCAAAACTTCCCGCGGAAAATCGATGTTTCTCGTTCCAAATTTGTACGCGAAAAATCTTTCTGCACCCGATAACGCAAAATCTCCATACGAAACATGGTTCGCATGGAAGCCAGTTCACACGGATTCTCCGTGCCGAAAAATCGTATGGAGCGCGCCTCGAAAAAAATCTGTAGCGCCCATACGGATTTTGGCACGGAAAATCGTACCCCGGAACCTGAAGAAAAGCAGAATGAGCAAAAAAAATAAAAAAACTAGCAGAGGATGGTTTCGATCCATCGACCTCTGGGTTATGGGCCCAGCACGCTTCCGCTGCGCCACTCTGCTCCTCGGTGATGCTATCTTAGTTATGTGAGCATATGTCATATTGTACATGGGATACATGTACCGTAAAGTACCGCCAGAGCGCCCCGTCTCGCCAGAGCGCCCCGTCTCGCGAGAGCGCCCCACCTTGATTTTACAGCCAGAGAAAGGAAAATCGTGCAACGAAGTGTGTACGATGTGGGAATCTTAGTGTACTAAGGTCACACTTGGCAGGTTTTTGTGTGGAGCTTGTGTCCGCTTGAAGGTACGAATTGACTGCAAAACGTCCAATATGTGTACAAGGTTATTGTCGTATGACCTACAGACAGCAGACCACCTCCACAATACGACCACGAAAGGATGAGATTGTGGGGCGCTCTGGCGGTACTTTACGGTACATGTACTACCTACTACCAAGAGTACATAAACAAGAGTGTGCAACTCGGGATGGTTCCTGTGGGAGCGTAATTCGTGCAGTACGTCACTTCTGACGGCATGGTAAGCCACAGGTACGGTGAATAGTTGCGTAACCAGTCACGGTGGTACAGGTCACTGAGTTTGTCCTGATTTCGGTTTTTTGACACGAGTAGCATGGTGAATTTACTTGCCAGCGCATGTACACAGCGTGCGCAGTCACACAAAAACACCGAAATCCTAAAAAAAACCTTTGCATTGGCTTCTGCCATTGGACGGTGAAATAAAATAAATAAATAAATAAAACAGGACGTCCAAACTATGCAAACTTGGCTGATTTCCGGATTGTGAAACATGAAAATTTGAGCTGTACGCAAGTCGCGGCTTGGCTGACCTCATCAGGGTGACGAAGTGCACGAACTGCGCTGTTTCAGATCTGATATGCGCAGTTGCACACTCTGGTTTATGTACTCTTGCTACTACTAGTACCTCGTTCTGGCTACTGTACACATGCACCGGGTACATGGCATCAACCAGGGCGAGAGAAAGGACGTGCAGAGGAACGGGGCAGTAAAGAGGTAATGTTTAGCAACGCACCGGGATACGTGGCTCTACAAATGTAATGACAAACAGTCATAGCATCCTTTTCTTCTTTGCCGTTGTTGTCTGGTCTTTGCAAGGCCTTCACTCAGCTTTCCATGGATACAGGTTTTTGTGATAAAACAATATCCCTGACTGGCAACAAAAATCGGCAGTTACACTGGCAAAGGGCTGCGACGTCACGCTCTGCGGCCTTTCTTCCCCGAGTAACCTAGACAGACGGCCGAGGCAGAGTGAGTCCACACGAGTACACTTTGCAGTGTGCCACTTTATGCAACATGCCGCTCTGAAGATTACACAACGTTGTGACAGTAGTGCCCAAACTGATCACACGCCACCATTACATTACATTACAATCAAGCTGAAAGCAGCTTGTTTCCGTGGACCAGTCAACATGCTTACACGTACCAATGCGCACCTAAAAGAATATGGCAGTAGTGCACAAACAAACAAACAAACAGTCCTCCACTCAAGGTGTGGTGTTTCGTGTGCCAGTCAGAATTGCATGAATACTTCAAAGTAGTAATATCAACATGATCAATACACCCACCGTGAATCGACAGCCGACTGCTGACGATGAGTAGCAAGCACGTGATGGAGACGATCAAGTGTCGCCGAACTATCGTAGGAGCTTGAGCGCAGAGAACTGAAGACATCGGACATCCTTGCACCAAAGCAACAAAAAGAAGATCAACAAAATCATTCCCGACAATGACCCAGAGCGGATATATCGGTTGGGTTTTCTTCTTTTTTCCTTTTTCGAATGCAGCACGGACACCAATCGAATGGAGTGTCGGTGTTTGACGCTATTGGTGAAATGGCTGCAATGGAGTCTGCGCACCCCGAAAAGAAAATATTCACCACCCCAAGTGCCACAAACATCTACAACAACATGAAACTGATGCGTGATGTTGACATCTATGGCGGCGAAGATTTGGAACATGATGGAATCTCAACGTGCAGTAATTGAAGAAGTGTACGGATAGCCATATAGCATGCTGGGACAATATCAACCTTTCCCCGCTGCTGTGATTCACAACTGTACTTTGTGGGTATATATATATACAGCTGTACATGCATCCAGATTTTTCTCATCACTGTTGTCCGAGGATCGTCCTGTGCGTGAAACTCGGAATTGTAGCCGGCTGGGCCGACACAGTCATACGTTTAGCTAGCGCAATCCAATCTAACTGCAACACACTCGATGCAGCACGCAGCTTGTTTGTGTAGTGTAGAGTGGCAGACAAAATGTACAACAAAAAAGAAAACACACACACAGACACACGCACACAGACACACACACTGCCGTACGATACCTTGCTTCCTCTCCATCTGTGGGATCCTTCAAGTGCGGGATTCTTAGCTTGTCGCCAAGCCTAGCAACTTGACCATGTGTGAGTGCTCCAAACAAACTTCCATCGCCACTGTAGACGGACTGATGCTGCAAGCAAAACGATATAAATCAACAACTGCAATCAGCATATCCCACACTGGTATACAGTTTTGACAGCACACATTACGTGAATAATTCGGACCGCTACCAGCCAATGTAGTCCAAGTGGGTGGATGTGGTGTCTATATGGTGGAGGTGAGTTGACTCGATCCAAGCTAAATGAAACAAATGAAACTGCTTACCTGAACTTGCTGCATCCAGTAAGGACGCGAGCAACTCTGTACAAGTGAAGGACAAACGCGTCAGAACAAACAGAGAACAATAACAGAGCAAAATGAGGACAATGACATCATAGCAAACAGAGGACAATGGCGTCAGAGCAAATTCAACAACAACACACACACACACACATACACACACATGCAGTGCACAGAACCATAATCGTAGGTTAAGATGGCATACTTTCAACCAGTCTTCCACAGGTTGACCTTGAACGGAGAGTTCACCACACTGCTCATGCTCTGCGTTACTGGATGATGGCAGCGAGGAGAATACACCACTGCAGAATTGATAGACACACAGCAAGGACACATGACAAAGACACACATAACCCGACAATTACTCAATCTGCGGATAGAACTCTCTCGTGGACTCATCAGCGCAGCACAAGGAACATGTGGCCGAACCTGATAGCAATGAAAAATAAATTTTCTACAGCCAGACCAACCAATTACAACTCAACGGCTATTGATCCAAACAACACACAAGGCATACTAGCATGTACATGTACTCGTGCACTACTGCATGACTGCGTGTACATTGCACACCACTAACTACGCCTGTAACAACTAGCGTATAGAACGCCGTGGATACATGTCGTTTTGTTGAATGTTTTTGACAGCTGATAAGCCAAGGAGAGAGGGCATGCTTCGAAGGCTACCGTCCTCCCACCATGCCTCGTAAGCTGCGGAAGCATTCTACAACAATACGGCCGGGCTTCTTTACTTCTCGATATTCAGTGCAGGGTTCAACAAACATTCAGTACAGCATGTCATAGATAGACCATTTATGTACTTTGGTGATAGCACCGGATGTAACGTACCATTTGAGGACCTTGAACATGCTGCACCAGGTATTAGAGCCCAATATAGAGATACAGTGAAACCTGTCCAAGACGACCACTCAAGGGATCTTCAAAATGTGGTCTCTGTTACCAGGTGGTCTCCTTATCCAGGGTCATTTGACTGGAAATAGCATCCCTTGATCCTGGTTTCAGTGGTCTTCTAGGACAGGTGGTTGCCTTATCCAAGTGGTCGCCTTGACATGTTTCACTGTACAAGGTCATGATGTTATGGCCAGTGAAGGTATGATGGTACTGTGCTCTATCGGAACCTCTAGACACATGGCCACTCGCCACACTAACCTGTCATATTGCATGTAGGGACGGGGCCGATACACATAGTCCGCAATCGGCTGGTGTGTCCTGGCCAGACATGTGTCAGAATAGTCTAGCGGCCGGTGAGTTGGGTACACCGGTGTGGACTTTTATCACAAACACACACACACACATATGCACAGACACACAGACACACACACACACACAGATACACACACACACACACACACGAATGCATGGAGAAGCGCACACACGCATGCGTTTCCACATGAAGAAACGGCAGCGAAGCGGCAAGAAAGGAAAAGAAGAACAGTCAGATGCAACACTCTTTTAAAGTGGATACAGGGGGCAGCCAAATAACTATTGGCCAGTTTATACTCCCTTAGGAATCACCTTTTAGCTCTTGGTATAAATGGCTGGAGTATTAACCACTTACTATTGTAACTACTGTAGCGGACATGGAAATCCAGTCGATTGACCGGGGCCGGCGCCCTCAGCCTCAAGAATGACTTTGACACCTCTCGCCATATGCCCACGTCCCCAGAACTTACTCACTACTATCCACTTCCGTCCATCCACAGTTGGCCGCATCCTGTTTGCTCTCAACCGCAGCAAGGTCACTGAAAGGAAGTGTCTTATGACTTGAGTTCACGGACTTGTGTCTTTGCAGGCGAAGTAAGCTTGCGAAATTAGTTTGACCTCCAAACTACCGTTCGCAGAGGCACACTTTTGTACTGAGCCTCTGTGGCTCGGTATATCGATGCATACTTATAGCTTTAATAACAATCTGTCTTTCTATGCACCGGAATGTGTATAGTGCACGCAGCGTTGACAGCACCTTGCCAGCAATGGCACTGTAAATGTGCCGGTATCTCTCACCTCGGATAGCTGCAATAGAGTTTGAAGACGCTGGCGTTGGTACGCGAACGCCAGACCACAACCCCGCTGCACATCGGCAGGCAAATCCGGCCGCCCCAGCTGCAAGAGGAAGCGAAGAATGGCCGGCCCTTCAGCCACTGCACCTGCCGAACAAAGGACGCGAGCAATAGACAGTATGCACAATATCCTTGTCATGCCGTCCATACTGAGACAGTGGAATGAGTTAGTTAACAAGAACACGTCATGGTAGTGGTGAACTTTTCTTGCGCCCAAACCAGATCACACGACGCTTGCGGATACCAGCCCGAACAGTTCACCAGTCACACTCCACGACAGCTAGTAGTTGCTCCTGACAAGTCTTGTTTCGTTCCATATTAAGATGACGGGAACTCATCATGCTGGTGTCTGCAAGCGTCGTGTGGTCTCGTCTGGTCACAAGAAAATCTAACACTACTATGAATTGACGGACCAAAATGAAGATGGCAGCAACAAAAAATAACACGTCATTTGAAAATAACAAAAAAGAAGCTGACGCAAAACTCGACCTGGGTTTTGAGCGTCAAAGGATACAAAAACAACAGACATACAGTGAAACAAAAAAGAAAGCTTCCCACACCGGGAATCGAACCCGGGCCGCGGCGGTGAGAGCGCCGAATCCTAACCACTAGACCATATGGGAGAGGCAACAAACAATCACTAGAACTTCTTAATCAGCCTTGAATCGGGACCATAATTATCTCTTCTGGGGCAACAAGCGCATGGGCAGCTTGGGGTGTTAGCCGTACCGGCCGGGGTCTCAGCCGCAGCCCCGTTTCGAGCCCAACATTTGCACTTTTGTTGACATTCGGAATGCAAGCCGCACATCTGACTTTGAATGATTCGGCCATCCTAACATAATGGGTATCTGTATGTGTACTTCAAGTACTTACAAGACGTTACCAATGGTTAAAAAGTTGAAAAGCATGACTGAAGTTTTAACAAAATTCTACTCGTCTGTCCTCTACTCTGAGCTGACAACATGTAGGAGCTTCGTGCTGCTATGCAACCCATCATGTATTGTACTACGTGAAAAGTAGCTGAATGACACCACACATGCATTATATGCATGGAGCAGTGTAGTGCTGGTCGAGTTGTCTCCAGCATTCGGAGTCTAAGCCTGCAGGAGCGAGTCTTATCATGTGTATTTAAAAGTGCGGCTAACACCCCGGTACTCTTGATGGTATGCGCTGGGAACAGACTAGTCATCAAATGTCAACTGAGATTTAAAAACACTAAGGGCAAAAGATCCTTAGAGCCAGGTAGCTTGTGTGCAAACTTTCCACTAATACATGAACATGATGTGGATATCGCCGCAGCTAGGATGTTGTTTTGGATATTATTATTATTGAATCTTATTTTACTAGGGGGCTCCCAATAGGCGGGGACGCCTTCTGACAGGGAACCCAAGCTTGCAGAGCGAGTGGATTTTTTCAATTGCTATGGCAGGACGTATGCATGTATGCTTATCATCAGCATGACGAGTACTACGAATACTGGTGCTGTTGGGTATGCATAGGGCATTGTTGCAACGACAGTGCCTACCCTTTCACCATTACTTGGACTGACAAAGACCTCAACACAACAATTTTCTGAGAAAATTCTCAACCGAAAGCACTTTGGCAGAGCGATTTCTTGGGCCTACCAGTAGGATGGCAGGCAAGCCATCACGTGATAACATTACTGTGTGAATATGTATGTGAGTGGCACGCTGAGTGTGCAGCTTACGTATACTACATTTATGACATTGAAAACAAGTTCCAATGATATGTAGGTGCTAATCTTTCACAGAGGCAAGTTGCCATGCCATATTTCTGTGAAATATTTCCTTGGCTTGGGTTTCAGCACTATCTGATGTCTCACGTCTAAAATCGAGAACAGATACAAGTAGATGGTAGTACATGCAGATGTACCTTCTGATGACAACTTCTTGAAAAGAGAAACTTGTGCTTGAAGCTCATTTGCCCGGTCGTATTGACCCTGTTGCCTCCATGCCGAACAGATCGAGTCGATATCCGACTCGACATCCTCTACAACCGCAGCAGCATCCTGCTGCACTGACTGACTCGAGCCTCCGCAGAAAAGAGCTGATAGGCCTTTGGTTTTCAAATCGTCGTGAACCGAATCATACTGTCCAAACAATCGCAGTTTCCCTTCCAAGTCGTCAGCAATGTGCAGATCAGCAAGCCGCCCGATGGCCTCTATTGCCATCTCTTACCAATAGCACTTCGACTCAGAGGCCTTGCGTTCCTGTAAGCTGCTGAGTGCTACAAACCAGAGCTAATAAACGAAAGCAGCATGGATCGCTCCAACAATTTTCGTAACACAGCGAAAATCCAGGTGGTCATGATCGACTTCTTCATCTTCTACAACAAACATTTCGCGCGGTTTTTTCGATTTGCTTGTGCGCATGTGACGTAGATATCTCTCTTGTGATTCGTGACCATGGTGATTCGGCTCGAGGCGCTAGGCCTAGGCGCCTACAAAGACAAGTCACAAGGCCTTCTTGAATCTTCTTCCCGTTCTTCTTCTACAACAGTCCTGCCATCCTGGTTTTGAACCCAAGCCCATCATGACCAAGGCAAGACGGTACAAAGAGTTTTACCAGAGAGTCATCAGTATCTTGACAACTCCAAGTCTTTCACCTTACTGTCAAACACTGATAAACTTTTGGCAGATAGACTAATAAGGCTACTCAGTCTGGGCCCCACACAGGCTATAGCTATCTTACAAAGCAGAGCGGCTAGAGCCAGGAAAGCCTGGTGACCGGAATCGAGGGCACTGGGGTCAGCGGACACTGGCGTCGAAGCCTGAGAAGACGAAGGACACTGGAGTCCCTTGGAGACCAGAGCTGGCGGACACCAGAGTGAGTCGATGTACGCCAGAGTCGGAGGACACCGGAGTCGGAGACGGAGGGTGACACTGGAGTCGATGGAGACCAGCGTCAGGGGACGCGGGAGTCGACGGAGTCACGGCCACCGGAGTCGGAGGGCAAAGTACAAAGGAGTACTAGTAAGCGGAGAGCTACGTGCACCGTTGTACAGTACTGAGTATATTGAGGTGGCAGCGGTCGTATGAGACAAGTAGGGGCAGACACTCCGATCCAATGACATACAACCTCGAAGCTAACAGGAAATACAACTTACAAGGAAGGGGTGTGGGGGGGGGGTGGCTACAATAATAACTTGTAGCACTTCCCGCAAAGCTTCAGCCTGGCTTCAAGTGTCCAGTTCACCACCATCCGTGGCACGCCAGCGGTTCCTGAACGCAAAGCTAGTAATAGAATCAGATCTCTTCTACCTGATTTTTTTACTAAGGCCACAGCTTCCAATCATGACATGCAAAGCAGCGATGCATCATCATTTCTTCACTGCCTTGTTACTGGGGAGAGAAATCCCGTTTGGATTCGCGAAAAATGCAACCATCCTCATCATCAATTCAGAGTCTACGGTGGCGGGTACTAGTACACAACGCAGTGCTGCTTGTACTGAGACTTAGCCAAGCAAGCACATGACCGACCGCGGTATACTATTTCGGGTGTTCACCTCCCTCTTCCCAGTCCTTACCTGCCCCTCTTACCGATCTGACCTCAGTGTCTCTTACACAAGTCTGACCCACATGTACACCCCTCCTCCTCCCCCCCCCCCCCCCAATATTGTCTGGCTGAGGATCGGATTTAGGGTGAAACTCCAGGTCACAGTTACATGTATATACATGTAATGCAAAAAGCTGCTCGTATCATATATGGCTCAAACTGAAGGGGTCTCTCTTGACCTTGTTGAGCAAAGGGGAAAACACATTTCAAGCCAACTACAACGACGTACAACGTACGTGTTCCTCCTGTAAGAAGATCCAAGGTCTGTTGACGGCCCTAAGGGTAGCAATGCACGCAATACTCATAGCGTTTAACGGTTATAGGATGGTCTTCTCTAACTTGAGATCACGTATAACCTCTACCCTGCTCAACCTGCTTATGACACTGCACTGTTGGAGTGTTGCACTGTTGGAGTGTTGCACTGTTGGAGTGTTGGTGCAGCAAATTGGCAATGACTACATGTAGACACAACATCACTGCAGCAGTCAATCTTCGTGTGCCAAGCCTAGCACCTACATGTGTCATGTATGATATGAGTACATGTATCACGGTCTCGTTGTGGCCGATCATGGCGACACAGCTACTAGCCAGCAGAGGAAGCTGACCGACTGGAGATGCACCAGGTACACCATGTACACAACAATCAACATGACGGTATATTACACGGGGCAGAACAACAGAGACCAAAAATCTTTCGCGTAAAGCTCTGCCCCTTTTTGAGGTATTGAGCACTGTTTGCAGCGAAGACTCCAGACACTTTGACTGTATTATTATAATAATGTACCGTGCTAGACGATCTCAAGACACGATGTGAAAATAAGCCTCAGTTGCCAACCATGCTGAGCGCTGGTCAACCGCACTGGGAATAGAACCTGTTACTTATTACATGCACCATGGTACAGTGTGTACGTGTACGCCTTCTTGCGTAGTTGGCAAAGACTGAATCACTACTTGGAGTAGGGTCAAATCGTTCGCACCACTTACGCCCCGAAGGGGCAAGCTTAGCGGAGCATCGTCGGTGTATTGATTATTGGACAGGCTGGACCGGAGAGGTGGATGGTGGAGGGGTCGGGCCGGTGGAAAGATCGAGAGGAGGCAGTGACAGTTCAGGCTACACTTCCTAATCATAGCCTTGGTGTGAATAATGAATGTGACAGACAGGACCACGGGGCACCAATCTACTGCATGTACCACCATGTGTACAGTGTACATGTACATGTATATTGTAAACCGCCCTGTCATCAGCCCTGCTAGCATGCTCGTTTTCCGCGTGTACATCGTACGCCGTGTTGACAGCCGGAGACCGCGGAGTGTTGTGGCATTTTGACATGTACTGAGTATTCCGGTCACGTTGAAGCTCGCCACCAGCTTGCAAATACACAAGGCCTGCTTGAGCAAAGTGTTGTCTCACACTTCCAGTTCGTAATGATGTCGCTTCTAGCAGCAGACTGCATTCTGCCACATTGTACATGTAAACTAGTCAATACTACTTGTACACAGCTCTAGAGACTCGTGAGAGGCCGCATGCAATCGCCTCATCACTAGTCGCCGCCAGGCCAAGTCGATCGTGGAAGGTGTGATTGTGTTTTGTCCAGCGTGAACGAAGGCAATCCACACAGTGACAAGTCTATTCATAATGGAGGATTACATGCACCACAGTGTACTAGTAAGCAGTCGACAGCACAATGTAGAGTCGTTATACTCGTGTAGTTCTTGAACTATGCTCATGAGCAGGATGGCTTGTTGGTTACTGAGCTGCTGCTGGTCGACCACTAGTTGTAGCTTTGTTGTTTCCGGTGTGCTCTGAAGTTGTTCAATCACAAGTGTGGCTCACTCTCACTCTCTCCACCACGTTGATTTCTAGAAAATAGCACGATTACATGTAGACTAGCTGTCGTGTATGTGGTACGCTAGAGTATAATATATTATGGCTCGTCATCAGGACGCAGGCCTGGCTGGACGTGTGTGTGGTTCCCATGCCCCAGCAAGCAGCCTGATCCTCTCTTGCCAATCGACCACGTGCTCTGCAGGTTGACGGAGACGAGGAGGTGATCGACCCATGTAATGATCGAAGCAGCTTCAGCATTGCGGGTCCTCTCACACCATGTGTGTACCATGTCGCTACATATGTATGGCAGTTGTGACTCTTGGGTACATAATCAGTCCTTCAGGCTTCACATCAACCTGTGGTAACACATTACATGTACTCATTAGTTGAAGGAAGAACCTGTCGACGAATGAGTCATACTGCAGCAGCCTCATTGTCCAAGCTGCTGCATCAAGTGGGACCAGTCACCTGCAGATGGATGTCAGACTCAGAGAAGACCAGCAGCACAGTAGCCCGCAGACTGTAAAAGGGATGGAACCAAGGCAAGAGCAATCAGTAAAACCTGTCAAGGTGACCACTGTGATAAGATGGCCACATGCCCCAGAGGACCACAGCAACTGAGGCCAAGGCCCAAGGGGTGTTATTCTCCGAGATCGGCAGTGTGACTCGTTGGCCTTGTTACCCGATGGTATCCTCAAACACTGGTAACTCAGAGCCAGTAATGTTGCACTACTAAGGCCCCACTGCTACATCTCGCCAACTCTGCACCTTCCCACATGCACGGAGTCTGTCACAACGCATGGATACCCCCCCCCCCCCCCAAAGCACGGCAACACAAACAAAACACCCAGCAACAGGCATTGCTATTGTGTAGTCACGGATATACTTGACCGTTTACATCTACATGTACATTGTGCTGTCATTGTGTTCGGTATACTCAATCAGTTGTGTACCGACTTGTAGTAGGATCCTGGCTATGCACTCTTACACGCATCCCCTTGCAACTACATGTACATCTACACTGTAGATGTACATGATACAGTATTGGAACACAATTCGAGGTGTGTGGTGGTGGGGGGGGGGGGGGGAGGGGGGGGCATGGGGCTTGGGGGCCTGGACCTGGTGTTTGCCGGCGTTCTAGGGAATTAGCATTTTTGAAATGTATGGAGGGGAGCACTTTCTCGTGCCTCCTCGTATGGATGGTTGCGGCTGAGGAATCTGAGGATGGTCCTTGCCATTTGGAGACATTACAACACTGAACAGCGATTGACCGCTTCCCAAGACAAGGTTGTCGCCTTTCCTGAAGCGGGTTCCTGGCCCTTCTGATATTGTTGCGTGTGTGCGCGTGGGTTTTCTTCAGCTTGTTCCATCAGTATCTGCATGCCAGTCTTCAACGCTCGCTTGGATGGGCCACGCTGAATACACATACACATATCACGTGGGAAGGCGGCGCCGGATGTTAGATGTCGGACTGCTGACTGCACTGGAAATGCAGGAACGGTACGGTAGACCTGGGACGTGAGAGTGGAATCAACCACGAATGCGGAGTACAGCGCAATTGGCTTCGAAAGCCATGTCACGCTATAAATGTGTCTATTGCTGGAATTCGACTGACTTGGAAATTTGGTCCATGTAATGATTCCATCCTGGTTCTTGCCCTTGAGTGTGTGTCAGGGCGTCGTATAAAACGACTCACTGGTGTGTGTCAAACAGTGTGATCGCGTGGGCGTGCGTGTGTGCCTGTCCATTACTAGTAGCTGACGGCAACAGCGTAATACGCCACTAATGGCCCGTATCGTGAGTGAAGATGTGCTAAGAATAGCTGCATTTGACGCCATGGACATCGCCAGTCGTCCCCATCGACCACCTTGTATTGCACAGACAGTGCTAGTGCTCGTCTTGTAAGCTACTGTATAATCAAGAGTGACAAAAGTGGTAATGTACATGTACATGTACGACTCATACTTTGACTATGGTGTCAGTTAGCAGCGACGAATCACTGACGATCCAGTTAGCGCCGAGTACGAGTCAGTCCTGTGTAGGCTGTGAACGCCCAAGTGGTCAAACTGTCGCCACGCGCTACGTCACACTGGGCTCCCCTAATGACACCAATAGTAATACTAATACGGAGCATCAGCAAATCGAATATTCGAATGAAATTCGAGAATCGTCACGAAAAGCACTCAATCAGTCGAAACTAGGGATTTGTTCGACTGAAAAATGCCCGCAAACAGAAAATACTTTTCGAATACTTTTCGAATGCTCCGCGCGTGCTCTAGTACACGGCGCACTACGAGTACTCATTCTTGCGCATGTAGCTACTAGTTCTTACTAAAGTACTAGTCAGGACTTCTTGTCAATCTTGACGCTTTCCTCTCTCTCGAACTGTGAAACGTTTTATCAAGTGTGCATTTTGTTTCATTTCAAGTATCCTGGAATCATGGCTTTGTCACCAACTACCAGCCCCGGTATGCCTCCTGCTCCCAGTACTGCAGTAGCCCTGCTGGCGTTGTCTCGGCATCTGCGTCTATCGTGAGTTCCCCGCAGGGAGAGGGCAACTCAAAGTGTGCCAAATATTTGAGGGTCGACCTTACCATGGATCTCATTCTGCTGAGGCAGTGTAGGGCCCACCCTCACCTATTCGTCCGCAAATCTCCTGATATGCAAGGGATAGCGGAGGAGCTCGGCCGAGATCCGCCTTTTCAAGGGGTCTCCAAGAGAGATCCTATCGCCAATAGCCTGAATCGGATGAAGCATCCGCCCGCGCTTCGCGTCATCCCCAAAGGCAATGAGAAACAACAGCAACTCCGTTCATTGCACATCCCAAAATCCCAGTCCTCAACTGCTCAAGCTAAAAAAAACTCGATTCGAAAATACTGGACTGCGCTACATGCTGAACCTCTTTTTCATTCGAATTTTCTCTCTGATTTTCTTTTTGCCATTCGAATAATCAAATCGAAAATTCGATTTGCTGATGCTCCGTATTAGCAAGAGTCAATGAAACCGGAACTCTCAGCGCCTAGGCTAGTTTGCAAGGTCGAAACGACTAGCAATCTGTCCGGCAAAAGTGAAATTCCAAGAAATAAGTGTACATGTACTTAAGTAGTACTGTGGACCAATACTGTATCATACTGAAAAATGAGGAAGCGACACTGAAGACGGGCAATGCACTCCGAAGGTAGGAAAGAAACAGTACATAGCCTGTCATAGAGCAGTATCAGTAGTGACACTAGTACATGTACATGTAGTAGTGGTCAGGAAGTCGTCGAAAGTCCTCTTTTGGCGGTTATCATGGTTATCCGCTGCTCGGGCGACTAGCTATACACATTGCAACGCTTCCAACTTCCAAGCCCACTGCACACCGACGGACAGAACAGCTTCTTCCCTCATTGCCACAATTGGTACATGTACTAATCATGCTTGCACTGACTTGTCTTCGGTTGTTCACATACATGTATGTACATGTGCATGCAATATCATGATTTGTGTAATGTGAAGAGCATGGTCAACTACTTAGACCCAGATAATTGTGACATCTATTCTTCGTCGTTGATCTGCTGGACAATGGTGATGTCATAATCATGTTAAGGTAATACTAGGTGTGAAAGGTAATACACTGTACTATGCATTGCTAATACAGTGTTGTGTAGTAGTTACATCACACTGTTCAGCAATAGCCGTGGTCACACTGTCTCACAGCCATGCAACACTCTTACATGACGTAGAGTTACTTCAGAATAATGTCCACGCTGCTGCTGGCATTGCTGCCATGCTGACATTTCTGTCACAAAGAAAATAATCACGTAGATAACTTTCAACCGGTGTGAATGCCAGTCAGTGGGTTACTAGAGAGGTGCATGGGTGTCTATGGCGTACACGCAGTCACACCCACACAAACGCACAGACATTCACACGCGCGTTGAGCACAACAGACGCACAATCCGGTGTCTGCTTAGTCAACGTCAGCCTCGGCTGACAGCTCCACCTGGCAGCAATGTTTCTTCCAAAATGGCCTCACTGTGACATTCTCCTCTACTGTGACGCGCACACACACACACACACACACACACACACACACACACACACACACACACACACACACACACACACACACACACACACACACACACACACACACACACACCTTGACCTTTGACGCCCATCGCCGGAGGCGATGATAGCAATGCTACGGCAGAAGCCATAGCAACTTGTGCTGGGATTACACCATTCAACAGCTTGCAAGGCTGAAGAATTGACCGTCACCGTCACACACACACACACACACACACACACACACACACACACACACACACACACACACACACACACACACACACACACACACACACACCACACACACACACACACCACACACACCACACACACACACACACACACACACACACACACACACACACACACACACACACACACACACACACACACACTTCTTCAAGTTCTTCCAAGGTATTAATACCTGGCTTGATCCATTATCGGATGGTGGCATATCGAATGAACACGCACTGATTACAGTGACAGCGCTGCTACGGCATTGATCTGCGTCTGCCGAATAATGGTTGAAACCCACCCATCTTGTTCGGTGACAGCACACAACGCTTGGATCACAGTGTTCCATGGAGTCAGATTACAACCGGCAGGGTGAACTGTATCAAAAACGTTTATAACTTCCCATGTCGGCTGCATGCATATCAATGAAGAAGGAAGAAGGTCCATCCATCACCTAGCATCATCTGTAATCATCGACATTGTGAAACTACTAGCCTAAAGGTCTATAACCCCAGGGGGTTGTAGGCTCTTTCGACCAGCAATAGTCACGATACTAGTAATCTGGACAATGGTGGGGCCTTTATCTTCATTTATTTTAGGTTTGTCCTCTTGTATTGTTTGCGGAGACAGTCGACTTGGGACTAGCATCCGCTCCCACACACTTCCAAGCGTGCCCGCTTCCTTGTATCGACGCCCTCTGTTTGGTAGCCTGTTGCTTGTCTTCAGCTGTCTTGTGAAGGACAGTGTAAGGGTCTAATGACGAATGCGTCGAGATCGAATGGGATAAAACAGAACTTTACTGCTCATCAATTAGAACCCGGGAGGGGCTGGAAATTCCCTGCAGCCCTTTATAAGCACTGTGTCAGCACTCTGCAGACACCACCTATGCGTGCATGCATGATAACGAGCCGCCACGGAATGTGCATCGATTCCCACCTACGTCTCAGAAGCAACAGAAAGGAAATGGCTGTAATTAGTCACAGCTATGAGCTGATACCGACCAGTACCTGCTCACATTGCCAAACCATTGCTTCTATTACCCTATACGGCTGGCTGGTGAGCCTCAGGCCCTCATTCCGACCGCCACACAAACATGCGCGAGATGAGCGTGAAAACAAATTACAAGTGCTCGTCTCGATGCGTGCGGGTTGACCACAACGACACACCGAAAGGGGTCTTAGCGAAAGTGGAGGAAGAGTCGCGGGAATCATGGTCTGGCACACGCAGTCTTTACCGTCCGCACACCCGATCAGATTCGCTAATGCCCAGCACTCTACCTTTGAGGGACATTCGGGGGAGGCAGCGGAACTGACATGGGAAACTGTCGCTTGACCTGAACTCTGAAGCGTATGGTGTGAGCACGAGAGAAGCCGTCTGGCCTCCACCTCCGACGCGCGGGGTGACTGAGTATGGCCACAGTCTGGACACGGCTTACTTGTAAAGTTGTAGTCCTACTGAGCGAAGTAGAGACATTGCTGCTGCGTATACTGTGCTCACAACCTGTGGGCACATTCCTTACAGCCTGCACCGGCCGCACTGGCGGTTCCGTGTTCTCACCGAGCCTGCGTTCTGTGTTCTGTGAGCAGCATCCATCTAATGTCACTGTTCTACTTGCTTCCACTATAAAAGTCTTTCTAGCTAGCCAGTGGTAGTGGTGGAGTAGCCTGAACCGATAATGCCCAGGTCTGGAGGAAATACACACACACACGCACGCACAGGTGCTAGGCCTTTCGTGGTGGCGAGCCACCGACGACGCGACCACTTGCACATCACTTCTCGCCAGTTTCCGGTGCTGTCCCGTTGGCTGACCCATAAACCTTGTGTGATCTCGTCAGTGCTGCTTGTGCCCTATCCCTTCGCGCGCAAAGTCCACACACACTGCTGCCAGTACTACTGGAGCTATCACATAATTCGCAATCACAGCCGATGACCTTCTGTATACTGTGTGTATGTGTGCATGTGACACTGCCGTGGCCGCGGTGTTGTGGAAGTCGCTAGTCGGCAATGGCATCGTCAGCTAGGTAGGCGCTTTGCGTGTAGCAGCATCAGACAGCCTACCGCTAAATCACGCTGAGGCATGTGAGCTGTGGTGTATTACAAATTTCGTAGTGGCGATGGTGTCCTGTAATGATTATGTGAGGGTGAGAAAAAAGCTAGAGTAGAGGAGAAAATCGCCAGAGTAACTGTGTTAGGACTCCTGGTTTTACTAGTATTAGGTATCGGAGAAGTTTGTTGATGTCCTGAACCCCTACCCGGCAACAAGCTAACTACGAAGAGAGTCACGTCGTCCATCGACGGCTCAGTGCAGTGACGAAACGTGGGACGATGGACGCGTACAGCGTATCGCCAGGCCACACATCAACTGGCAATCAATGATCTTAGCAGTTGCATGCTGCTATCGTTGTTCACCAGCTAGCTCTGCACTCTGACCTCCTGCACTCCATACCCACTGGCGGTGCTACTCTGCCAGCTGCTTGCTTAGTTCGCGCCACTGGCACTGACGTTGCGCTGGGAGTGTGTGTAGCGATCTGCGCGGTTTGGCAAAACCTTACTCCGCTGCGTGCAGTCCTAAACCAAGAGTCAAGACTTGGCAAGACTTGGCAAGCTGAGAGTGAGAGAACTAATGCCTGCTCCTGATGCTGCTGGCCTTGGGCGCAGATTTTGAAACTGAAAAACCTTTTTGCACTCGCTTCAAGGAAGTTGGTCCTTCACTGGACCATCTCGTCCAGACTTGTTGTACACGATTGAGTTTGAGTTGTCCTGCAAGCAATTAGGTTGCCTTGCTATGTAAACAGACAGCAGTTAGTACCCGCAAGTACCAGCGTCGCAGAGCAATTTCCCTCCAAAGTGCCAAAGAGCAGTAAACATATCGACCACAAACGGAACCATTGCGGTGTCAGGCGAACTGAAGACGACGCTACTGGCACTGCCCCTCTGCGAGTCTGGAGCGCATAATACCTTCCTCTGAATGATCTAGTGTGCCCATCATCAGCTGTCACGCCGTCAGCATCAGCGTCAACATCGCAATTAGCATTTTCCCAGCTCACAGAGTGAGTGGGAATCGTGCTGCGGGTCGCTTGTCAAGAGTTACACCGAAGATGTTACCCGCACAATTGACCGCCGATGTGCAAAGCTCGAGGTAGTAAATAATTGTCGGATAGCGGACACGGCGTGTGTACGTGCGGACCAATAATCGACCAACAATCGCTCGGGTGAGTTGGTGGAGTGGGCTGACGGCGGACTACTTTTGCGTGAACGCTAAGCCCGGAGTGTGCAGCGTCAGTAGCAGCTTTGGCAGGAACAAGAGAGAGCGCGCAAGTACACAGCGGCGCACGACCTTGCTGGCAGAGCGGTGTCGTTTGTACGTGAATGACATCGGTCAATGTGATCGTGTCCCTGCTCCACGCGGAGGAAACGAGTTACAACACCAACGTGGTCTCACACGCACTGGTATCCGCGCTCAGACCATCGACTCGACCACGTCCTTTGCTGCTGCTGCTGCTGCTGCTACTACTGCTACTGGCATTGGATAGGCCACTACGCTAGCACCATCACCAGTCCACCACCCTGCTACTGAGTCTGTCGTACTGGGTGCATAGGCAAGAGTGCTGGCAGTGCACACAGGTCACAACACCTCACTGCTGGCAGGGTATTTATCACAGAGGTTGTTGTTACATCTGCTCTGGTCTAGCCAGCGCTAATGCTCCCTGTAGTATTGGTATGGACAGCAGTGAGGTAGTGCTGTTAGGTGACAGAGATAGATATCAGACTAGGGCTGTTGGTGTGGTTACTGGAGGAGCAGTGTCACAAATGAGCAGGTTGCCAGCAGACAGTAGCATAGGTGGCAGTACCACTGCTAGTACTAGTAGCAGCACAGGTGAGATCAACATCCTGAGAGCCATCGACCTTCCACAGCAGGCCCACCGCAGTACAGAGCTGCCCACGACACAGGCACATGACACAGCCACCACGTTGAAGGTGCCTCTGTGGATCTACTCGGTCATAGGTCTACTGGCAGTGGGACTATTGGTCACGGTGTTTGTGATATGCGTATACCTGAAGCTGCGTCGCAAATGGAAGCGGCAGCAGCGAGAACGCAGCCAGTCTGCAGCTAGTAGCAGCACCCACGAAGGCGGCAGCAGAGCACAGTACATGGCGGCGACCAGTCCGCCGCAGATATTCGCAAGCCGCCATGATCGTCCTATGTCGGGCGCTCATGCCGTGTCACACAAGACACCTGAAATGCCGCCGGCCCGAAGCAAATCGACCAACGGCGGAGCAGACGGCAACGGCAACTCAAAGAAGGTGCGGCGCGGTTGGTTCAATGCCGGCTCAGGCTCGTTGCATCATGCCCTGTCCAGACTTAGCGGGCCGGACGTAGCGTCCGGCGGCTCCAGTGACTCTCGCAGTTTCAAGGTCGACAAGCACACGGTGTCGTATGGAAGCCGCTTTCACGTGGCACAGTCACCGGATGCATCCGTTCATTTCCGTGTCGGAGGCGGGCGACGTGGTAGCATCCCGCACTACCCGTATCCCAAGCAGGGCCATGGTGGTGCAGCTTTAGAAGCAGCACCAACCGGTAACTGGTCAACGGACGGCAGCGGGGAGAACGAGAGTGAGGAAGTCACGCCACCGTCGGATAGGATAGGCGCCGCAGCTGCCACTTCACACGGCCTCGACTCCAGCCATGCCGATAGCTCTCTGTTCATGGCTAGACGGCCGTCAAGCAAACCACCACCAACGCTAGGGGCATATCCGAAAGCAGCCGCTGCCTACAAGGGCATGACGGCGCATGAGCAGGTGATGCTGCCCTATTCTCGTTCCCATCAGCGGAGAAAACCATCAACGTCGTCAAACAATACCTCCTGGTCACCTCCACACAACCCAGCCACTAGAGCTGACATGCACTCACATGCAGCAGCAGCAAGTAGTGCCGGCGCAATGATGTTCAGATGTACTGGCAACAAGGAGCAAGCAGGAGGTATGACAGCAGGACAGGGAGACCATCACCTGCTAGAGAGGCATGTACATGTACCACACACACTGACCAGTGAAGATTACGCCGGAGGGGACCTGGCGCACTCGACGTTCTACCGTCCGCAGGTAACATCCATACCGGTTACGTGCCTGACTGGGCCAGGACAGCGCGATGGTGATGGCGTTATTACACCGCGCAGGCGAGACACTTCATCAGCACCAGCAGGCCGGCACCGGCAGTTACACGACCATGCAGCGCCAGCTGTTGCTAGCGGTCGAACTCGGCGACGGAGCAGCTCCGAGGCACGCCAGGACTTGCCTGCACAGCATAGGTACGAAGTGGATGTAGACAGGCATTATGGCTTAGGATTGTCTCAGGCACATAATTTACATCACTCACATCATTCACACCATTCACATCATTCACATCAGTATGATGTGCCTGCTAGAACATTGCTGCCAGCCGAGCAGACATTATTACCGGCAAGTTCCACTACCCAAGACAGAAGAAGAGCTCCACGAGCAGCGGCATCCAGCAAAGTGCAGCGTTCCTCTAGTCAACGCAGTCACGCCAGTGCACCGCGCCGGCTCAAGCGAAGCAGTCGTTACATCAGCGACGATGCCGTCAATCAGTCCGGGATGATGCCGGCGGCACAGCCACCGTGGGAAGATGACTTGGCGGTGGGTGACCGGCAGTCTCGAGACTCCGGTATGATGTCCAGCGTTCACCCAGACTGGGCGTTCACGTTAGCGCGGAAACATGTCACTGCTCAGCAGATTGCTGCAGCAGCAGCAGCTGCTGCAGCCAGTGGCAGTAGTCAGCAGCAGCAGCAGCAACACCGTAAAACCGCAACTCTCCTACAGCCCACTGGGCAGAGAGCGGGGTCCGGGCAGGACAGCGGGCGCCAGTCGAAAGCATCGCGAACATTGCCAGTAGACACGCCAACACCTGAAATGCTGCTTATGATGGCAGGAGGCCCTGCGGCTGGGGCTACGTCAGCCAGTACAGGCCCAGCTGCAGCAGCCGCACACATGGCCATCAGAGAGACCAGGCTACACGGCACACAGGTCCAGCCATCCATACTGCACGTCTAAGCGTGTCCACCGGGTGCTTCTGCTTGCCACAGTCGCAATTGCTCTCCCCGCTCAGTTGCAACAGTCCTTGGCTGTGTGTGGTGTGGAATGCTGGCTCACGCGCCACAGTTAATTTCTTGTCCGGTACAATGCCGACAGTTCTGACATGGATACAACAGGAGGGCTGTAAAGCCACGTTTGAGCGAGATGTATTTGGCCTTGATTAGCTTCTCCACTGTCAGCGCGCTTTGACGTACTGAACAATTGAGTTGAAATGATGGAAGAGGATGAGTAAAAATACTGGTGGAATATTCTATTTTATTATTATAAGACAAATGTTAGCGGAAATATGCAAATCACGCCCCTCCACTCACAACTAGCTGATTTGCAATGTTTAAAAATGATGAATTCTACTTTTAAAAACTACTCCAAATATAATAATTATATCAATGATTATTTTCAATAATAACTTGGGCTCATCCATGTCCAGGTCTCTATTATGTCTCCGCCTCAATTCAAAGAGCACACAATAGCGGTATGCTGGGCACAATGGCCCTCATTGCTACATGAAAGCTAGCCTTATTTGGTCGTGTATTTCAAATTTGGAACTGAACTTTCAGACACAACACGGAAATTGTCCAAAGGATCAAACAATCAGCCCGAAACGTATGCACAAGTGAAACAGAGCGTAACGTTAGTGCTGCTAAGTGGGCCATGCAGCATGAATGATTATTGGTCAACTCCCAGCCAGACGCGCAGAGCAATTGCAACTGCTACATGTACTAGCAAGAGTTCAGAACTCTTGCTAGTACAGTACTAGTACTGCCATTTTGCAGCAAAAATCAACGGCGAAAGAAGGCCATCGTACAAACACAGCGATGCTCGAACTACCGTAAACAGTGTGGAAAAGGTGCATACTACATGCACATGTACATGTACATGCATGTCATTGTATGCACATCAAAGACAGCAGTGACGGCAAGCAAGTTCTGCAGATGCACCACAGCACAACCAGGAAAAAAGATGAGTTGCAGCATAGAAAGAATCATGTAATGGTCTCAGAGTGATGGAGACAACAACAACAGGAAGGACCCAAAAAGAGATGTGCGCGTATGCACAATATTCAGGAGTGTTCAAGCCAAGAGAGAGAAAGACGCTTTGGTACGCAAACGTGACAGGCCTAGCAATGAGTATCTCACAAACTTGAAACATAAAAAAAGCTTGATAATGCAGATCTGATACCCAACACACACACACACACACACACACACACACACACACACACACACACACACACACACACACACACACACACACACACATTGCACGCATGCCCACCCGCACCCAGGGTGACATTGCTGTAGCAAGGCATAATAAAATCTGCGCACAAACTACTTCAAAGTAGTTGATTCAAAGTATGACTCTACCGATGAAGAGAGGAAAGCCTGATCCACCCTAGCCTAACTGGTGTACATGTATTTCCAAAGTACATCGCGAACTGAAAACAGGAGAGGGAAGGACGGAGAGACAGCAGGATCACAGAGGGATTGGACAAAGGCCAGCACACACAGAATATCACTCACTCTCTCCCGTCCACATTGCACCAGAACGGGGAGCAAAGCAGCTGATGCATTTTCAGAGGAGATGAGTCCACTGTGGCAACTGCCGTGCTGACAGTAGCACACTGTCGCACACAGTCCTTACAACGGCACTCAGTTTAGGACTCTGTGACCGGTGGTGGCGGTGGCTGTACCGCTGACTCAGCACTCAGTTTGATTCGCTTGGCTGCGGGAGCAGAGTCAGAGTCGCCAGCAGCGGATGCCGCGGGCTCCTTCAAGTCAGACTCGGATGCAGGCTTGGGCGCCTCTTCAGGCTTAGGTGCCTCTTCAGGCTTGCGCTACAGATAGAAGAAGAGCATGAAGAGCACAGAAACACTCGAGCCTGCAACACGCGCATGCGTACAGCAGGTACACTGGCACAAGCTCTGCCCTCCACACAAACACAGCGATACAGAACTACAGATTATCTTCAATGATATAAGGAGGTACCATCTTCAATATGCGGAGGCTCCATTGCAGCCAATTAATCATGTCTCAATCTCCTTGGTGAAAAAAGAGATCGAGACATGATCTAAGGAGGCAACGGAATGAAAAGCGTATCTCACCTTCCTGACAAGATGTTGAATGTTGTTAACAGGTCCATTGCTTTTCGCCATCTGAACAAGAGAAATAAATAACATGAGAAGGCAGGGAGAAAGTATGATTGCTTCCCAGAAGGAAAGTGCAGAAACACAGTGTGGTAAAAAAAGGGTCTGGTACATTTCCCAGCGAACTAAAAGCGGTGACGATTAGCAGCGAGAAGAGAATGAGTCAATCCTGGACACAAGGAAAGCAACACTTCCTCACCACCAAGGCCAACTAAGCATGCCCATTTTCGTCTTGTTGTTGTTGTTTTTTATTTTACTTCGCAAGGCCAAACAGGCAATGGTGCCTAATTCTATGGAAGCGAATGGTGTGCCTCTGGTGGAGTGCCAAAGCAAGGTTCTAGTGAGCACGTCCGTGGCGGAGGCCAGGGTGGATTCGAATCTCCCTCCTGCCTTTAATGAGGCGATGCGTGCTTTTCGGAACCTGAATGTTGGCACTGCTGTGGGGGAGTCCAAGATAGCCCCCCCCCCCCCACCCGCCCTCTCTGGGGTCATTTCTTCCTTACAGCTGGGAAGTTTCACACTAGCGGATATGTAATCTGGTTCATGCGGTGTGGCTGAGTGGATCGATGGACTTGAATAGTGTTATGAGTATGTGGCGTGAAAGTGGTGCCATCAGAAGTCAATAAATAACGACTTATGGGTCAAAGTGGATCCATCGTGACCATAGTGAGGTACTGTACCGGGTGGGTAGGCCCCTCTCAGGTCATATGCTGGTGTGGTTTGTTTTGGTTCCAACTGGGTCCCTGACCAGGAGGGCCCAGTCAAGTCACTGCCGGTGCATGTATCATTATGCTAAGAAGGACAACCAGCCCAACGTGTATGGATTCATACAAAAGCTGGGTCCAAGTGGATCCAGGTTGCCATGACTCAGGGCTGGCTGTGACGTAGCACTCTCAAACCCTATTGCTATTTCAAGCGTGGCTGCTGCTGGTGGTGGTGGTGGTGATTAGGCAAGTGAGCACAACAATGATGGGAATAGTGCACACGAGAAAAATGGGAATTTGTGAGCTAACACGAAGAGGAGGAGGAACAATGTCACCTGCCCTGGTGCACACTGTAGGGTTCGCAACCAAAAAAGCACACAAAATTCCAAACTTTTTCCAAACCTTTTCCAAACCCACAAATGGCAGATTTTGGTTTGAATTTGATGGTACTATGTGTTGTGACTCCGAGTTTCACACACTAGGCGATCATCAGACAACAGGAATTTGTGAGCTATTTTTCTATGATTCCGTACCTGACCACTGATAGTTTTCTTGGGGGCCGCTGCAGGAGCAGCCGCTGCAGTCGAGGCAGTGCCATTTCCCTCACCACCAGCAGATGTGCTAGTCGAAGCGGCCATGCTGGACGGAGCAAAGCCGGCACTGGAGCCGGATAGGGCCGGGTGCTCACTGGCTGCACCGTTGCCAGTGGTGAACGCCGCTGTTGAAAAGCCTTCGGACGCCATGGCCTGGAGCACCGACTGGCGGCTTATCCCGGTACCGTCGTCTGATGTTCTCTGCAAAGGAATAACAAAATCCACATGCACACACGCACACAGCCGCATACACACAGACACAAGCTGGTGTAAATAACGTCGACAACGGTAATGAGGCCAAGGAGACTGAAGCCCTATCGAATCCAACCCGAATGGTAACTGCCGGTATATACAGGCTACTTGTATGAGACATATCTCCACGTACGGCATCCCATCGGGCCCCTACCACACATTGTGGTCCTCTACTACAGAGTGCAGTGCATGCAGCACAATGGCAAAGTGAGTATGAACTATGAAGTGTGTACACTGATTCAAGATCTGCAAAATGTGTTTGTGTGCGTGCGCGGTGTGGGGTGGTGGTGGTGAAATGGGCGCTCTTGGAGAACTTAAGAATTACTCTGGATGCACGGAGTTCTTTTAGGTAATGTTTCTAAGTGCTTTTGAGCGACCCGTGCATTTAATTTTTTAAAGCAATTCGTCCCAAGGATGGGCTACCGTTGCTTTATCGCTTGCCGCTTGAGCAATATGACTGTTCATGTCCCCTTCCACAAATTCCCTGATGTGAAGTCGGCTTTAGAGCGGCGATGGTTTCATGCTGTGCGTGGCGAAACTGTGCAAAGTATCCATGGCAACACACACACATCATGTAGCAAGACGGAGCCAGGTGTGTGTGATCCCCGGTAGCCTAATCGCTAGGGCACTGTCCCGGAAAGACAGGGGTGCTGGGTTCGAATCCCGCTCGTGGATCCTTCTTTTGCAACAATCATGTCACCACCGTGGCGACATACATATCATGCCGTCAGTACGAGTGAGGTATCTTCAGCACAACGCTTACAACATATCAAGTGTGTGCATGCATGCGGGAAAGGGGAGAACGCGCTGCGCCAAGAAAGAGCCAGCGTTCTTACCGCCATCAGGGCATGATAAAGTGCCTCTTGCGTGGAGTGCTGCGCGTATGGTGCCACGCTGCGCTGATCCTCCAGCTACACACAGACACACGTGCACATGCATACATACACACACACCAGACGCACAAGCATGTAAATAAGAAACAACAGACTCCATATTCCATACTGTTCAAAACGATACAACTGCAGCGACAAAACACAGTGCCCATTGGACGGCAACTGCCATAGCAGGGCCATCGTGTACAAGGTTACCATCTCAGTATTTAAACCGGAGAGGACAAACAAAAAGATTATTTCGGGCTTACGGAGCCACCGTTCACGAAGACATGCCAACCATCCTCAATTCAATTGGCTGCCTTGACATGCTACGAGGTGCAGAAATAAATATATAATAAATGAGGGACTGGATAAGACCAAGGAACTATCAAAGTGTGCCTGGAACCCGAAGCGTCAAAATAGCGAGTATAGTGTTGGTTGGTCAGTTATCGCCCAGGCCCCAGCGTACAGCAACATAACTAAGCGACATCTCCTGTGCCTAAGAGAGAAGCTAGAACTCACGCAGGCAGACAGGCGTGTCAATATCAACACGAGATCTGAGCTGGTCAGCAAGTGCAGGCATGAAGGCATGCAGTACCACCTCTCTAAATTCTCGCCATCGGCCATCACATACATATAAGCTGTTCACACCTCGCAGGTGAGACGCTGCTTTGAACGCTCATGAACATCCCGCTGTCTTTCCCCTCGCCTCCCTTTAACACTTGAAGACAATGTGGTTGTATGCGCCTAAAGCCTTAAGAGTATCCTGTTTGCGCCTATTTTATGTCACCGCACCCAACTCGCACATGTACATGTCACACTATTGACCCATGTCATTCACTCGCGCTATATCACCCAAGCTTACTGCGAACTATATCAATCACACCTTCAACAAATTGTAGTCAGTTGCCGTCTGATGATCGGTAAAACCGTGAAACTCAAGATTCAGAGCAAAAACGCTTTGTTTCCTTCCTTTTAAGCGTACAAGGCTCTGCACCTGGGTACACTATCACGAGCTACCACAACTCTCCCCGAGCGTACGCGGCAATTTATCCAGTTTGGGGTGAAGAGGTGATGACTTGGAAAGCCCCTGGTTTGAGGTATCTTTTAGTACGCCCGGCCGCTCCCAACGTTCACATGCGGGAACACACAATTTTCAAAGGGAGATATTTTGTAACCGGATCAAATAATTTTCTTGAGAATTGTTTCATGGGGAAAGCTCAATGTGTAGGACACAACTCAACTGGTTATTTGTCATTCAGATCTTGATACATGCAAGAACCGAAGGTTTACTGGGATTTCTTGAAAACGCAATAGCAAATGTGACGTATACCAAATTTGCTAAAAAGGCAGCAGAGCTAGATCAGTGAACATTTTTTATAAGTATTGTCGGCTCCACATAGCTAGCTTCTAAATTTACTGACCACTGAAGCTAAAATGGATGAATAAAAAATAATACTTGCAATTCAGTTCCAACATTGGAATGTTGGGAGGATAAAGGTTAGGTTACATGCCACATCAAGCCCAGTGCATACTTGAAGTACTGGTAGTACTAGCAGGAGGAGTTCATGATCATGGAGAAGAGTGCGGATTTAGTATATTCTGTTATTCTTAGTCATTCGCGTTGCCGCCTTTGATTTTGTTTGCTTCGGTGGCGCATCACCTGCCTGCGTGGCTGTTGGTCATCATACCGATCACGGCGATCCCGTTTCGTGAATGATTGCCGGATGATCTCTAGAGCATGAGGTGGGATGTCTTGCTGCGGTCTGTGCCCAACTGGTTTGCTGTTATGCGTCCATGCTGTCTTAGTGTTAGCTAAAGATAAATGTGCTCTAACCACCCTTGTTGTTTAGACAGATCAATGACATTGTGTTCCGCTTGCCGTTTCTTTGCATTGGTGGTTAGTATCAATATGATTACTGAATCTGTTTCTTTTTGCTTTAGTAGCAGTGGAGAAGAAGGAGTCGGCCGACCAGTACCTTTGATAGAAGATCAGGCAAGATGTCATTGATCTGGTCAATGCTTCTCTGTGCTTTCTTGGTGACCTCTGTCTTCATCTCCTCATCTAAAGCAAAAAAGATGAAAATGTGATAAGATGAAGTGAAAAGTAAAATGGAGCAGGCATGCAACTTTATCTCCTAGATTCAGACACAAGATACTGCAGGCCTGAAACAAACCCCAGCAGAGGCGAACGAAACATTCTGACGAACTCACAAGCTATTCTTAACAAATAAAGCCCCCACAAATGTCCACACAAGCACCCCATCATATTCGTGAAACAACCATCTGCGATCACTTTCTTTTTTGAATAGCTGCTGTTACCTGTAATGGGGACCTGGGGCCGAGGGTGGCTAGCTGAGCTCTGCACGACATACATGTACATTGCGATTTGCAGTACAAGCATGGGACTGCATGTACCTACGCATGCATCGATGAACATTCGACACCTTGAAGTAGCGAAACGAATTATCTTATCTTAACTCCCATTTGGATCGAACCTACCCGAGCGTTCTAAAATTCATTTCACGCCTTGAAGATAGCATAAAGCATGTGGACTGAAAGCACTGGTGATCATCTGGCGATTCAATGGTTAACTGTGGGGCTGAAACGACTATACCGATCGTTACAAAAAGAAGATCGTACTGTTGATTAGATGTTGGTAGTCGATCTGTATTAGATAACAGTGTCTGGCTGGAAATCAGCCTGATTTTGTGATTTGCAATTTTTGACCACTTTTGCGCAAAGAAACGGCACTAGTTGACATAATTTATTTAGCCAGGCAACAGAAGAACTCGTTGTGTGTATTTTAATAAGGTTTTAAAGCTGAAACGCGGGATAGCCGAAAGGGAAGACATGGCCAGAATGGTTGTTTCACAGCCTTAGAAGAGAAGCAGGAGTAATCGAAACGTGACAACGAGAGGTTAACCAAAAGACAAGAACTCTTATTGCTGCACCCCTAACTATTTCGCAAACATCGCGTATAACAACGACACAAGAGCTACACAGAGGAAAGGGGGGCTTTTGTTGTTGTAACTCAGAGTTGTCATGGTAACAACCAATCATCAGACATCCGTTGTTTCCTGTGTGTAGCTCTTGTGTACTGCGCTCTGCACATCACAGGCATTGGGTACGATAGCAGGTTAAGGCCGTGCACTGCATCTGTGTATAACAATGACAAACTGAAACAAGGAGTCCATACCGAAGCTCTGCGCCTCTTCTATTGTCTTCTTCTGGTGATCTGCACAGTATCGATGACAAACACATACACATGATAAAACAGCAGTGCCATCATGGCATGGACGTTCGCAAGCAGACAGTTTCAAATGCATGGCCCCTTCATCAAGACCGCACTGCAGCCTTGCTTCATCTACAGCAACAGGCAGACTACCAGACTACCAGACTGATAGATAGTTGCAGGTGACCTTCATGGAAAAAACAGTTTTTGCCAGACTGCAGCTAACATTCCATTTCTACCTTGTCCGCTCACTGCTACTCGTATAACTATACGATACTTAGCTACACAGCCACTCGGTGGAGCTACCATTCAGCAGTGTCTCTTCGCAACATGACCACAAGAACTGCCAAGGAGAAGGCCATTGCTTAGTACCCACTGACATCATTCTACGTAGACAACTACACAGGGGCCACGTAGACAACTACACAGGGGCCACGTAGACAACTACACAGGGGCTGACAAGCTGACATGCCGTTGCTCTGGCGCAACCCCCACACTGTCATATCGCTACGCAACGTTGCGCAACAGCTAGGCAGTACACACAATGCGTCCATTGCACGTTTTACTTACCGACATTCAGTTTCAGGCAGCGAATGGCGTCTTCGTAACTCTGCACAACGCGACAGTACACCAAACAAAAACGGAGCACAGGACACAGCAACGCGAACATTCAGTTTGGTTTACACAGGCGGTGTGCATTCTCCCACCAGCATATATGGCCCGTTACTGTAAGATCACACATTTTAATGTCCGTTAATAAAAGTGGTCTTCCAGTACGCAATCGTGGCTGCGATATCCTGAAAGCAAACAAAGTGTTGTTCAGACTCACCTTGATAGCATCCTTGGTATGCATACCCAATGACTGGGCTAACCCCAGTGTGTAGTTACTGTCCACAGTATTGCAAGGTCAAGGAGCAAACAGCAGCAGCAACAACAGTAACGACTCTCTCACATGCACGCAACCCACGCACACACATACGCACACACACACACACACACGCACGCACACACACACACACACACACCACAAAGCAGGTCTCAAGCTACAAAGCTCAAGCAGGGCAGGATACATTTCGGCAATCATGCGACTGTGCTCCGGCTCAAGCTTAGAGCACAGTTCCAGGGCCGCGTTCAAGTCATTGATAGCTGCTTCGAAATCCTCTGCAGAATGAAGAACACCATGCAAAGTAACCAAAGAAAAATCACACAGATCCGACAAAGATCAAAAAGTCCAGCTGCTCATAAGCTAATGTCCTGATGTTCAGAATCAGCACTGCCTTAACAGTAAAATCATGGGCCTCTCTAGTGGATATTAGAACAGAACCAGCGCGGCAGGAGCTGTGTTCCACAAGCAAGCCAGCCAAGCACATTTAATGATGCTCCATCTATTTAGCCACGAGCGCTGTTCTGCCATGTCAAATCAGCATTGTTTTCTCTCACCGCCATCACCATCAACAACCCACGGACCGCCACTAGTTCACACCTGATACCTAGGATGGCTGAAGGATGACATCCTGCATAGCAGGTTCGATCATCCGATCACCATGTGAGATATCACCATCAACCACCCGTGAACTAAGTGCCAGATGTGAGCTGATGGTGGTGGCGAAGAGAAAAGCAATACTAAGTTTCCTGATGTGCCATAACACGGCCAGCAGCGAGAGAGAGAGAGAGAGAGAGAGAGAGAGAGAGACGAGGGGAGGGAGAGAGAGAGAGAGAGAGACGAGGGGAGGGAGAGAGAGAGAGACACGAGGGGAGGGAGAGAGAGAGAGAGACGAGGGGAGGGAGAGACGAGGGGAGGGAGAGACGAGGGGAGGGAGAGAGATCTCAACATCTTGTTTCAAGATACATATAACAAGGACACGTGTGGGTTTGTTATTCTCAGTGGGAGAGAGGGAGAGAAACAGAGAGAAAGACAGACAGACAGAGAGGAAAGGAGGGGGTTGTGGGAGAGAGCGAAAGAAGGAGAGAGAGAGAGAGAGAAAAAAAAAGATGTGAGATCAGGAGTGTGCTTGATAACCATTGTACTGACTGCCTCCCAGAACTAAAAAGTAAAAAATGTATCTAAAACAGCATTGTCAATCAACGCAGGCTGTATTTCCCCGATTACAAGACGAGCTTGATTATAAGGCGCAACCCATTTCCAGGTCTGAGCCAAATTGTTTCAATACATTCACATCGGCAGGAAGTCGCACCTCCTTCTTTGCTCCTGAAGTTTAGTGTAAAGAGGTGCGACTTACATCCGAGGGAAATACGGTAATCTTCCCAGCACTTTGGCTATGCGTCCCTATGAGTAATGTTTTATGCACAACGGTGAGGTGCGATACTGACCTTTCTCAGTAGACAATTCTCCAATCAACTGCAGAGCGTCAACAAGTTGATACTGGCTCTCTTTATCATTAGGACGCCTGCAGTGAGGTATAGAGGCAGAGAGAGAGAGCACACGGAAAGCGAGTGTTGGCTTTAGACAGTCCAGGACAAGAGATCGGTCCTAGGTGCTTGTATCAGATCGGGATCGACAGCTGATGGTTTCCCCTGACTACGGACCCCATACCCACCAACCCACCAGCAAACACATCAACCTAGTACTTATCCACCACCAAACACACCTACCGTGAAGTCGTGTATAAAAGCCGCGGCTTATATGACTTTTTGGGGGAAATTCTGCAGGCTTCTATACAAGACAGGTATTTCTATGTAACTGTCAACAGTAAAACCAGACTTACGTGCCGACAGTGTATCTTGACAATCAGGCTTCTATTCAAAACAGACTTCTATATGAGACAGGCTTTAATACAAGACACTGCGTTAACTACCCAGCAACAAATACACATACCCCCCCCCCCCCCCCCACACACACGCATACACAAATAAACATCATGTGACCTACTTGCGTAGTATAACTCTAGCAGTGTCCAGAATCTCCCAGGCAAGCATCAGATTGTCGTCTTCTTCCACCTCCTGCCAAGCACAAACCATACACAGATAACCACACACCGCAAGTGAACAGAAAGGTATGCACAGCACGTGTGTACGCAGAATTGCACACACGTATGTACAGCGCAGACAACACGATAAGAGAACCGCACACATGCACACCATTGGACGCCCATCGCCGGAGGCGATGATAGGGATGCTACAGCAGAAGCCATAGCAGCTTGTGCTGGGATTGCACCATTCAACAGCTTGCAAGGCTGAAGAATTGACCACCACTATTCAGCCTGGTCTACACCACACAGCTATGAAGTGGCTTTTCTGGCCAGTGAATCCCTCGCGCAAACACACACACACACACACACCTCAGACATGCCCATCGCGTAAGCGATGATAGCGAACAGCTATATTAGACATAGTAACTTGTGCTGGGATTACACCATTCAACAGCTTGCAAGGCACACACACACACGCACACACACACACACACACGCACACACGCCCACCCACACAGGTACACGAATGCACAGCACACCACAGCGAGCAGCATTCCATGTGGCTTCGCTGTCTGCGGCAAATCACTGAATTTCTTTTGTCACTGAAGCATAATCATCAGGAGATATTCATGAATTTTGCAGGATTCGAGAGTCACACATACCAAGAGTACATGAAAACCAGAGTGTGCAGCTCGGATGGGCTGCTGTCACGGCAGAATTCCGTGATTAAATGATTTTAGTGATGTAGTGCGTACAAGCAGAATTCAAGCAGGTCTCTTTCTGCACAACTGCAGCTCAGTTGTACGCACTACGCCATTTCCCGCTTCAGATCTGCGCCAAATATGATGTAATCACGGAATTCCGCCGTGACAGACACCCATAGTAGAAAAGGCCCCAAGCCGCACACTCTGGTTTTCATGTACTCTTGCACATACCTGTCCTTCTCCTGCCTCCTCCTGTTCCTCATTGTCATCAACATCATTTGCAGCAGGTTCATCTTCTGCCTTGTCTTCTTTCCACATACAGTACATAAACACACAAGTGCACACACGTAGGTCAATAATCATCGTCAGTGAGTCTGAGAGCCAAAAGGCAGAAGGCCAGATTCGAACAGGAGCACAAGAACTACTTAGCAAAGGGCTCAAGGTATTGTCAGGACAGCAAATGACAGAAAGATACAATTTCAAACCACCTAGCACTGGACCAGGCAAATACCTGCGTTTGCGCTGGAACCTTCTGCTGGCTCTTTTCCTTCCTGGCCATTTTCACTGCTGTCATCCTTTTCGTTGCCTAGTTCAAGAAATTAGGACACAGGCAAGAGCAGCTTCGACAGTGGTACAAAAAAAGGCACAAAGAAAGTGAAAGAGTTCTTGACATGGCGTGGGTTCTCAACCAATAATAGCATACATGAAGACAACCCAAATAGCCAGGGTCCACCTTTCCTGAATGCAATGTAGCATACAGGCCCTTCAGAAAGGTGGATTCGCGGGCTAAACCTGGAAATTGTCCAACTCCTTTTCCTTGGGGAATTGTGTGTTGGTCCCCAAGTATCGCCGAAGTCGCACCAACCTCTCCTTTTCCTGGGACTTTTCTATCTTCAAAGTTGCAAGGAAGAATAGCACGGCGCAATAGTATGCGGGGTGTGCAGTTTTGTTCACTGTATCTGCCACGTATACAGTCAGTATGAATGCCTAGTTGGGACGAATGCACTGCAAAAGGCACAGTCACTAGCCAGCCCGGGCACAACTAACCAGCAGCTGGCAGCTTCTCTCCCAAGACGGTGGCTTGAAGCCTGGACAACAGAGACAAAACAGGAATAAAGTAGAGCATGGAAGGTCAACGGGACGAGAAATAGATCAGCACATGCAGCATGATGGCATTTCTAACCCGGCATCCAAGTACAGGAGGCTGGCGAGGCCTGTGGAGAGTCAATGACTGCGCTCTCGCCAAGTAAACCAAGACTGGACCAGAGAGAATCAATCGAACACGGCTGGCTGGCGATACGGACAAGCACCGTGCTCGTTGTAAACCGTGCAAAGCGACGTTCTCAATCGCTGCCATGGGCGAAGCTGCTCTTAACAGCCATGCTGTCGGAAAGAAACACCGTGAGATGAGTTCCTGCCCCAGGTCATGAGTTGGCATGAGACCGTCCCTGCTGTCGTCTTCTGCTGCAGTGTCAGCTGCTCCTTCAAGCTCAACATTGGTGCAATTCGCCACGGACAGGGAGACGCTGAAAGCAGAGGTCCTCTGGGCTCTAACTGTAATAGCCATATACTTATTGTTCCGAAGTTCGGAAGGAATGGGTGCCTTGTTCTCAGCAATGTTTCTGGACTGGGCCATCGCGAAGATGTTTGGCTGCGGCGAGCGGAAGGCCTTGAAGGCACGTGCTGCTGCGGAGGCCACATGGCAGCTGGACATCTCTGTATGTCACCCAATCGCACTCCTGCTTGGACACCGGTGCAGTTGCCGAAGCTGATGTTGCCAATGTTGAACGGTGACATTCTGGCCTGGCCGGATTTCTGGGGACATGTTCTCTGCTGCCATGGACACGCAACATGTACTCCAGGTTTGAAAATCAGAGACAGAGGCATAGACACACAGACACCGACACGCACATACACACACACGCACACACACACACACACACACACACCGACACGCACACCTCAGACCTGCCCATCGCGGAAGCGATGATAGCGAACAGCTATGTTAGACATAGCAACTTGTGCTGGGATTACACCATTCAACAGCTTGCAAGGCTGATGAATTGACCGCCACTATTTTTAGCCTGGTATCCACCACACAGCTGATTGAAGTGACTTTTCTGGCCAGTGAATCCCTATTTTTCATTCGACACGCACGCACACACACACACACACACACACACACACTTGTACTTGTTGCTCACTGCCAAAACTGGTCACGTGGGTCTCCCCGGGAGAGGGGAGAGAGACTCAAAAGGAATCTTGGAAAGATGACTCAATTGGCTATTGAACCGCCCAACGGCCGACACCCCCTGAAGTCCCCAAAACTCTGGGTGGACTTGAAAATGATCCCACTTATGGGCTCACCACACCTCAGTAAGTGGGTGAGGACAAGGTGCAGAAAAAGGATTGACGGCATCAGGGTATCCGTCCCGGGATCCAACTGCAGTTACCCCTGCCCCCATTGAAGGTAATACTTGCTACTAGTGTGGGTGGCTAAATCAGAGAGAGAGAGAGAGAGAGAGAGAGAGAGAGAGAGAGAGAGAGAGAGAGAGAGAGAGAGAGAGAGAGAGAGAGAGAGAGAGAGAGAGAGAGAGAGAGAGAGAGAGAGAGAGACACACACACACACACACACACACACACACACACACACACACACACACACACACACACACACACACACACACACACACACACACACACACACACACAATAGTACTACATGTATTCCATAGCTGGAGAAAGTACACACCTGATCATATCCAACAGTGCTCGGCCATAGTGTATGTAAACAGGGGCAATCTCGTCCGCCAAATCTCCTTTCTCTTTCTCGCTGTTGACACAACACAACACACACGCACGCACACACACACACACACACATACACAATGCAGACAAACGAAGCAAAAAAACGCACAATGCCATCACATCTTCCTTGGCTAGCACGCATGTCCTATACAACCCTACACCAGCCATGTCCATCTTGTCGTCAAGACATCTTCATCATGTTGCCAGAACTGTGGCAATACGCCCAGTGAGAAGGCACATTTTGCCAATGTGCACATGCCATAATCACGTCACCTGTGCTGTATGACTGTACTCACTATGTGCCTCGGTTAACTTGGCTTCCTTATGGGCTTTCTTAAATTTACCCCCTACATACTCGGCTTTTTTTTCCTTTTCTCAGTCCACCCCCTACTTTGTTATAAGAGTTGGGTTCATCACTGGCGAGGCATCTGATGGAAGATAAAAATATACTACTACTGATTTCTTCACTACTACATGTCCTAACTTATTCATAAGGTTGAGGGAGTTGAAACGGGAAAGCCCGAAGAAAAAAATTGACTGTCACCACCATGACTCGAACCAGGGACCCTCGCTTACGGCCAGTGATGCTCCACCATTAAGCTATGATGTAACGGTCATCCTAGCAGCAACTCTTCAACATTATTCTCCAGACTTCTTACTACTGCGTTCCACACAAAATTAGTCACATGACAAAGATGCGAAACCACCCTACTTTATGGTATAGCCTATAATAGGTAACTAAGCAACTCACATAAGGTCACACGCTTTGGCAAAGCAATCAGCTGCAGCTTTTGGGTCATTGCACAGCATGTGACGATGGCCCTCGCCAACCAAGTCTTCGCTGGAAAGCTTGACAGAACCGACTTCTCCATCCGACTCCATGTCTGCCGTTATCAGTTACTGGCACTGCTGTTCGACTTACCACACCACTTTACCAACACAAACGCACACACGCATGCACACACACACACACACACACACACACACACACACACTGTACTTGTACTGTACTACTTGTTGCTCACTGCCAAAACTGGTCACGTGAGTCTCCCCGGGAGAGGGGAGAGAGACTCAAAAGGAATCTTGGAAAGATGACTCAATTGGCTATTGAACCGCCCAACGGCCGACACCCCCTGAAGTCCCCAAAACTCTGGGTGGACTTGAAAATGATCCCACTTATGGGCTCACCACACCTCAGTAAGTGGGTGAGGACAAGGTGCAGAAAAAGGATTGACGGCATCAGGGTATCCGTCCCGGGATCCAACTGCAGTTACCCCTGCCCCCAGTGAAGGTAATACTTGCTACTAGTGTGAGTGGCTAAATCAGAGTGGATCTGATAAAAGCTTCACTAGCACAATTGATTACACAAGAGTTAATCTAGCCAGAAGCAGTCCATGGTTAACAGGTATGTATACTTCAAATAGAAAGTATATGAACCCTGGAACCAAAAAAGGTGGCAGGTACAACATTACACCTTCAAGCAGCCGAGCCTGTTGGCAACAGACCCAACACAATCAGGCATAAGTGTACCTACCAACCGAACTAGCTGGCACACACACACACACACACAAATTGCCTTTGGGTTACATGTATACCCGTATTACAGTTATTCAATAATAATAAAACCTTTTTTCCTATGAATGAAGCTGCAGGAAGCCTCACCACTGCTACTATAATGCTGATATTAAAGAAAATTAATGACTTTCTTGGGCTGTATTTCTACTTTGAAGCACTGTTTTATCACTGTTATAAGCCAGAGTGTTCTCTTGGAACTGAATAACTCTGATGAAGTACAGTTCGACTAGCCACAAACATTATTTTTTTCTTCAGAATTCAATAACAGCAGGTTTGAAATATTTCAGCACTTTGTTTTAACATTACTGTGCAAATAGCAATTGAGTAGAGCGGTTGTCAGTTGACAAACCACCTTTTCTCTTACTCCTAAGAATGTATAAGTAATTCATGCAGAACTATCGATACGTATCTGTTCAGGCTCCTCCAAGATGAGGATCTTCACGATGAAACGGTGAGAGGAGAAATCAATTGAACATTTTCCTCAGGCAAAATAGAAAGTCGCCGCACATGAACGTACCTCAACTTCGCTGAAACTCTGCGCAGGTAAAGGGAAGGATTATGTTGGAAACAGGCTTGAAGTCGGGTACTAGTACTCGATCCTCGATCCTTCGACAAACTGAGCGACAGGAGTCGAGAACGAATGGCAAAGCGAGAATATAGTATTCCTCAAGCACCTCTCTATTATGTACACGTACATCTACACTGTATTTATGTTTCCCGCGGAAATGATTCAAAATGACTGTGGCATAGGGCCAAAGAGTCGTATAAATATGACTTTCAATAAAATTCGAACTTGTACTATTCTTGTACTTGTAGGTATTTCGAATTTTGTAGTTGAGTTGATAAGACTATTAGTACTGTACTAGTATTTTTTACTTTAGTATTTACGCTATTATCAAGACAAGAGTCCTTATTATGAGCTGAGCTGAGTAGTTTATCACAATCAAGATCACAGTCATAGCCTAGATAGGCCATACCAGCAAGTAGGTAAGTAAATAATTAATTAATTTTATACATTGTATTTTTATTCTTGATCACAATCACATACTCATGCATACTATAGTAGTAGTCTCTGAGTCATGAATCAGCATACTACTTGTACTAGTAGTAGCAAGCCTCTTTTTATAACTAAATTAATTATACAGCACGCATATACTGCAGTAGCTCATATGAAAAATCAAATGAGGGTCATGCATCACAATATTAGGGAGGTTGTGCTCTACGTTTTGGGAACGCGACGCAAAGAATCACGCGAACTTTCTTCGCGTTCCCGTAACGTAAAGAAATGCTGTTCTGCTCTACGTTTCACCTAGAGAAGTCACGTGGAATGTGTACTGGGAATTTCCCCTTCCATATTTGGCAGTTTTCTGCATGCAGTTGATCGATACCTAGCAAATCCGTACGCATTTTCTCTGCGTGTGCCACAACGTAGAGAACCCCATCTCCGCGTAGAAATCTGGAGCCAAAACACGCGAAGCCGTAGACTCTAACCCAGACACCTGCTCTCTACGTGATTTCTCTACGTTTCACGTATAGCAGAACCTCCCTAATAATTATTATAATACGGACAAAATAAACACTCTGGATACTCACAATGAGTCAGCATGGTTCTAGACTTTTCACCAATCATTATCGCTAAAGTAATAATATGCCCCCCTTTTTTGACCAAGGCTTTGGCAATTCAAGGTACATGTATGTTATGTTACCTTTACCGTAAAGTACCGTTGATCCGCCCCCTCTCTAATTCCCGCCCCCTGTCGATTTTCTCCTTATGAAGCGACTTCGGCGTATACAACGAAATACGATGTTGAACCGACGCATGCACTGCTGTACACAATACTTGCCAATCCAGGATCAAAATGTGCACAATCCAGCACATCGAGTCTGATCCTCTACGTTGTTGTACATCGTACTGCACTTGACAGCCTTGATCTAATTCCCGCCCCCTGCCGAAAACCCAGCTGGGAAGCGGCATGGCGTGGGGGCGGATCAACGGTACTTTACGGTACTTTACTTCGCCATGGGTACAGGCATTGCTGCCTTCTTGCTATATCCGGAGTATAAAATGCGCAGCCTAGATTTGAGAAAAGTTACTGAATGTAAAGACGGTATTACATGCACAGCACAGTCCTCCTCAATGAAATCCAGTCGCTTCATGCCAGTTTGTACCCGGCGCCCTGCATCATTTCGCAGCCCAGTATTCGCAGGTTTAGGGCTGCACAACGCCCGGCGCGTACTTGAGTGACGCGACTGGATTTCATTGAGCTTTAAAAAGCCCTATAACTTTCTTCAGAAAATTCGAAATCGTCGTTCTTGCACATATTTCTCCGACAATAAGCACCTTTTTTGCAGTGCTATGGGTGTCCTGGAGAAAATCAATATATTAGGGTTCTAGTGTAATTGGGCGCTTTGGAGGGGTTATGGCCCCTCGAAGTAGCCCGGACAAGGCGTTCTGAAAGAGACAGGTTTACATTGAGGACAATAAAATGCTTCCAACCTTCATCTGTTGCTTCTTGCAATCATGTCAGTAATTCCCATGGTATCAGAACATGTCAGGGTAGATTTATCAGCAAAAATACACTGGTTGAAAGTTCAGGCTTCTGTGTGAGGAGACGAAACAGGTATTCCGAACACCGATTCGATATGGTTCAAAAATGCTTTGAAATTTAAATTTTGCAAAATTGGCCCGAAAATGATGGAGTTTTTCTTGCTATTTGCATCGCACTAGCTACTACACTACGTCAGCATCATAAAGTTATGTCAAAATGATGTTAGGTTATCGGCCTCGTTTACTCACTGTTTTCAGAAATATGCGAAGAAAGGATCGTCTCTCGTTATTGATTCCAGTGTATTTGCCTCAACAGTGTGTGATTATAGTGGTCCTGAATTCCAGAAAAAGAATAGAAATGTAATTATATCACAGTTTAGTACACGCCTGCCTCATAGAAACAAATGAAAAGCGAACTCCTGTTCACAACTTGGTGCGCAACTTCCTTCATGATGGATGCTGTGAGGTCGCGTATCTCGTTGTAGTGGAGGCTAGGGTAGCCGACGGTTGAGCAGGAGAGAGCATGGGCCATGGTGAATGATTTTCTACAGCTGCAAGCCGAGGGCAACCGCTTCAGAGGCCAGCCATATCGCTGTGAAACCGCATCGTGAAATGCGCCCTTGGATAGCATGAAGCCAAACATCTTCAGTGGTTTGTATCTCAGCCACGATGAGGCACCCTTCTCCGCCGCCAGCTCCCTGGACCGCTTTAAGTCCGAAGCAATGCTCACTTCCACAGCGCCCAGGGTCTCCTTCTCCCTTACGGAGTGGATCCTGCTCACCTTCGCCTTCTCTGCCTTCATGATGTGGTGAACATCGCCTAGGTCGGTGTTCTGCGCAGTGATCCGCTCCACCAATGGCTGCGTGATAGTCCTGGAGTCATCAAACTGGCTAGCGAGATCGCACGGGTTGATTAGACCCATGCCCCCCTAGGCGACAAGGCAGAGCGAGGAGAGTGCGGGTGGTCTGATCAGGAGCGGGATGTCCTGTGAGCGCGGGGATAAACTCGTCGTGGATAATCTCCTCCAGTGGCTGGAAATTCTCCGTCGCTTCTGGCATGGTGTGAACGAGGAATGTCCACTTGCCTTTCAGCCCTTGCGTGAACGCCGTGTGCGCTGCTTGCGGTTGCGATTGGGCGTACCTGGTGAGGACCCGGTTCCCTCGCCCATCCGGATATTTTTGTCGAAAACGGATGTGTGCAGTTATGCGAGGTCTGGCTGTACTTATGCTTTTTGTTGTAAAAGTCGAAAAGATACACTTTAAAGGGGAAGTTAAGGCAAAAATTAAAATTTCACCAGTTGTAGTCTTCGGGGTGCTGAGTCGAATGGTCGTGGTCCGAGGAAGCTGAGACGCTCCCTTCCTACTTGAATCCCAATCGAACTCGTGCACTTCCACCGAAACTGGGTGACTGCGCCCTACTAGATGGGGATTTGTATGCAAAATGTCACTAAAAGCGCCATTTCGTTCTTATAAAAGCACGGATGACCGCGATTGGCCCATATGTTGTAGTCTTTTGGACGCTGAGTCGACTGGTTTTGGTCCGAAAAGGCTGCAATGCAGCGTTCCTCCTTTATTCCCAATCGAACATGGTTGAACAAGCGGTCACGTGCTCCTGGGTGCCCAAATCACCTGGTCACCACGCCAGCAGGCGACAACTTTCACACCAAGGTTCAACTCGAGTGACAGGACTGCACCCAAAAAAGGTCAAACAGGCTAGTAAGTTGTACCCTGCAGCCACGGTGACCAGGTGACTGGCGTACGCAGGAGCACGGGACCGCTTGTTCAACCATGTTCGATTGGGAATAAAGGAGGAACGCTGCATTGCAGCCTTTTCGGACCAAAACCAGTCGACTCAGCGTCCAAAAGACTACAACATATGGGCCAATCGCGGTCATCCGTGCTTTTATAAGAACGAAATGGCGCTTTTAGTGACATTTTGCATACAAATCCCCATCTAGTAGGGCGCAGTCACCCAGTTTCGGTGGAAGTGCGCGAGTTCGATTGGGATTCAAGTAGGAAGGGAGCGTCTCAGCTTCCTCGGACCACGACCATTCGACTCAGCACCCCGAAGACTACAACTGGTGAAATTTTAATGTTTGCCTTAACTTCCCCTTTAAAAAAGTACAATGTACAGATATGGGAATACTAAAAAAAAAGGTTTTAGTGCTCTACTGGATCAAAAGCAGGGATGCCCAGGGCCAGGGAGCCCTACATATGCCGGTATGTGTAGGGCTCCCTGGCCCTGGGCATCCCTGCTTTTTTTATTTTGATGATGACAGCATATATTCGCATGAAGCATGCATATCCGCATGCAGATCAGCGTGTGTACGAATGCAGTGCTGCCAAACCGTCCGATTTTTCGGACAGTGTCCGATTTTTGAAGGCTCTTCCAAAAACCGGTCCGAAAAGTAGCCAAAAATAAGGACGTTTAGCAATGCGAAAATTCGAATTTTCAGTGGTGGTGATATTTCGCGAATATCTATTTTGAAAAAGAAAACATGTGAGGTTTAGCAATGCGAAATTACTTTTTCTCGAAATTATTTGAATCTTTTAGTACCGTATCGTATATGCAGCTCAGTCGCAAGCAGGGGCTGTAAAATTACTACTCCCTGTAGTCAAATGCGTACCGAGAAAAGAGAAAGTTACTTTCGCAAATCACTGCAACTTCGCGTCCAAGTTTTCGAAGTTTCGAGCTTTTTTCTGTACTCATTCCCAGTGTGTGTACATGTACATGTACTAGTACAGTGATTTGTGCCTTCAGTTGCCCTGAAAAGTGAAAATACGGGACTTCTGCATAGGAAAGTACTGATCCCTGACTAGGCACCGGCGGATTATGGCGGCATTGGCATAATTTGGTGGTTGAAAATTTGGAGCACAATTTGGCATCCTTTCGGAGGTAGGATCTAGAGCATAACTACATGATTGTACCACAGTTCTAGTATATAGGCTACACAATTGTGTACAATGCACCTGATCAGTCCTGGTGGTCTGCATGGTAAAGGGCTTGAAGTTGGAGGCCATGCACTGCAGATAGTGTTTTCAATGAAAAGCAGGGTACAACTCATTGCAATACATTATTGTATGGTCGAACTCGTCTTCTTCAAAGTTCTTTCTCACACTGATACAGTTCATGTAGCAGAAGATGTGAGTGAATCAGCCTTTATCAGGTATCCTGGGGCGGACGAGATAGTGACGGGAAGTCCGCAAACTGACTCTGCGTACATGTAGATCTACATGTACATTATTCATGATACGAAGTCATTTTTTACATGACCTCTGGATTTTAGCAGCCATGACTGTGCAGCAGGGAGTCGTCAAATACCGGTGGTATTTGACGACTCCCTGGTGTTCGGTCATGATGGAAGGAGAGGTGGAGCTACGGAAGAGATGAGCTGATTATTCGCAGGGTGAGGGTGACATATCGGTTGGACGAGTATGACGATTACGAAGACAGTTGAACATGATAATTTTCAAAGGTAACTCAAACTGATTTGGCAATGAAAAAATATTTTTTTAAATAAAGTACAAAAAGAAGTCAAAAGTCAACTAATGAATTTATAGAAGTAATGTTTTCCCTTTTCCATGATAATCACTAGCATGCATGGACACCTTGGTATAGGGATACTCGTGTAACATATTGTTGTACTTATGGCCACTTGCAAGTACGAAAAAGGCACAATTTTCCGAACTTTGGGGCTCCATTAGTGCAGCAAAGTGAATATGTATCCCCGGGCCCCGCGTGCCAAAACATAATATGAGGATTTTGCGAGCATAATGCGAGAATCCATGAAAGCATAATTCCATGATGTCGCGAGCATAATCCGCCGGAGCCTATCCCTGACCGTATTTTCACTTTTCAGTAGGCCTTTGCGGATAATGCCGGCAGAACAATTGGCAGAATTCGGTACTTTTTCTGGTAAGCTTCATGCATGTTTGGTATGTGGATAAAGAAATGGAGCAGAATTCGAGGAATTTCCCGCCATAAGGTTTGTATGGTTCTGCCCATTTCACTGCTTTTCGAACAGAATCTGCCACCTTTTCGAGCTTTATGATTTATCCGCCAATGCCTACTTATGGCAACTGAAGGCACAAATCACTGTTCTACAGTAGTACATGTACCGTAAAGTACCGTTGATCCGCCCCCTCTCTAATTCCCGCCCCCTGTCGATTTTAAATATGCGGTGAATATTATTGATATGCGGCAAGTTTGCAGTTGATATGAGGCCATTTTCAGTGAGTATGTAGTGAAATCAATCAGTTACAAGTCTCTGGTGTAAGCACTCGTCATATTTGAGTACAAAGCCGCCACGATGAGACGTAGCTGACCGAATAGTGCACTGATTGTATGTGTAGTCCAACAAAAAAGTTCAACAAAAACGCAGGAAAATCGCGGAAAACGCGGTCTTTTAAAAAATCGCAAAAAACGCGGGGGAAAAACGCGGCCGCGTAATCGCGATTTTCCCCGGGGACAGAATACTTTGACGACTCCCTGATGTGCAATGTCATGTAAAAAGGCTAGCGCTTGGCAGGCTGTGGAAGTGCAAAGTAACATGCCTGAGTGGCATGTAGACGTCTACACACAGTGTGCGACCACGCTCATGCATTACAAAATCCATGACGTCGGTGCTATATCGGTTACCATGGCAACGGAGCGAATTTCCATGGAATTTTCGGCGATATTTTGAATTTTCGGGAAAATTGCTGAGGAAAAAAATTCGCACCATATCCCCATGTGGCCAGCCTTGCAAGCTTGGCAGGAAGGTGTCCGATTTGGGGTGAAAATTATTTCGCAGCACTGCGAATGACAACTCGAACCAGGGAGTAGTACGATATTTGTACTACTCACTGACTCGAACTACCGATTTCCGATATCGCGACTCGCGCGCGAGCGTCGAGCGTACGAGACCGTCTCCCGAAACATCGTCTGCTCGCGCTGCTGTCAGCTGAATATGGAGATGTGATTCTTCCGATCATGTACGATATGTGTACGTAACGTTTTTGTCGATAGTCACATTGCGCAGCGTACCCGTTGTAGTTGCACACCGTACAACACGTTCGAAAGTTCATGACCCCGTGCCCTTGTTTAGATACAGACACAGCTAGACATGCAGCATTGTGAAGTACGAAGTGTAGAGAAAACCAAAGAACCATTTTGTAGCTGCATGCTGTACGACGAAGATAATTGCTTGGCTGGAGCTTCGGACACACCGCGCCGCACGCGAAAACATTCGGCTTCGAGTTCGAAGAAGGTCCGACTCCGTTCCGACCTGATTTCGGAAGTGTGCGGGGCGCGTGATAACGCCGAACCTCTTTCGCCGAATGTTCGACGTGATTGCGAATTCGATGGAAGGCCTGTCGGCACTGAATGAAGGCATGGTTGGGGAAATAGTTCCACTACCTTCGGGCTTTGCTTCTGCCACAGTTCCAACCACGAAGCCGATGACCACTGTCAACTCGTCAGCACCAAACCACTCAGATAATTGTGTAGCTGAGGCAGCTGGCGATGATTCGAATGTTCGGCACTCAGTTGGAGAAGCGTGTGGCATTGTTGACAAGGATTCACTCCAAAGCTTGTCTGTAAGTTGTACAGTTTCAGAATGATGTACTAGTATGTTCTATACTCTGTGAAAGGAACAACAGTTACTACGGCTTTGGTCTACCGATGGCAGGATCTAGGAGTGTGGCGATGACAGTGGTAGGACTACGGAAGGCGTATAGGGGGTGGGGTGCTGTGGAGGCCGAATGAGGGGAAGGGAGTGCTCTTGCGGGAGGTGCTAATGCGCTGGATGGTTGGGGAATCCAACCATTCTCCGTTTTTATTGAGCGAGGTGAAACGGGAACAGGTATGTCCGCTAAAACTGGTTGTCTCCTGGGCCAAATACATGTAATAACACTGGGCGAGCAGTGTAAGTCGCCACCTGTGCATTTGTCTTATAATTGTAGTGAGCATCACCCAATGAAACGTTAGTTTTTCATCAATCCACCGGCTTCAGGAGTGAGTTTTTCATCAATCCACCTTCAGGAGTGAGGACACGAATGGCACCCTTGTGAAAGGATAATCTTCATCCATTAGGGAGGTTTAAAATAATACTATTTTTTTATTTCATGCAACTCCGGGCCGGTGGCGGTCAATGACCAAATAAAGTTGGGAAGGACAGCATGTTTCAAAGCCACCTCTGTCGACAGGAACAAGACAAAAAAGGAGGGGGGGGGGGGGGGTTCCAGCACAGAAAATTCTTCAGCTCCTTGCCCAGTTGAAGCTGAGCAGATGCCTGATCAACGACAAAGAGAAACCAACAAACAATGCTTTACGGCTGTTCGTCCATCATATGGGCAAGCATGCAGTAAGAGTGCACACTTTTGAAAGCACTAAGTCCGAGTGCGAATCCTTTTGCAATCTAGGATAGGATTGGCGGTTGTAAACTCAAGCGGTTACGACAGGAAGACATAGGCTGTGTTTACATGAGAAATTTCAACCCGGGTCGAGTTCAGCCCGGGTTGAAAGTCTGTACGATAGACAAAAGAGGTGAGCGTTTACATGAAGACAGTTGACCCGGGTCAAATACTGATATGCCGCCAAAAGTCCACTTCTAGAGTCCTGTATGGTCACGTGAATCCGTTCGCGCGAAATTTGCATGTGCAGTCCTGTTCAAACCTGGCGCGAGATACGCACAGAAGTACGTTTGTACGATTTTCTTGACCCGGGTTGGTTTCAACCCTCCCCTTGGGGGGAGGGTTGAAATCAACCCGGGGCGAAATTTCAACCCGGGTCAAGCGCAATGCGTCATGTAAACGCGCCATTCACTTTGTGCACATGGCGGGTTGAAATCTGACCCGGGTCGAACTCAACCCGGGTTGAAACGCTTCATGTAAACACAGCCATAGATGCTGGGCTGAGCCAGGATGGGCATTACATGCCCAACTTGAGGACTGACCATTCAAAGGGATTACTTGACAGTTGACACGTGACAGATGCACTTCATCCTTTTCCAACTAACTTCTTGTGACTGCAGAAAGTGTAGCATTTGCTAGAGTGGTGATGATGATCTCCACATCCCTCGCGTGTACCGGATGTGCTAACATCCGCTACACATACAGTGACGTAGAAGCTGCGACAAACTTGGCCATTTCAAATGTGTGGGCCAAGTGCGGAGTGGTGGAGTGTTTCAAAAGTACAAACATTGTATATTCTCAATCTGCGGACGGAACTGTTTCAGTAGACTTGATATGCGGGCCGTGCTGTTTCGTCCTTTCTAGCCTCGTCAGCACGGCGCTGCGCCCAGACATTATTATGTCGATCCCGGTGGCAATGAAAAATCCAAAATTGAAATAATGATTTCAGGATCGCAATCACTGCGCCCGTCGCCGCCTGTGAGCTGATGCGTCTGCAAATGATCACCATGTACCAGTCATCGTTTTCCATAGCGAGAAATTTGAACTACAATGGCCAAATTTGACACGTATGTACTTTTTCCTCGTTTGGGGGTGCATTCCATTTTTGGGAGAACATTTCATCTGTGGGACTAGTTTCAGAATACTTCCATTTATGGATTCCAGGAATGTCGTCTATGTACAGATCCGGATCCTGCTTTTGATCTGAGTAGCTCCCATATCCTCAATGCTTGTTTACACAAGGGAGCACTATACTGGAACCCAGTAAGGGTGTTGTGTCTTTTTGGCTGTTTGCTTCTTGTCTAGTCTCCGACTAAGGGGCCACAGAGGCGTTCCTTTTTGATCTACAGTACAGGTTTCGGTAGGATTTACTTGTAATTCTTACCTCTGGCGTTTTGCAAGCTACCACTAGTCTGCCGTGTAGCTTATACAGTACATCGCTTAATCCCTGTGTCCTTATGTGCAACCCTCCTGCCTCCTGTCTTTGCAGGATGCCTGCTCTAATTCTAACGGCAACCAAGGATGGGGGTTGCTCTGCGGGTCACCGGCAACGCACTCCGACAGACAGTAAGTTTTTATTGTTCAACGTCTCCCTGCATGCTCGTGCGCTGAAGTGTTTCTATAAATAAGACCACCAGTATCTTGATTTCTACATTGTTGTCAGCTGCATGCTAGTGATCACCTATAATGGTTTGTTTTCTTCGTCGATGCCATCTTCATTTGGTCCGTCCATGCATAGTAGCAGTAGTAGTTTCTTCTTTTGACCAGACGCTGTGCTATGTCTGCAAGCGTCCTATGGTCTTGTTTGGTCGAAAGAAGTAACAGTACTATTTGCAAGTCTGAGGGACTGAAAAAGGACTACAATGTTGTTTTCCTACTTCCGCTGTGTGTGTGTGTGTGTGTGTGTGTGTGTGTCTTAGGCAAGGTAATGACTGTTCTGGCATGGCTGGAGCAGAGAATGGCGGCATGATGAAGCAGATGACAGTGAACAATGTGCATCCCATTGAACCAGCTGCCAAACGTCCAGCCACCGACGTCATCCAGTTGAACTTGGGCATGATGAACGGTCCCTCGCTACCAGATTGGCCAACAAGTGGATCATATGTTAGTAACTCTAGTGTGTCTAGTGGTACAACATCACAAGCGGCCATGTCACCAGTTGGGACCGTGGACAGTGCTCCCCCCATTCCTGTCTGGCCGCCAATCTTAACCGTCTCCTGTCAGGATTTGGACGGAGAACTGTACTTGGACAAACTGTACGGTGTAGACAATAGGCTGGATCCGCGTGTGCAGTCTTTACTCTGGGAGACCATGTGGATGACTCCACGCGAGTTTGAGGTTCAGTCTGGTCGCGGCAAGCACAAAAACTGGAAGTACAGCGTTCGCTTCAATGGCCGGCCAGTGCGAGAGGTCTTGTCGGACATAGAAAAGGCTTTTCGACTTGGCTATTCTCGTAACGTTGTCTTCAGCGGCTCGGAGCCTCCTGTGGTCAGTTCAGCAGTAAGTCCTAGAGATTCATGTATATTAAAAGTTCATGGCGCCTTCCCTTTAGGAACATTTTCTCCCACCTTTTGTATCAGTCCTTGTAGCATTCAGATTGCTTGTGCGCCATGTTGCATCTGGTGTTATGTGGTGAAGTGTACATTGTACACATGCTGCATAAAAGCCTGCACTTTTGTTTAGCCCATTAATTCAAGAAGTATTGATACTCCATCACATTGTAGGTCCGTTCACAAATTATTGTTTCACTGGCATGAGGATGAGAGAGCTGTTTGTATTTTCACCTTTTTCATACAGTAGAGTCATGCACCGAAAAACGTTGAGCCGAAGAACGTCCAGCCTGAAATGCTAAGAACGCCACAGCCTAAAGTTAAGAACGGCGGTGTTGGTTTTCCGGCAGCTTTTGGGATACATATGATCCACATATGATTGTTTCCAAGAACGTGCTTTAAGAACGCAGCCGGATTGCTGAAAAATAGGAACGCCCCAGGCTAACCCCTTGGACAGAACGTCTTGGACGCGCGACTCTACTGTAGTAAACCGCCATGCCCACCCAATAGCACTTTCGTGTCATGTGTGTGTGTGTGCTAACCCCTTGGACAGAACGTCTTGGGCGCGCGACTCTACTGTAGTCTGTCCCCGGGGAAAATTGCGGAAAAAAATCGCAAAAAACGCGGGAAAAAACGCGGCATAATATGGCATAATTTGCGGTGAATTTGCGGTAAATATGCGGTGAATAATATTGATGTGCGGCAATTTCAGTGAGTATGTAGTGAAATCAATCAAGTACAAGTCTCTGGTGTAAGCACTCGTCATAATTTGAGTAAAAAGCCGCCACGATGAGATGTTGCTGACCGAAAAGTGCACTGTGTGTACGTGTAGTGGAACAAAAAAGTTCAAAAAACGCGGGAAAATCGCGGAAAACGCGGTCTTTTAAAAATCGCAAAAAACGCGGAAAAAAACGCGGCCGCGGAATCGCAATTTTCCCCGGGGACAGTGTAGTAAACAGCCATGCCCACCCAATAGCACTTTCGTGTCGTGTGTGTGTGTGTGTGTGTGTGTGTGTGCGTGTGCGTGCGTGTGGTCAGAAAAAGCCACTTCAATCAGCTGTGTGGTGGATACCAGGCTAAAATTAGTGGCGATCAATTCATCAGCCTTGCAAGCTGTTGAATGGTGTAATCCCAGCACAAGTTGCTATGTCTAACATAGCTGTTCGCTATCATCGCTTCTGCGATGGGCAGGTCTGAGGTGTGTGTGTGCGTGTGTTTGTGTTATTGCCTTGCAGGTTGCATGGCCCGCTAACACTCCAACCCAGCAGCATAACATGATGAATATGCAGAGTGACCATCGGATGCAAGCGCCTCCACCAACACATCAAATGATGCAGGCCGGTGGTGGTCAACAAGACAGCAGCACAATAGTTCACGTAGCAGCTCCTGTTCTACCCCCAGTTGGCCCACTTATCAACCACTTCTCAAGGTGAGACGCATGAACCGACAACATGTAGAAGCATTGTGCTGGTGCAATGATGGATTGCAGTACGTGAAGAGTAGTCCAATTATACCATACATGATTTATGTGCATATGAATGTATGTGCACACAAGTGTATGTGTGTGTGTGTGTGTGTGTGTGTGTGTGTGTGTGCACGCGCGTGCGCCTATGTACAGTAGTTTGTCCCATCCAATACTTGAAGTTGAAGCTGTACAGTAGCAATGTGTATGGCTATGTGCATCCATGTTCTGAGACTCTTCCCCTTTTCATGTGTCATACAGAGCGGACGGAAATCAAGGCACCGCAGCAGTTGCCAAACCAGTGGGCCCAGGGGGTAAGCATAGTCAAAGCTTCGCTGACATACATTAGAAAGTGCGGTTGTGCAAGCACTGTTTGCTTGCTAAGCAGTGCAAGACTGGTTTGCTCAATGACAGCCAAAGTGTGCTGTAATGTATAGGCTGCTTCACTTATGTTGGTGCCGCTGCTGTTGTTACTGTAATTTTCACTGCAGGTCTCGAGCATCATTTCGTGGAGGCACTGATGATGACAATGCGCAATTCAATGGAGGATTCTGTCCGTTTGGTGGTCAGGCAAGTTATGGCTGATGCGGAGGCTGAACGCCATAGATTGCGGATGGAAAATGAAACACTGCGCCAACGCCTGTCTGAGCTTGATCACGACTTGCAGTTGCAGCGCACCCATGTAACGAAAGTGAAAAGTTTGCTAACGAGTATGTCCTGTAATAAGTGATGTGACTACCACTCTGCACGTGCATGTGCGTCCACTAATATGTGTGTCCATCTGTATGCGTGGACGTCTTTTGTTCCTGATGTACATGTATGTCCACTTGCTTTGTACGCCAGTGACTGTACGTGTGCACGCGTGTGTCCAAGAATTTTATACTGTCGTCGAAACGGAAAAGTCGGTGTGTGCATGTAACTAGGTTGTACACATGTTTGAATTGTCTTCGTCCTTTCTTCTCCGTCATACATATACCATGGTAATACTCGATCTAGTCCATCTCTGTTTGTCTACACCATCTCTCTTTATCTACACCATCACCCTGGCAGTTGGGGTATGTGCAGTGCTTCCTGAACCATTAACCTTTACCTTTTACTATTCCAAGTATTGATAACTTATCCTCGTGCCATTTTTCATTGGAACCAAAGCCTCTTGCTGCCTCCATAAATCTACGTGCCTGTGTGTCTGTACGCATGCACATCTGTGGGTCTCTCTCTCTCTCTCTCTCTCTCTCTCTCTCTCTCTCTCTCTCTCTCTCTCTCTCTCTCTCTCTCTCTCTCTCTCTCTCTCTCTCTCTCTCTCTCTCTCTCTCTCTCTCTCTCACACAAACACTTTCTCTTTTCCAATAATTGTCCATATAATTTCTTGTGAATGTGGCATTTTCTGCACATACTTCGCCTATAAACCGGATCCCTGTTGTTTATTCGCTTTGGACCACTTCTGCTTTCACGTTTGCTTCACAGTTACATTAATCCATGACATTGTTAGCACAACTTGTTTTCAGCCTCTGCTATGCTATGCTCATGCTCATCTCAGCTTCTCTTCCACATGAAAACTTCAAAATCTCACAATGACACTGAATATGGATACCGGTATAATGAAAGTTATCTTTTCGGTGGCAATCTGTGTATGAGGAGGGTGATTTCATAATCAGTCTTATTATGGTTACAAATATTTTAAGATATGAGAAGGTTATATGATGCCGGTGTTTGCTTGCAATCACTGTTCACTGGATGACCTTGCTGAAGATAGAGCACAACGCTTTGTTGTTGCTGGATGTATCGCCGCACTCTTCGTACAGCTACCTAGCCTTTCTGCACACAGCACACACCAAAAGCAAAAGAGACATCAAAGCAGTCACCTCATGTTGGACTTGAACGGAATATACATGCACGTCGATGCACACAAGATTCGTCTCGACAGTTCTAATAGACAAGCACAGGCAGACAAAGTATACCCTACTTACTCTCTTGGCCTTCGGCCGACCCTTATCTTTGCTAAAGAACGCATTGTTCCGCCGCTGTAAACGAACACACATACACGCACAAGGTACAAGAAGAAACTCTGGTTTAAGGTACTTATAATACATGCATGCAGCTTTTCTATGGACCCTGCATACAGACAGCACACATTGACATGCTCCAGAGCGAGAGGGCAGGGAGCCCATAAAAAAATAGTAAGGGTGCGTTGTTAAATCCTCTTGGAAAAGTTGGAGACTCTCCGAAAAGTTCGAGAGCTGTTTTTATATTCTCTCCGACTTTTAGGAGGCTCTCCAAAGCTCTCCAAGCTTCACAGGTGGTTGAAACTTGGAGATTCCCACGGTGTGGGATCAGCGCATGCGAACTACGGCTAAAAGCCACGTGTTGATCATGAGTGTACGCATTTCCCTTTTCGAATACGCACATGTTCATACTACATTCATAACTCAAGATCGCGGCCCCTTTGGCGCTTCATATTGCTTTACATGTGCAAAATATCTCCGAATTCTTCGAGACCCGCTCTTGAGTTATCTCGACTTCTCTTTTCTTCATCTCCTAAAAGCTAGAGAATATAAGAATGCACCCTAATATTATAATCATCATATTGGAGAAATCACAATAGACACGGCAATTTGCGTGCTCGCTCACAATCGAGACCTTATGGTCAGTTTCAACAAGAGAACATGTGCTCATGGCCTCCGCTTTGCTAGCAGTGTTCATGAACATCTCTACAGGCTGTCCCTGGGGAATCGTGATTCCATAGATGTGATTTTTCTGAGATTTTGACAATTGAATCGAGATCCGCGATTTCTGCAAAGTTCCTGAAGTGTGCGTGCATCACATTGATCGAGTTCTTGCCACGCCAGAGTCCGTACATAAGCATAGCATGCACCATACACTGAACTGGCCAGTGCGATCTGCTCAAGTGCACTGAACTGAAGAGTAGTACCCGGCGTACAGTGTGTACATTGAACTTTGAATCATGCCTTGCTAACTTTGAATTATCAGCGGGGTTCCCACACATTTTCTTTGTAAGCGGATTTCGTGGGACTTCTAATAAACCGGACACACCCAGTTCATTGCTATGTGGGAATCTTATTGATTGAAGTCGGTCCTGCAAGAAACTTCTAATCAAGTGGCATGTGTGAGTACAGCCATATTCAAATTATCAGATTACACCTGTAGTTTGGAGTACATGTGTTACAAGACACTGCAGGTACGTTAGGTGAAATTCGACCCAGAGTGCAACGTTGGCGCCCTGGACCAGTTCCGATTACATCCCTGTGTTCACGTACAATCATGTGTATGTCCAGCAGCATTCGCACCACTTGCAGGGTGTCAAGAGATGTACAAGTCCAGACGCTACATATGTACTAACTTACCTTATCTGCGCCGTAGCCTTTCTCTGCTTTGTAGCTACGGAGGGGATCTCTTTTCCGCTTCTACAACACACAACACAACACACCATGTACCATGTATACGCCCGTCGCAAGAGAAGCACGCAAATCTACAAATGCACTGGGTGTGCACCCACAGATTTTCTCTTATAGCAACGATAGCGAACAAGATCTGAATGAGATAGATCAAGACTTGCACCAGATAACTGTCTAATCCACACAACTGGCGAAGCCATGCATATGCACACACACAGACACTCACACAGACAGAAAGGCAGACATGCAGACATGCATACATACATACATACAGATACACCCACACCCACACACACACACACACACACACACACACACACACACACACACACACACACACACACACACACACACACACACACCTGTCCTGTCCTGTAGAGTCACTGCCGCAAAAGGGTCACGTGATCCCATCACTGGGAAACTTGAGAAGAGAGAGAGAGAGGACACGACGCTCGATGGCGCTCCAGGTGCACGGGTAGTCGCATCCGCTTGCCGCATATGCACACGTGCTGGAAGGCTGAGCGCTCCTCTGCTGTTGGTCTATGCGCCACCCTTGAACAGCGATGCCTTCCCCGTCCCCGGACACCGCGAAAGCAGCGACCACACCTGTCACAATGCGCGGCACAACATCCCTCCGCCGGTGCCGACGCTCCGGTAGTTCCAGGTGGCACTGCGGCATCCACCGTTGAGGCACACACATGCCGGACCAAGCCACCGCGGCTTCTCAGCCACCGCCCACACCGCCCGCACTGACTGGCGCCCCGCTGCTCAGACACAGGCCGCGCACGCTCCTCCAGACACTTATGCCGAGCCATGTCTCCTTTCCGTGCAAAATCCCGTCCGCATACCGTACATACCACTCGGGGCGGAGGCTCAGGCACATTGTCAGGCTCTACCACACACACACACACACACACACACACACACACACACACACACACACACACACACACACACACACACACACACACACACACACACACACACACACACACACACACACACACACACACACACACACACACACACACACACACACACACACACACACACACACACACACACACACACACACACACACACACACACACACACACACACACACACACACACACACACACACACACACACACACACACACACACACACACACACACACACACACACACACACACACACACACACACACACACACACACACACACACACACACACACACACACACACACACACACACACACACACACACACACACACACACACACACACACACACACACACACAAACACACACATGCACGCATACACACACACACGGACAAACGTACACACACACGGACATACATACACTGAACAAGAAGTGCACTTACATTGACCGCCGAGCCTTTCTTGAACGGATCGCCACGCTTGACCGGTTTCCGCTGTTGCTTTGCACCGTGTGGGTGACTGCTTCTGAAGGTCTTCTCTAGAGCCTTGGGAACTACACACACACGTCCAGACAAACAAGAATAAATCAAACACACTTCACTTTCAAAAAAAGTCTTTCACTTTACACAGAAACGTGCCTAGGAAATACAAATAAATGAATAAATCTGTCAGTGTACATTAGTTGCAAGGCAATTCCAACCCTAGATTTCACGTACGCCAACTCTAACCCCAAATTTCCTGCATGTGAACATGTACATTGCGTAAGCACAAACACATGAGAACAAGAGTACAGCATGTAGCACCAAGAGTACACAGCTCTGATCTCTGAGCTAGCTAGCTATGGGTGCTCCGTGCGGCGTGCTGCTTTCAATACGCAGCAAAATGACGTTCAAGCCGCCTGGATTGGCGTTTTCCTACTACGGTTTAGAGTCTCCTGGGGGTTTTTCTTTTCCTTTTTTCACGTGGACAATCAACCATCACATGTAGCAGAGTTCAATAGAGACAGAAGCGGAAAGGTTAGCACTACATTGCTGCCCTGTACGCCAACTGTTCTATTAGGCCAAAACAAAAAATAGGCTTGTTTCCGGTCGGCAACCCCTCAAAACGGAGACTCGGTCGGCCGGAATGAAACTTTTTTTGGATACTTTTTTTGGTTCCTCAATCGTTGTGGTATTGATGGACAAGAGCACCTACACATGTACATTGTACATATATCATGGCAAGGATCAATGTCAGAGTTGACTGACTCACTGTTCTTGTACAGCATGTGGTGTATTCCTGTTTTCGTGTATCCTGAGAAATCAAGCAAACAGTTCGAGTCTTTCCAGCTCCGTTATTCTAGCTCGTATTGACCCCGGAGGTTTTCGAGCCGACAGCTGAGAATCTCTGCTACCTTGTAGGTGTTTTGATTGTGGAATTCGGTTGAGATTTGACTGAGTTATGACTCGTTGAGTGCACTTGCACACATGGCATTGCCACCGTTTGTACACATTTGGGACCAAAAAAAGTTTCAGAATTTGGGAAAAAGTGGCCCGGTCGGCCGACCGGAAACAAGGTCATTATTTGTTTGGGCCTTATTAAATTATGATTAATATTAGAGTCTACAGGCACAACCATTTCATGCGTACTGCAGCAAATTCAACGGCAATGCCTCGATGTGACATATCACACGCAAAAGCCATCTGAAGTCGCCGGAGAAGTACGCACTTAGAAGCTGAAAAGCGTAGCATATCAACAATGACATGACAGTCCAGCTTATTCGCCGGTGTGTGGCTCAGGCGATAGAGGGGGCAGCATGCTGTGCCAGGCCTCGTGACGTGCAGAGTTGCATACTCTTGGGGATACAGAGTCTTGATGGAAACTGTACGACATGCGCTGTGCATGTCTTCCTGTTGTTTCACTTCTTCCCACACCGAACAGGATATGCATGATGAGTGAAAAGCAAGCACAGACTATAATGGTGATGAGAGTGATTCAAGAGACTCACCTAAATACGACGGTACGTTTTTCAGATGTGCCGGTGCTGGCACTGGATGCAGCACTTTGTCATGGCGCAAGATCTGCAGGTCGCGTGGATTGTCTTCAAAGTAGGACTGTAGTGGGAGAACAACAAAGCCATGTATTGCTATGGTTACAGCAAAGCCCTGCATCACTATGCTTCGAACAAGCCATGCATTGCTATGGTTACAGCAAAGCAATGCATCACTACGCTTAGAACAAGCCATGTGTCACCATGGTTATGAATGAGACAGTATAACAAGTTAAAAGTTGCAATCCAGGGACGAACCTCCACTAGTATAAACTTTACAAGTACAGAAGAAGTGCTGTTCTCTCCAGGCTAAGTTCTTCCCCAATACGCAAAGACCTCGGAAATGATACTTGCATCGGGGGAGGGGGAGGGGGCACTCATGGGGCTTGTTGTGCTGTCGGTGCTAGAAAGATCCCGACAAATCACTCGGGGTTGATGAATCAGTAACTGATGATTTGTTGGAACTTTTGGCACCAGTTATACTTATGGCAGCTTGAAATTACACAGGAATGGACTCGGATGGAGAACCAAGGTTTAATTTATAGAAAAGAGAAAGGACCAAGACTTTCTCTTTTCTATGAAATTACACAATAAGTAATTTTGCGAACTTTTGCATTGTAACATCATACTGACCTTGAGTTTCTCCGAGTTAAGCAATTCTGCACGGATTTCTTTTAGTCGAGCTTCCTTTACTGCAAGCAGTACAGATGATTAAAAATAGAAGCACAGTGGCAACACCAGGTGAATTACACTCAGCGGCAAGCACACCACAAGGTGGACAAAGTCAACGGCATGTCAAGTGGATGTTTCGTGACTGTATATAGAAACACCACCCCATCCAGAGTGAATACCTCTCGGCAAACGCACCGAACGCAATGCATCAGTGGCAATGCTGGGTCTTGGTGGCATTGTACCAGCAGTAACAGCATCAATGTCAAAGCCCTGTAGCAACATTCTTATTTGCAATACCATAGATGACACTCAGTACCCAGCCAGCATCCACCCAGTACACTTTCAGTACCCAGAAAGACAGCACCCACCCACACGGTGCCCATGACTGCCATGCAGTCATCAGCACTGCATCTTAAAACTGCCCTTCAGCCTTCAGGCTTCAACACACGTCAATTCCCTTCTAGGTCCGACAGCGGACAAGAGTGATGAAAAGTCTCTATCTGCGACACGGCCAACGCACAACCACGGTCAGTGCAGAGCACTCCAGACATGTACATGTAGCTGACCATGCCTACACCATCTACTGTAAGACATGTAGTACCGTATTATCTCTAATATAAGCACAGTCTCCAATAATAGCACGTCTCCAATAATAGAACACCTTGGGGCGGCATTCAAAAAATAAAGTGCTCAGTCTCCATTATAAGCACACTGTGTAAATTCATTATCTGTACCAGCGGAAAAACCCTGAAATGTGTGTGTCTGACATGAATTTGGCATGGCAACATGCCTCTGAAATGAGGTTGAAATAATAATGGAACAGTCTCCAATAAAGGAACGTCTCCATTAATAGCACGGGGCGGAGGTACATTGAAAAAATAAAGGACCGTGCTTATAATAGAGATAATACGGTATTATAACGAGTCGCAAATTTAACGATTGTCCAAAATCCATTGGTTAACGAAAAGGTATGTTAGCGATCTGGCAGTCTTCAGTCATATCCACACCTAACACATATGAGGCCTTACAGCCTAAACAGAACTTATTATAACGAAGAAATGTAACTCGTTAAAATGGTGGTTTAGCGTGTGCGCTAAGCCCTGTTAACGAACGTGGAACATCTACCACTCATACTTAGTCTGATGATCATGCATCTGATTATGATGTCATTGCTATACATGCGCATGCGCAGCGCGCGCCACTCTCCCACGCATGCATTCCAAATCTTGCTTTAGAGAGAGAGAGAAGGAGAAAAGAGAGACTCCTTTGTCACTTTTGCTTTCTGACGACTTGACTGTTCACTGGTTTGTCCGTCAGTGTCAATTTCCCCTTCCCTCCCAACCCCATTCGACTGGGGATCACTATCTCTCCGTCACTGTCACCATAATTTCCTCAATAACAGTGTCAGTACAACTCTTGTCCATATACTTATATCGGGTGAGGGCAGTCTATCTCCGCAGCTGGCTCATTTCAATCACTACCGGTCGCAGCTCCTGCCCACGGCAGGCCGACCGTCTCTCGTTCACACTCTGTGTGCTCCAGGTCACAGCTCCTGCGCAGAGCAGGCCGACCTGTCTGTCTCTCTCTCACACACACTATGTGTGCACCGGGTCACAGCTCCTGCGCAGAGCAGGCCGACCTGTCTTTCTCATGCACGCCAGCTGCTCCGCCCAATATCCCTGATATGCCAACCAGAAAACAATGTGTTCTGAGCCGGGTGCATGCCTGTATGTGGAGAGTGCGTTAACGTTAGATTTACTTCCTCGTTAGATTTACACGTCTTACAGTATGCCGTGTATATCAATTAACCAGCAAGCACAAGCGGAGTACTCCACCAAAGGAAGGTGTTCAGCACAAGCCTTCCTCTCCGCCGCTGTATAACGGTGGAAAACCCCTGATGAAATTGGACGCATACTGAATGTTTAAAAATATTCACTGGCTCGAGGGAAAGATGCAAACGGGAAAAGTCTGCAGAAAAAACTCGACTGTCACCACCAGGACTCAAACCAGGCACCTTCCCTTGAGGCCAGCGATGCTCTAACCACTTAGCTATGGTGTAGCTGTCATCCCAGCAGAGACCGTTCAATATTCTCTTCAGACTTCGTACATGTAACTTCGTTAGTCAATTTTTTCTTCAGTGAATTACTTACTTGCTATTTTGGTGACACTCCTCAATGCATCCTGCAACAGAGCAGAGTATCATTCATGCAGCAGCAGAAACAAACAATGGTGAAATAATGGAAGTTTCCATGGGAGGACACCTGTATTTAGAGTTGAATGACATTTGGGGATCAACTTGGAATGCCTGTGAGGCGGCGCATGCCATGAGCAGGGGGGGATGGTGGGGCTCAGTGATAACTGGTCGAACACTCACATCAACAACTAGGTACACTCACATCATCTCACACACCATGTACACACCACTACACACACAGCGGACATCGGATAGAACCACCAGGCACATAACGACAGATTGAGTTTGAAACCGACTAATTTCCGTTGCCTAAGTCTCGTAGCAAATCCGATCATGTAACGCTAGAAGACCAGCAGCAGCAGCAGCAGCAAGGAGAACAAGTAGTCAGATAAAACACCATCTCACATTTGCCCGATAACGGAAGCCCTCAATTTCAGACATCTTGAACGCGTACGGCTTCACAAACGGCTCTGCGTCCTCCGCAACACATCCTGCAAAATGTGCAAAAAGTACCAGACAAGGACAGCACGAAAAAGGTTTACACAGAAAGCCAAAGACACCAAGTCATTAAACCTAATAACTGAACGAACGAACAAATTGCAGAGAACAGCAGAATAGGCAACAAGTACCGTATTTTCCGCTGTGCTACATGCACTTCAAAATGCATAAAATGCTGGATAGTACGAATCGACCAGCGCTCCCGCCCTCCATGCATTATAATGCACGCATGGTGTCATTCGACTACTTGTCACGTTGTGCAATCCATCATTGCACTACCACGAAGCTTCGACATGTTGTCAATTCAGAGTGAAGGGCAAACTACAATTGTAGGAAACTTTTCCTTGAACGTCAACAAAAGTAAGAATTTTTTTTTGGGGGGGGGGGGGGGTCGGCTTAGACCCCAGTGCGGCATTCCTAGATTCCTAGACTCATTAGAATGATAAAGTGAAGGAAGTCAACCAAAGCCGAGAGGAGGGGGGGGGGGGGGGACTACACATACCTGCTGCTACTTGGAGCTTCTTCTCAGCTTTACGTAGCCGGAAGGTTTCCGATGGAGAGACGAGGGACAGAGCATTGCCTGCCTCCATGCCACGCGCCGTTCTACAGTGTCGCAACACAACACACACAGCAAACCCATGCAGTGAAAGCTCCACTACCACCTTGCACAGATCCTACCAGCAGGCAGCCTGTGGCAGGGAAATTGCAAAATATCGATGCAAGGCAAGGAAGAGTTTCACACAAGCTACTAAACAAGGCACAGTATACTAACACATACCTTCCAACACGATGGACGTAGGAATCAGCAGTTAGCGGAAAGTCAAAGTTGACAACAGCTTCAACACCTGAAGTGGAAAAGAACAGACATCAAGGCCAAGAGGAGAGTGGTCCCACAAAGACAAAAATAGCGGAGGGATGATGTGCTGCTGCCCGACCCCCCCCCCCCCCCCTCTCTCTCTCTCCTTTGTTGAAGGATATTAGTCATTCACAGCACGAGTACATAATACCCCCAGCCGGGGGATTTCCAACATTGACTTATTTGTACATTGCTAATCGCATTGCTAAAAAAAAGGAAGAGTCCGAAACAAACAAAATGATAATGCCTACGGGTTGCAAACCTATTTGTTTCAGCACGAGATGCGTGAGGGTTGAAAAGTCGGGGTGGATGGAAAGCGCCTCAGTTGGGATTTGAAAGCGGGGCGACAGAAGGTGCGTAGTTCAACACTCTAATACGTGTTATCACATAACAAACTCACGTGTACTCCTGTGAGTGTGGATAAGTGCACGTTTTCCACAACTGTACAAACGCCATTACCCTCAAGGATCAAGGCGCAGGTGCAGATCCCGAGGCAGTGGGTGTAAGTTGATCAAACCCACACGTTATTACAAGGCCGAGGCTGCTGATGATATTGATAACAACACATCATGTACCGCAGTACTCGAGGTCATTCTACTGTGTGGGGGCATTTTACTTTTTAATGGTCACAAGGTGACGTGCAATGCATTGCAACAATACATTATCACATACCATGGAAGTCAATGCCACGAGCAACGCCAAATTCCTTGTCACCACGAGCTCTAGACAACAGCAATAAAACAACATAATTATAATTACAACAAGAACAAGAACAGCAGAAACAGCAGCAGCAACCCGTGAGAATTAAGATGTGAAACAAGAGCTGCAGCAGAAACAATCCTAGGACAGCAAAGTACCAGACATGAGCAAAATATTGCTTCCAAGTAGGGTGTGACACGAACTGTGAAAGAAATTTACAAACAGGATCATGCATTGGAGCCCAGTAGCCTTCGGTGCTGCCAGTGTCCGCCAGTCTGGGCTTTCACTGGCTGCACCTGACCGGTACTTGGCTGGAGCTGACCCATTTCTCCCTCCTCTTCTCCGGCGTAGGTTGTTTTCCCTTTTGAGTGTTTGTGTTGAGGCATCCTACTGAGTAAGGGTCATATCAATAGTGATACTCACCTCTTTTTCTTGCTTTTCCCGGGCTTATCTGCAGCTGAACACATCAAGCACAACCAACACACGCATGCACACATGTATGCACGCACACACACACACGCACACACACACACGCGCACACGCACACACACACACACACACACACGCACACCACACATACATACACAGCAGAGACACACAAACACACATGAACTAGCGCAAAGCACAAAGCAAAGATAAACGAACATAACTGTTGGAAAAAGGATGAAGGCACAGCAATGGGTGCAATGTAGGGAAAGTATGCAGGCTGTCAATAGCAGATATTAGTTCACAAAGCACGCCAACATGTGTGATGCCGCTAACAACATCTATTCACGGTATAAATGGTAAAGTCTACAGCAATGATGTCCAAGTTTAACAGGCACTACTAGTTCCACAGACTATAGGTCTCCAGTGCTGCCTGCACTTACCTGAATCTGGTGTGCTCTCATCACTAGCTATCAGAATGTCGTAAATGCCACGGTTGAACTGTTCCACCACGTGCTGCCTACACAGAAGATGATACACACGACATTGCAGACAAGACACGGGCAAAGTTAGACGCAGCTTTTAACACAGGACATGCTGCGCATATACCACAATCACTCGTGCAACACCCCCCCCCCCCCCCATGGAAAAATGTGTGCATAACTCGGTGCAATCGGGGCTTTGCACATGTATAAAAAAAGAGAGCATCATTCGACCCAAACGATCCTTTGTCCAGTGCTTACCTGGAGTTCTGGGGCAGCTCTGAGTTCAGGACACAGGTCTTGATGCCAAATTGCTCCAGGAACAGCTTTAGTCTGTCGACAGGAAACAAGAAATCCCATACCGGGAGAAAAACATGGGTTAGTGTCACTCAGCGACAGCAATACTGTGTACAGTGTACATGGGCATAGACAATGAAAGGTGGGGAGAGCGGAAGCAAAAGATGGCCACGTAGAGAATGGATGCTGCTGGAACAGCTGCAGTGCGATACGAGTACATAATAATAATACAGGTCGCATGTCTCCCAAATAATGGGTTCCACGCATCTGTCAACTGTTTCATCATGAAATAGATTGCAGCAGGAAGAATAGCATACGAAAACACCATATACAGGTTCTAGCACATGACAAGTACACGCCATTTTGTTTTTTTACACCGATGTACATTTGTCAATGAAGGAGTCCACTACCCACACTGCATATCCAACCAAATCCTGTATGAAAAATCAAAACAGCAACCAATCAGCAGGTTGTGCAAGAGAAGACATCTCCTATGGTTCGGCCATGTTGTTCGGGAAGGTCCGGGCACGGCTTCCTATGGCGCGCTAACCATGGCCATCGACACGTCAAAGATCAAGCGTCCACGAGGACGACCAAGGCTTCGGTGGATTGATGTGGTGAAATCCGACATCTCCCCTCTCAGACACACGCTCGAGGATTGCCTCAACACTGCACGGGACAAAAATCTATGGCTGGACTTCTACGAGTACACTATGGGTGTGCATTATGACGTGACATGCGTACGAGTCAGTACTGTACAGATACATGATATCTGAAAAAGACATACCGGTACATGCACTACATGCACTATAGTCCACAGGCATGGTACACAAGTACAGAGAAACCTGTCCAAGACGACCGCTCAAGGGACCTTCAAAACGTGGTCTCTGTTACCAGGTGGTCTCCTTATCCAGGGTCAATTGACTGGAAACAGCATCCCTTGGTCCTGGTTGCAGTGGTCTTCTAGGACAGGTGGTCGCCTTATCCGAGTGGTCGCCTTGACAGGTTCTACTGTACATGTATACAGCTTCTATTCGATATCTACAGCACACACAGCACACATGCACCTACCTATTGGTTCACAGCATGCAACAAGGTGGAGGACCACCGTGTTCGGAAACAGTGACCTTTCTCCACCTTGTTACATGCTGTCAACCAACAACATGTTTCTCAACAAAACTAGGTTTATCTAATACCACGCTGCACCTACCTGTAGCTTCTGTCAATACCGTTGACAAAGATTAGTGACTTGCCAAGCAGTAACCTGCACAGCAAGGAGAGCAACGAGCACCAGGCGTGTACATCAACATACCAGAAATCAACAGCAACTACTTGGCAAGAAACACTTGACACGTGACATGTCACACAAATTCATCATGCCGGTACAACTCTGCTATCCGCCATATCCTTTGCCAAATTCCCATCAGGGAAGATACAAAGGAGGGGCTGAGAGCAGATGACACACTGGAGGCAACCTTCTGCACGAAGAGCTTACCCTAACGCAAATACGCATACGCAATTTCAATTTATTTGTGTGGGATGATATGGTCCGTTTGTCTCCCAGAATGTCCAGAAGAGATGCATACAGTCCAGAGCAACACTAGTGCTGCACCACCAGCACCAACAGCACAGGCAGCACTGGCAACACCACATCCACCACCCAAGACATGACGTACCTCAGCTTGAGCAAAGTATACATGATCAGAAACTTGTCATCGTCCAGACAACTGCAGGCCACAAGGACAAACAAAACAAGCACTATCAACACGGATGAGAATGCAGTACAAGTATGCGTACTAGGTAACAAGGGGACACGATGCCCAGCGCACAGACACTTGAAGGAAAGACAACGACAGCAAGTAATACACCAAGCGAAGATCAAACGAACATAGCATGCCATGCACTGACCTGATGTGAAACTGGCTAAGCTGTGAGCGGTCGGGCAGCGCGCTTTCTTCAATTCCTACTACAACCTAGAAAGAACATTGTACACCATATCAAACACAAACCTACATGAGTACTCAAGAATTGGCAAAAAGCACCACAAGAGATAGAACATTGAAAGTAACTTACTTGACACAAACTACACGTACGTGACACACAAGTATAAGTTGAAAGATTGGTAAAAGTAGGTTAGAGCTGCTGCTGCTATTGTAGCCTCTACCAGCAGATGCTGATGAAATATTCTGCAACAAGTAACGACATGCTAGTACACAAACCCGGTGTCGAGCCGTGACAACACACTTACTGGGTTATGTAATACAATCTCCTTCAGCTTCTCAACATCCTGTGACATATTAACGGTTACAACACATAGGCAAAACAAAATAAACTCCTTTTAATGAAGGAATTGCAGACATTCATTGTCAACCGTTGACAAGAAGACTCCTGGTTATTGCAAAGGCTTGAAAGCACAAGTGAGCAAGAGGTAAAGGGGGTCATAAGCATCAAGCAACAGACGTGTCGTTGACTGCACAAGTCAGAAAAGAACCTGGTAACTTAGCTTCACTGCACTGCAGTGGATAGTATCAGGGTCTGCACTGGCCTACTTGAAAAGGTTATGAACCAAGATGAGAGTGAATGTGCAAAGTTGCGTGACACATACACACACGCGCGCACACACAGTGCAGTTGCCTTACCTTTGACAGCGTTGCTGAGACCAGGAATGACTGACAAATGTTAGGTAGGTACCTAAATAGGGCAAACAGCACAAGTCAAGACAAGCAATCTAGCCATGGCAAGTCACAGGTAGACAGTCATGGTAGCTGATATCATAGAACAATACACTCACACAAAATCATAGACATTGTCCACTCACATCACACATGTGTTCTATTCACGATTCACGGCGTTCGTGACCCAGCCAGTTAGACTGACTGACTTTTCTGCATCTGATCGAACACCACCAAACCCAAGGATCAAGGCGCAGATGCAGCACCAGACCAGTGTGTGTGTGTGTGTGTGTGTGGTGTGAAAGTATACCCGAACTCTTGTTGGCCGCTAGCCTGCGGAGCGTGCTGCGTACCGTATTCAACGACATACCCCATTTCTGTCGGCCCCTCATATGAGGGGACATGTGACCGTTTTACGGCAATGTTCAGGACAGGACAGGACAGTGGTGTGTGTGTGTGTGGGGGGGGGGGGGGGGGGGGGGGGGGGAGGGTAGCACTTAAAAAAATTAGATCAGAGAGACCGCAACGTAATCAAAGGCCGAGAATGCCAGTCACTGCAGCCAAAACAGTCATAAAAAAACGACTACAGTGACTGTTTGACTGAATACGAATCCTCCCTCGTGCTGTACCGGTGTTAACTCAATACTTGCATGCACTACTATCTCAATACTGTTCACTTACTCGATGACATTACGCACGTCCTCCTCAAAGCCAAACGAAAACACCAAGTCTGCTTCGTCAATGACCAGGAAGCTGAGGTGCTGCAGGTCAATCAACTGCACAGCACACGGGGAACAAAACGGAAGAGAACGGAACGGAGATGAACAGCAAGCTTACTCGCACACACAGCTCTTGTGATCATAAGTCTAGGTAAGCGCACACTTGAAGATACAGAAATAATAGTCAGGTACCGTATTATCCGGAGCATAAGCCGCACTTTGAACACAAAAAATTCACCCCAAAAAGTCGGGGCGGCTTATACTACGATGATCAAAGTAACGGTGATAAACAGGGTAGATGTCTGTATTTTGTGACAAAAATGTTTTATTTTTTTATTTTTACTAGAGCCACGTAAACCCGTCATGTGTGAGCCATGAATAAGGGGAGTGGTGGCGTGGTCTGGAATGCTCTGCCGACCTTGGGTCTCGGCTTCATCACAACCAGGCGCGCATGTGGGGGTGGTTTATACTCCGGTGCAGCTTATACATGTACTCTGGAAGATATGGTAAGTAACGCTCGCCAAGGAACCACAACTAAGCAGATCAAGAAAAACGATTCAGAGTTTTACAAGAGAAGCAGCAAAGCCAGCACTCCCCTATTTCACATACACCCAGCAACGCTTGAGGGCATAATGAAAACACCAGCCCGCCAGCCAGCACTTACCTTAGATTTGAGACAAGACAGCATACGGCCAGGTGTACCAATCACGATGTCTGGCTGCTCCAACAGAATGGTCCTGTCAAACAACAACGGCGCCGACGACGACGACAACAACGACAACAACAACAACAACAAGAGGTCAACAATCACAATTCACTTACTTCTTTTTGAAGTACACAGGCAAGAATAAGGTCACCCGGTGTGACATCAAAGATAGGGCTGCAATGAATGCTCGAATATTTGAATGAACTTCGAATGGGCCCGTAATGAACGAATATTTTCGCGTGGGAATGTTCCGAAAACTATAGAACACTAGTAGCTATTCGAAAACATGTACGCGCACGCGCAAGCGAGCGATATGTACGGGAATTTTCAAATTTCGGGTTTTTCTGTCGCGGTCGTGACTAGGCACGTGACTTCTTTTTTACCCCAGGAGAATCTGTAAGTACGCAATGCAATACAATACATGTACCAGCTAGCAACCAGCAGCACATTAAACTCTGCCCTGCTCACCTCTGTGTTGTTGACGTGGAATGTGACGAGACATCGGCCACACGGACATCGCGTGTACAGCTAGACGATAAATCCTGTCGCACAGCGGAAAATAGCACAGCGGTACAGTAGTAACACAATCACAATCACACCCACTACTCATACAGTCATACTGTGTTTTCTGATGATCGCTTAGTGCGTGAAACTCGGAGTAAAAACACTTTCTCTGTCCTCCTATAGTTTTTACAGTCATACAGTCATACTCCTGCCCATCGCTTCAGCGATGATAGCGAGCAAGCTATGTGAGACATAGAGCCCCCCCCCCAACACACACACAACTACCAATGTTGAAGCAGACTGAGCATGAGCCTTGCTATTCCCACCTGTGACAATGACTGCCTATACAGAAGTACACCTGTGACAATGACTGCCTATACAGAAGTACTTCCTCAGTGGGGGCATAACTCATAAGCATCCGACCCCAGAGTGCCACGTGTACCAGAAATAGATATTCCGCCTCAACAAACACACTAAATATACTCCAAAACGCAGTCTCCCCAGCAAGATCTAGTTTTCTTGTTACCTTGATATTGGTAAGGGCTTGCACAGCCAGCTCCTTGGTCGGCACCAGTATGAGAGCCCGTACATGAGCTGCTTGACTGGACGCCGTCTGGTCCTGGGGAACACATTTGTAGGAACATCGGTGATCAGCGTGGCCATAGCAAACACCATGCCCAGACAGTTACAAAGCAATGCAATAAGTTTAGCAAAATACTGCAAAGCAGACAGGTAATTTTTACCTAAAATATAACGAGACCTAAAATTCAACCATGTCATGCCACACAGTGTGCAAAATGCATTTTCGGATGTGGAAAATTGGTTTACCGAAATTTTCGAGCTACAAAACCGTTGATTTTGGTAAATACCAAAAATATTACACCACCAAAGCAAAACGACCAACGTGATAAGCAGAACTGCAAGTTTCCGAAGCTCCGATGATAAGCCTGATGTTCATTTTTCTAAGAATTTGCACACGCCACGCAGCCATGTGCACTTTACTCAGTCTCAACACACACACACTCAATAGCCGTGTCGTCGCTATGAAAATGATGGGCCAGGCCCAGTAAATTGGTGAAGAGGAGTTTCTTATGCAGCGGAGATATTGGTGCGTATGTGTTGAGATTGAGTAATGTGATACAGTAATGTACGTTTTTTTACAAAAAGCAATGCTAGATTGACAAGCAGAGGCACAACAGCAAGTACAGTCATGCTACATGTGGTACAGTCGCTTCAGAGTGTTCCGTCGTCCTGGTGACCTCAAGCGGCATGCGCCATACTGCAGATTTCGAGTTTAGAGCCTCAGCGTGAGGAAGCCATCGCTATCATTGCTACGGCACTGGGCGTTCAAGGTTCAAGGTACAGTCTGCTACACAACAACAGCACCCACTGTACCTTCTTCGACTGCAGCACTTTCTCCAGAACAGGCAGAGCATAGCTGGAGAGCGGCAGAAACACAAAACATAACATCCAAACAATGCAGTTACGCTTTCGCATTGCTCGACACTGCTGTGAAGACCAGCCCAACCTGAAAGCAGCAACCAGCCACATCAGCAGCAAGACAGGTTTTCAACTTCTACCATCGCAATCTCAACAGGAATAGTGTGGTGAACCTGCAGAATTGTAATCTATGAGTCTCTAAAAACAATTGTCCAGAAGAAATACACGGTACATTGTACATGTGGGCTAAGTGCACAGGGGCATGGCATCTACAGAGATGGTGGCAGACTACAGCACAGGGAATAACGCATGTTTCGATTGCCTATCTGGAAGTCTTACACCAGCTATACAGTACACGACCACAGACGTGATCACGACCTGCTAACCTGTAACGGGCTTCAGATCAGCGGTGTCACACACAAGTGTATGCAATGGGCTGCCCGGGAGGGAATCCCACAACGGTTCACGTTCCACTCACCCACTCACCCGTATCATCATCTAGCAGTACAGGCTAAAGGCTACAACTGCACTGGACAACAGTATTGTGATGACTAGGGATAGAGCATGTAAGAACTGCACTGGACAACAGTATTGTGATGACTAGGGATAGAGCACTGGACAACAGTATTGTGATGACTAGGGATAGAGCACTGGACAACAGTATTGTGATGACTAGGGATAGAGCACTGGACAACAGTATTGTGATGACTAGGGATAGAGCACTGGACAACAGTATTGTGATGACTAGGGATAGAGCACTGGACAACAGTATTGTGATGACTAGGGATAGAGCATGTAAGAAGACATACAGTACTGGACTACCGGTACATGTACTTACGCAGCTGTCTTTCCAGAGCCTGTCCGTGCTTTCACCAACACATCCTTGCCTTCCAGAGCTAGTGGAATAGCTTTAGCCTTCAAGCAGAGAGAATACACAACAACAACAACACTGCATGAGTGAAAAGTCCCCGGTGAACTCAAGAACTAGTCCGGAGTGTGTGTGTGTGTGTGTGTGTGTGTGTGTGTGTGTGTGTGTGTGTGTGTGTGTGTGTGTGTGTGTGTGTGTGCATGTGTGTGTGTGTGCATGTGTGTGTGTGTGTGCATGTGTGTGTGCATGTGTGTGTGTGTGTGTGTGTGTGTGTGTGTGTGTGTGTGTGAGAGAGAGAGAGAGAGAGAGAGAGAGAGAGAGAGAGAGAGAGAGAGAGAGAGAGAGAGAGAGAGAGAGAGAGAGAGAGAGAGAGAGAGAGAGAGAGAGAGAGAGATGTGAGAGACTGTGTGTGTGTGTGTGTGTCTTGGTCTTGTCAAGGTTCCCTGTTGCCCCTTCCCAGGGTAGCGGAACATCCACCATCATACACTGGCCTAAACTGAAGCGGTGTCCATATCGGCTACAGAAGCCAGGGTCCTAGCCAAACATACCAGGCAGATACTACATCCTATAAAAGTCTTCTTTGCCCTTTGTCTTGGTCACTATCAACCGATTTGCCGGAGCATAGTGCGCACTTAAGATGCGCTATTTCAGGCCCAAAATCGCTGGCGCGCACTATGCTCCGAATATGAGAATGCATGCACTTTGAAAAGTAGTGCAATGTACATGTACAAACTGTTGCCAAGTTCTCCACCTCTAGTCCCTGACCCCGCACAAATCATATCCATACACTTGTGGTGTCTTCTGCCTGCTACACTGCAAATGCAAGATGGGTTTGAGATCCCATAGGTAGTACGTGCCTTTACAAATGTACATGTACACATTTTAATTACTTTTATGATACTTTTGTCAATGAGCGCACTATGTATAATACTGTCTTTGTATAAATGTAACCCATAATGCTCTCAAATCTAGGCTGCACATTATACTCCGGATATAACTTGAATTGCCAAGCGTTGGTCAAAAAGGGGGTGCGCATTATGCTTAGGTGCACGCTATACTCTGGCAAATACGGTGCTTGTAAACTCCATGTGGTGTGGACTAGGTGTACGTGTGGGGGTCCATTCACATACTAGTAGTAGCCTTGTCACTTAGGCGTATGGGGGGGGGGGGGGGGGGGGTTCCATTCACATAGCCTTGTCACTTAGGCTACCTGGTGCAAGTCTTGATCTATTTCATTCAGATCCTGTCCGCTACTGCTGCTATTCCTATTGGAGAGAAGTCATTTGGTGTACAGCCAGTGCACATGCGGACTGGCATGATTCTCTGCAACAGGCATACATGGTACAGTGTGTGTGTGTGTGTGTGTGTGTGTGTGTGTGTGTGTGTGTGTGTGTGTGTGTGTGTGTGTGTGTGTGTGCGTGTGTGTGTGTGTGTCCACATGGAACAGGTGGGTTCACCCCTTGAAAAAGAACACTCATGAGCCAGTAGCAGCAACACCAATACTTCTTCAGCTTGATCAACTGTTGAATGACAGCAGTGCTTCTGGGAAGATCAGTGGCAGAGCTTTGCTTTCGACCATGGCACATGAATCACACTCAATACTTCAACGTGATTTGACCCCATGATACCTAGGTGTACATGTATTTCTCATCATGCACTAGCCTCGACTGCACAGTGCACTGCCATTTGTTTCCACAATCTCCGTAGACCGTATGCACGTGCAGTTGAACGTGTACAGGTACGTACTGGAAATACCACCACTTCCAAAAAATGCAGTTTGGGCCACAACTGGAAAGTGATGTATCGTGCATAACACCTCTCTGAAGGATCTGATCACGAAAATAACTTATACGACGTAATCTCACCTGAACATCAGTAAGAGCAGACCATCCTAGTCGTCCAACAGCCTAACAAGAACAAAAACAATAGCACAATTCCAGAGATGTCTAGTCAAAATCTCTAAATAAATACTGCGGACAGAATTGACTGTTACGCTCGTACTTTCAACAAACGGTCGTCAAGGCCAAGGTCTTCAAACTTTGCCACCGCCATAGCCACATTGCACGCTGGTGAAAAACTTCCTTCAAGGGGTCAAGGATGATCCTGGATGCAAGTAAGTTGAAAATTGAAACTATTTTCTCAATATCTCAACTCAATGAAAATCATGTCAGTAAAAAAAATCGTATTCCACGCGCTCATGACGTGTGCGATCGGCGATCGCGATATCGATGACGGACGATTACGTAATCACGTCGATATGAGCTACACAATGATTTTTGAGATTTTTTTAGCGATAGACACTGCACTGGTCACCATGGTCACGCAACAGGAGCTGCGTGCAGCAAGAAGCTCGAACTCGAAGCTAAGAGTAAGATTGTAAGAGGAGGATACACTGCGGATCAGCTTCCATTCAGGATTCTTCTCGTTTGTATCAACTAAATTGTCAAGACAAGTGTAAACTTATAAGCTCCCAGGAGCTTACTTTTGATGGTATCAACTATCAAGAGTACATGGGGCTATGTACTCTTGATGGTATGCATTTACATGTAGGCTCCCATGAAGTTAGAGCCAAGTGACAGCCCGGCGCCACTTCACGTACAGTATTAAATAGTTCTTGTGCTACACTCATTGATGTACCTGCAACCCGACCCAATAGTGGGGGGGGGGGGGGGGGGGCGCTAGGGTACCCGTTCAACCACTTCCAGGCGGAGTTGATTAGCTACAGTCTACATGCCTACAGTGACATGACACATATGCGATAATGTCCGATATTGCATGCTCAGCTAAAGCAAATTGAGCGATGCCCTCCAGGGTAGCCCGCTGACTAGCCTGGAGCCAGAGAGCACTAGCAAGCCATAGGGCCCTCCCTGCCATGCACTACAAACCCATAGTATAATTACAGTATTCCATAGTGACTTGACATCACGCTGGTTCGTCACCACAACTGACACTGGCACGAGTAAACGGTTAATGGGGTCTTGGTGGCTACAAGTACTGTAGCTACAACTGCGTAAAACCCTGTCAGCACAGTCGCATACTTGATTGCTTCAGACGTTATCAGAATCTCAACGAGAGGGAAGGCTGGGATGAGACAACTCGGCGATATTGCTACACGCACGAATGTCAAAACACAGACAAACAAAAAAGAGAACGAAGCGTAGAGTGGTGAAGCCAAACTAAAACAGATCATGATAGAAAGAAATGGAATAAATAAGCAACTGGAATTTGAAAAAAAAGAGGGAATCAAACTTCGAAAGTATGGACTCAACGGGTAAAATACTAGTACCCAGCAAATGGATAACCACACATGAAGGACATGTCAGCGAAACCATGGCAGCAGGTTTGTTAGAACAAGGTGAAGTCTTTTGAACAAGAAGTAGCTAGAGCACTGCTCAATGAAATCCGATCGCGTTTAGTCAAGTTTGTGCCCTGCACCAGTTCACCATCCCAGTGTTTGCAGGTCTACGGCTACACAGCGACTGGCGTGGCGTTGACTCGCTTGATCACATTACATGGAGCAGCCCTGTAGTTTCTGAGGGGGACTGTGCAGCCGTCTCGCGGCAGTATAGAGCGCGAGAGGCAAGCTAGTGCAGCAGTAAGGTAGTGAGACGCAACAGAATGCAGCTCACATGACAATGCACTGGAATGGTGTGCATGTAGTCTACGTCAGCAGTAGGTTCAGAGTCCGGCCAAACGTTGCAAGGCTTTGGCACGTCATGAGTGCAAGCACGCGCACACTCACACGGTAGATAGTCTTACAGTGACTTCAACTTGTGAAGTGGATTTCTTGTAGTAGATCTACCAGCACATCCATACTGTCAACAAGGGTTAGTCAAATGTGCACCAAGCGGTGCATCGACGATCTGAAGCGTGCACACGGACAAAATTACAATTGATACCACACAAACTGTGTGGGAGAGGAAATAGAGGAAGGAAGGACTGACGGAAATGAAACAAGAACCATGCACAGGGTTCTAGCCAAAGGGGGTAGGGGGGGGGGGGGGCGCAGCGCCCCCTACTCTGTTTGCGCGCCCCCCTGTGAAAATTGCCGCCCCCTACTCATTTTCCGATTTTCGTGTTTTTCATGCATAGATGGTTCGTAAAGGCACATTTGTCTGGGGTGAAGTCAGGGATTCGCCCCATACGTTGCATTTGGTGTGGCAAGACAATATTGGAAAGTGGAAAAATGGGATATAGGGTAACTGTTTCCCATGCCCCCCCCCCCCCCTCTATTTTGACTTGGCCAGAACCCTGATACATACAGGGACTGCAAACAACCGTGAACTCTGTAGCACCGTGCAATGGAGTGGGAACAACATGAACAGTTCTGAACATCAACTCTCATTCCATTATATAAGTCCCGGAGAGAGAGAGAGAGAGAGAGAGAGAGAGAGAGAGAGAGAGAGAGAGAGAGAGAGAGAGAGAGAGAGAGAGAGAGAGAGAGATAGAGATAGATAGAGAGCGAGAGAGAGAGAGAGAGAGAGAGAGAGAGAGAGAGAGAGAGAGAGAGAGAGAGAGAGAGAGAGAGAGAGAGAGAGAGAGAGAGAGAGAAAGAGAGATAGATAGATAGATAGATAGAGAGAGAGAGAGATAAATAGATAGATAGAGAAATAGATAGATAGAGAGACGGCGAGAGAGACAGAGAGAGAGAGAGAGAGAGAGAGAGAGAGAGAGAGAGACAGAGATAGATAGAGAGATAGAGACAGAGATAGATAGAGAGATAGAGACGGATATAGATAGATAGATAGAGAGAGAGATAGATAGAGATAGATAGAGAGAGAGAGAGAGAGAGAGAGAGAGAGAGAGGGCAGGGAGGGGGGGGGGGAAGGGGAGGAGGAAGGATTGGTTCATTCGTCAGCAAACAAAAAAGGCGCAAGATGAACTTACCCAGTCATGTTCCTGTACCAAGTCCAGTAGTAATTTGAAGAGGTGACTGCGTCGAAGTGTTGACACGGAGCCAATTAAGATCAGCTTGTGCTTGGCACGCGTCACTGCCACATTGGCACGACGCCAATCCAGCAACAACTGTCCAACCTGCCAGGAACAACAAACCCATCAATACCATCATCATTACAATTCTTCTACTTCAGTAAAAGAGAGAGAGAGAGAGAGAGAGAGATAAAGAGAGAGAGAGAGAGAGAGAGAGAGAGAGAGAGAGAGAGAGAGAGAGAGAGAGAGAGAGAGTTTGCACATGGGCGAGAGAGGTAGAGATAGAGAGTGGGTGCGATGCTGGCGTGGAGGAGAGAGACATAGAGAGAAAGGGTGCGCGGGGGTGAGAGTAAGGCTGCAACAATGGTTCGAAGGTTCGGTTACTCGTTTCCAAATCCGAAAGAAGGAAGGCTGCGATTAATGGAAGAATCGAAAGAGTCGAAACCAAGTTTCTGAAGGCGCTTAGTCTCAAAATCTACTTTACACTCTGGGAAGGCATGCCGTGAGCATGAAATGACAAGAATGGCAACAACAAGTGAACTATTAACCCTTTAAGAGCCGCCCCATACTTGAATGCAAAACTTCAAAAGATCGTAACTCAGCCCAATCTCACTCAAATCCAGTGATCGAAATATCCAGGGTGAAGAGAAAACTCTCACCTGTCGGGAGAAACAATCCGTGAAGCGCTGCGAGCAACGGTTCCTGACATAAATCACTCGTAAGTTGAGCCGCGATCGCGGCAATTTCAAAAGCGCGCAGTGCGACTTTAGTATTGAGAATTTTGAGACTTTCGTCGCGCAGGTTTACTTGAATTTGCACGGGTTTCACTGTTGATATTGTCAAGAGTACACGGCGAAAAAATTGGAACTCCACGATCGAGTAAAATGAAATACCTGGAGCGGGACGCAATTGGACGCATTTGGGGCATTTTTCGTACTGTCGCTGCGATCTAGCGCTAGATAGACGGTGTGCTGGCTATCATGATCGACCTCATTCTCTTCCTCTCGCGGAGACCGTTCCAGGAAGCCCTAGATTGTGAGGATTGAGTGAGTAGAACTGAAGCTATGATCCAAGGAACATGAAAAAATGCAGAATTTTGAAATTTTCCTGTGGCTCTTAACCCTTTGGAGTCCGTAACTTTTTTGCTTCCGCAGAATTTGTGGCAGTCACGAAAATGCGCACTCCATTTCCAACATAACTTTGGTTCTACTTCACCAATTTTGAAGATCTTGGGCTCGTTGGAAAGTTCTTGATGAGAGGAATACAATGAGCCAAAACTCGCCAAGAGCACTATTCATTGTCCGTCACAACGCGCCCCAAACGCGAGTCCAGCTCCAGATCTGAGACGAAATCGGTCTCCTGTAGCCATTTCACTGAATCTAGCTCGGAACTGTTCAAATGTTTTCGAGTAGAAGCTTACCTTGCCGTGACTTCGCGCCGCGCCGGTCCTGGCACGTGCCGCCTGTCATGAATCTGGTAAAATCCCTTTTTTTCACGCACTGCTGACTCGCAGCACGCAGCGCAGAAAATTTGAAATGTTTGATCGCTCGCCGCTCACTCAAACTTCATTGGCGAGACTTCGGAGCTGTTCGCGGCGAAAGCTGAGAGTTTTCTCTACCATCTAGACCCTTCGATTGTTGAATTTGGTCAAGATTTGGCCGAGAACCGAAGGTTTGACTGCGCCCACATGCATACAAAATGCCCATGGTTCGAAATCGAACCATGGACTCCAAAGGGTTAAAGGGTTAAAGGGGAAGTTAAGGCAAAAATCAAAATTTCACCAGTTGTAGTCTTCGGGGTGCTGAGTCGAATGGTCTTGGTCCGAGAAAGCTGAGACGCTCCCTTCCTACTTGAATCCCAATCGAATTCGCGCACTTCCACCGAAACTGGGTGACTGCGCCCTACTAGATGGGGATTTGTATGCAAAATGTCACTAAAAGCGCCATTTCGTTCTTATAAAAGCACGGATGACCGCGATTGGCCCATATGTTGTAGTCTTTTGGACGCTGAGTCGACTGGTTTTGGTCCGAAAAGGCTGCGATGCAGCGTTCCTCCTTTATTCCCAATCGAACATGCTTGAACAAGCGGTCACGTGCTCCTGGGTGCCCAAATCACCTGGTCACCACGCCAGCAGGCGACAAATTTCACACCAAGGTTCAACTCGAGTGACAGGAGTGCACCCAAAAAAGGTCAAACAGGCTAGTAAGTTGTACCCTGCAGGCACGGTGACCAGGTGACTGGTGTACGCAGGAGCACGTGACCGCTTCTTCAACCATGTTCGATTGGGAATATAGGAGGAACGCTGCATCGCAGCCTTTTCGGACCAAAAGCAGTCGACTCAGCGTCCAAAAGACTACAACATATGGGCCAATCGCGGTCATGCGTGCTTTTATAGGAACGAAATGGCGCTTTTAGTGACATTTTGCATACAAATCCCCATCTCGTAGGGCGCAGTCACCCAGTTTCGGTGGAAGTGCGCGAGTTCGATTGGGATTCAAGTAGGAAGGGAGCGTCTCAGCTTTCTCGGACCAAGACCATTCGACTCAGCACCCCGAAGACTACAACTGGTGAAATTTTAATTTTTGCCTTAACTTCCCCTTTAATGCCTTTCCACAGGTTTGCCTTCAAAGCTAGCACCTACTCATGCATAATTTATTTTGTTCTGCACGAGATGACGATGTGTATAACAATGCTGTGACAGGTGCTGTAAGATGCTCACAGCGACACACTCAACAGACTCAGAATGCTAGAACCTTTGTTCATTTAGACTAGAATGATTCTTCAGTCATTTAGAATAGTCATTGCGGCCCACTGAGAGAGGGAGAGCACGCACGCACGCACGCACACACACACACACAGGCGTACCTTGCCACTGGTGTTACTGCGAACCAGGGAGACAATGACACACGGCTTGTCACGACCCTGGTAGCGATCTACAGTATTCACTTCAACAGCCTGCAAGGAAGACGCTGTGACGGAGGATTGAGTGCTAGCATCCAGGGAGTCTGTTTGATGAGTGGTGCCTCCCTTCCGATGCTCCAGTTGCTTCAGAAGACGGGAAATCGCCTTCAGCTGTTGCCGATAAATAGATATTACACCCACGTCAGTCGCGTGCAGACCAGCCTGAAATCAAAATCAAAATTAAAAATATTCATACGTTTGAGGGAATTGAAATGGGAAATGTCTGAAGAAAAATGGACAACCACCACCAGGGCTCAAACCAGGGACCTTACTTTTGGCCAGCAATGCTCTACCGCTAAGCTAAGGTATAGTCGTCATCCCAGCACAGACCACGGGCGTAGCTCACACATCCGCGGTGTGTTGACCATGTACTGGAGCACATCCATGGTGTGGTGACAATGTACCACTGGCAATCTCTAAATCTCATAGTTGCAATGATTTGTACCTACTATGTTAGTACCCCCTATGACAGCCAGTTGCAGGTGTGCTGACCGCACTATGCTGACTACAAGGATACAGTAACACGAGCTACGCGCCTGAAGACCGTTCAATATTCTCTTCAGACTTTGAAACTCGCACCTCCTGTGAAACTACAGAGGCTAGTGGGGCTGCACCAACACACTTCATGTACAAGTAGTAAAAGTAAAGGAAAGTTATATATACGATCGCATTCGCCGGTGTGATGATCAGATTTCAGCCTTTGGCTAGAAAACATACCAATACACTTACTTGGCATAACAGTTTTAAAAACCTTGCCATTGCACCATTGCGCATGTGTTGAACACATACATGTACGTAGAACAAAAACAAACAAATTAAATTGTGTGAGGTACCTTGAGCAATGACTTGAGAATGACACCAACGAGAGCTGCTTCAACTTCGTTGTAGACCAAGCCCGGCAAGTTCTGCTCAGTGCCAGGAACCTGTGCGTGTGTGGTGCGTATGTGTGTACACGATGACAATACCAGCAGCAGCAGCAGATACCACAGAGGTGTTAGAGGGTGAATGCAGAGAAGAGCAAGCACAACACAATAACAACCCACCAGTACCAGTATACAGAATACTACTTCGATGATCAAAGAGTGATCAAAGAACCACCCATACCCAGTCATTGAGAGCAGCCACACCAGCATTAATAGGAGCATGGCAGTGGCAGCAGAGCAAATGAAATTGCCATTGCTGCTACCTTTGGCCCTGCTTCTTTGCCCTCTTTCTCAACGAACTTTGTTCACTGCAACAACAGATTCAAAGTTATATTGTGCAGTCCAGCACAAGTCTTACATTGCTCAATGTGTAGATATACACACAGAGCATAGGCACACAGTAGAGGACGGGCAGTCGTTTCACAATAGAACAATCATCAGACGTCTGATAATCATTTATCGTGAAACTCAGAGTTTCGATTAAAGCTGATCATCCTCTACTCGTACCGTGTGATTCAGAGCGACATGATAACGCTAACCCTAATCCTCCAACAAGACATAGTTTTATATATCTGGTAGGAAAACTAACATTCTGCATGATGGCCAAGGTTGACGTCGCACATTTCCTTTCTCAGGTTGTGGGGCTATCAGCACATCTGTCATGGTGACTTCATTGCGGCTGTGACAGCAATGCTGTGTGCGGCAACATTATCAATTTTATTCACTTCCCAATGGGAAGAGCCAGTATAAACAGAGGGGCGTGAGCAACCCTAGACCTAACCTGATCCGTATTGAGGAAGATGACGGGCTGCTCAGGTGATAACGTCTTCAACAACCACGCGGCCGTGGGGTCAGTCTGATGCTGAACATTGAAAGCAACCAAAACAGCACACACACACACACCACATCATACAACACCCCCAAACATGTACATTCACATACACACAACATCACACACATACACGATAATCATGCATAAGAAATAAATAACGATGGCTGGCGCAAGACAGGGAAAGGTACTCAGCAATGAAGCACCACTGAATTACCACCGCACACAGACACTGAAGCAATCCAGAAAGACAAAACAAAAGCAAAATCACCAGCAACTCACACTGCTCAACTGTGTCCAGTTAGGCAGACGAAGCAAGCTACTAGCGACTTGGTCCGTGCCACACTTGAGACGATGCGAGTACACCAATGTGTTGGAAAGGAGCATTAGATCCCTGAATGCACGGCACAAACAAACATGTCACGCTGGTAATGAAAATTTGGAAATACACAAACCGAACAACAAGCATGGCTGTCTGTCATCTGACATAAACCACTTGAGTACAAAGACAACGATAGCTTGGCATCTACTATAGTACAAGTAGAAGGCGCTCAGCTTAGTTTCCACATGCAGAAAAAAGCCTGGCCAAGCAGCTGGCTGCTTTCAGCCACCGTCTGGTCTGCAAGGCCATTTCCCCTGGGCAGCGTGTGAACTGAATGTGCATTGGTCACCGAGGTTTCAGAGACCACTTGAGTAGAGAAATGTTCTATAAAAGCAAATCTTCATGATGGAAAAACTGCTATTATTTCCCAGAAGTCCGTCAGAGGGCTGGGACATTTTACTATTGAAATACCTCCCTCTTATCAATTGTTTTTGCAAATGCGCCACATTCCGCCGAAATATGATGGATGTGAGGGTAGGTGTGTGTGTGTGGGGGGGGGGGGGGGGGGGGGGGAGGGATATCACCAGGCTACGCCCTAGGAGACTAACGTTCATACGTACTTGTGCATTCGATACTGGTGTCGCAGGTTGGTAACAGCGGCTGGATGTGCCTCCGCCAAGCGCCGGAACAAGCTGACTGACATACCACCCTCGCTACATAACAAAGCAAAGAAAACACACACAACAATGCACTGTGCAGTAAACACACAAATTGGGATAAATGTGACGCTTTACTTTGGTCATTTACTGGAATAGAGATTGGGCGACTGAGAACAAATGCATGCGTGTGTGCGTGTGAGCGTTTACGTGTGTGTGTGTGTGTGTGCTTCTCTCGAACTCTCTCTTCCACTCTCCTCTGTCTCGGGGGCGGCGTGGCCAAGCATTTGGCAGCTGTACACCAGACCAGGCCAGGTGTGTGTGTGTGTGTGTGCATGTGTACAAGTTTGTGCGTTTACTGGCCGTAGTACCTACTGAAACAAGTTGCAATCCCCTGAACTTTTAGAGTTAGACAGGAGAGAAAGTGTGAGACCCGTCGGTCCACACTGCCTGGACAAAGTGTGAGACCCGTCCACACTGCCTGGACATACCGTGCCAGTGAGCTCTGGACAAGCGGTGGCAGCTGGTACTGATCACCGACCAAGACGAACGTCTCCGCCAGGCGAATCGGTCCAAAGCACATCGGCATGGTGATCTGCGACGCCTCATCCACGATGCACACATCAAACGATTGACGCGCCAAGGCCGAGTGACCGATACCGTGGCACGTTGTTGCCATGACTTTCTGTATACAACACAAGAAAAACAGAATAAGTTAGTGAAGCTAGTACGATTGCCTACACTCATGAAGGTAGGTCAGAATCTGTCTGTATCCAACATTCGGACGACACTAGTAGCTGAAACACAGACACACACACCGACTCACACACACACAGACACACATGTGCGCGCACACACGCACACACACACATGCACACACACGCACATCACCACCACCACCACCACACATGCACACACGGACGCACACACATACGCACACGCAGACACACAAACACCCCCCCCCCCCCCCCCCACACACACACACACACTACACAATACAATATCATCAGCAGCTCCTCTCACTTTGCCAGTGTAGAAATGTTCCAGCTGAGACACAGTTGAGAACTGACTGCATGCCACTTCAGATAGGTACGGGTGAACGGCAGGGTGCACCTTGTGACGCTGACCAAGACGAACAAAATCCACACCATCCTATAGAAGAAGCACGCACATAATTAACTGCATTGATCAGGTATGCCGGGTTGCAAGGACTGATTGGAACACCCAACATGAAGTCCTCACTATACATGTACATCTATACGCGTCGAACGGCAGCTAATGCCTGCTGGATTTTCACACGCTCAAAAAAAAAAAAACTTGAAACAATGTTCCATCATATTCAGTAAGTTACTACTGCCTCCGGCATCGGTTTTGTTTTCGGATACAGTGCATAGTCGCTGACACAACGATGACTTTCTGGATTGCGAGTGCCTCCCTCCCCCCCCCCCCCCCCCCCCCCGACCTCATCACTCATCAGGCTCAGGCTATCTTGGGCAGATGTCTTCAGACCGATCGGCAGGATTAAAATGAGTGGCAGACTCTGCATGCAGACTTTTTCTTTGAGCACAGGAGGAACTAAACTCAAGTCGCGACCCCGCAGTATATTGCTGCGTCACTGACTATGTAGTATGCACCATGCGCAAACTCACACACCAGCCTGAATGCAATGGTTACTGCTACAAGTACTTGCATTATTTCATGTTAAAACCTGTACTAACCGCAATCAGCTTGAGTAGAATGTTATCAACGGCACTGTGTGTGTAGCTAGTCAGCAGCACACTCCTGCCACATAGGACTAATATACGCACAAGACATGCTATGGTCGTGGTCTTGCCTGGACAATGGCAACAACAACAACAACACCACCACCACCACCACCACCAGCAACAACAACATCTCTCATTGGCCACAGGCCATCGTGAGAATAAAAGATTTCAAACAACAACAACAACAACAACAACAACAACAACAACAACAACAACAACAACAACAACAACAACAACAACAACAACAACAACAAGAGAATAAAGATTTGAAACAACAACACATGGGATGCTGAATTACTCGTGGGTGCTACTGAATCCCAGGTGACTGACGCCATACATGGGACCAGAGAGTATATTTAAGAGTACTGCAACTTCGAGTGCTGGTATATCGTACAAAGCAGCACTTTAGTAGTACTCCCTGGATTACACAAATCACACAAACGCTGCAGAGCATGCATCGATCTGTGATATCGCACGGAGAAACCACCGTGTCCCGGGCAATGCATAACTACTGCACGAAATTCGATCTTTGACATCTACCCCTCATCCCACACTATCTGTTTGATGTGTCTGCTGCAAGGCTTCACAGCAAACCTTCAATCAATATAATTATAGTGCATAGGATCTCATGAGTCACAACACAAGTCATACATCTACATCTACTCGTGTGCATGACAGTGTGTCCGCCCAGGCACTACAACAAGATGGTGTATTGTAGGCAGATCAGCCACAATAAAACACACCGTGGCCTATCACCTACAATGCAGTGGGTGGTGAGAAGATACTAGAAGTAATTCACTAATCTAGACTGGGGAGGGGGGCTTTTGACTGGCTGGCTGCTGGCCGAGCAGGGATTGGCATGATCTGTGGATAGGCAGGATAGCTTCATTGGCACCATACCTGTTCCTGGCATTCCGAGAATCAGTGCATAGTCCTGCGCACATAGAGCCTGTGAGAGCACACACAGCACAAGCCAACACCCATACATACACATAAAGCAGTTCGTTGGACAATTGGCTGTTTTTTTGTTTGTTTGTTTTTTCGGCTTTTCCGTAAGAGCCAGACAACCACAGCAGTAAACCTATGGCCGTTATACACATTTCGACAGCGGTGTGGACGGGAGTGCAACCATGCTGTATTGTTACACTAAGTGCAGATATACCATTGTGAGCGCGGAGTGAGCATGCACAAGCTGCCCAGACCAGTGAGCTTGTGCAGTCAAGGCCATGCACATGAACATCAGACTATGCAGTATGACACAGCGAGTATGCACTTGAGAAACGTCAGCACATGTACTCACTCACTGCCGTAATTTCCCCCGTAAAGCAAACACTAATGGTCAGTACAGGCGCTAGACAGGTGCAGTACACATTAGTAATGGATCTTTGCATCTTGTATCTCACCCGGTCAATGGCATGGCGCTGATCAGAGTTGAGCGTGTCAAGCAATTCTTCTACTTGGTCCACTGAACAACACCAACAAGAACAAGAACACCATGACCACGCCCACCGGCACCGCCCACAACAACAAACAACAACAGCATTTTGTCATTTTGTCCTTCTCCTTTTTCATCATAATTTAATTGGCTTACCATCCGAGTTGAACAACAACAGCGATCGAATTAAACCGATGAAGAATTTAAACAGCAAGAACGGCAGCGGCAGCACTACCAAGAACAAGCCTCATCACAAAGTCATGCAGCTACAGTCCGTGCCGGAAAATCCCGCAAACCATCACGGCATCCCTTGATGCAGAATAGGCGCGTGATCATGGCTAGTGTACTGTTGGCTGCAAGCATGCAGACATGCACTACTGGCTGTGAATTTCTCAAGACTCCGTGTCAACGAACTTTGAAGTACTCTCTTCTAAGGTATCACATCTGTGCCACAGACCCTAGCAGCAGGACAGGAGAGGGTTGCAGTCTTCGGAGCTCTAGTCTAAGCAGTAAGCACCCCCCCCCCCCCCTCCACCTCCCCCATCCTTGTTGTAATCATCCCCAATATGCCAACCAGTCACGGCAGTGCCAGTAAGCTACCAGTAGCAGCTACAGGGAGGAAGAGGTCTCCTCTTCGACAAACCCCTGATAGGTCGAGCACAAAGTCTCCCGTGGTGGATCATCTACCTCCTGACGAGCTTCGACAGCAAAATGGATAACTACAGAGGTAATGAATCTAATGATGCTTTACTGGCACTAAGTACCTGCCACCATGCCGTTAGCACAAAGAGGACAACACACTTACTTTTATCCGCCTGTGCTGAAAACGACTGGAACTGCTTGGCTGAAAACGTGCATGGCAGCTGAGACTGCGAGAACGCCGAAGCTCGCGTCAGGATAGATGAGCGAGCAAATCGCGGTGGCGATAAGTCCACAATCAACGAGCGTATCCGAGAATCTCTGCAAGCATAAACACAACAAGAAGAAAAGCCTCTTCACAATTCATCATAGGGAAGCTTCCTTCAATAGGTGGCACACTAGCGCAATTCACACAGATGAATAATTCAACTGGACTTCAATTTCCATTCCCTACACATGCTACTCCCAAACACCAGCTTCCTGCAAGCCAGTTCCTTGCCCTCACCTGTCTTCATTGGCAATGAATAGGTGAGCTAAGTTCCCCCAGAGAGCACCACCGACATTTAGACCAGCGTTTGCATCTACACAGTACAGAATAGGATCACCCTCAGAGTTATGGCCAGGTAGCTGCCTGAAGAAAAGAACACACACACACACACACACGAACGCACGCATGCATGCATGCACGCACACGCACACACACTGACCATCATTGACTGTCGTTGACACTTGAAAGACATACATGCATAGCCCTACCACTGAAGGAGGGGTACAACACTTCACCATTACACTCACTCGCACTACTGTAAAAGCCATTATTCTAACGAGGCGCATATATAACGATTTTCCAAAATTGACTAGTTTACGTGTACCAAAGGTAACGATTCTCACTCATTCTCAACGCTCAATAGGACAGTATATGTATCGATTTCTGCAAAGGCTGTAAAGGCTTTTACAGTATTCTGTTACAGATACACATGACACTACATCAGTTACTGCATAGCATTCGCAAAGTGACGCGGTGAAGAATGTATCAGAAGACACGCAGACACAAGCTTCTCTTTGAAAAAAATGTCAAACTTTGTGTCGTGACCCGAGGTCGACGACGCACAGCCATCCTAGCAACCTGGCAGACGAGGGGCCAGCACCAGCTGACAAGCGCTCAGCTGACTGATGGATGCGAGTCGCGCCAGCATCGCATGTGCACAGTACGGTAACTTACCGCATCTTTTCTATTCACTACATCATTACTACTCATTACATCACTACTACTCACTACATCATTAGACATTACTACTACTACGTAGCATTTATACGCACTTTAATACTACATTGTACATAATCATACAACTGCTACGATGCTGCATAATCTCGCGCCTTGTCAACTGTCATAGTCTATTAACTAGTATCTTCTTCCATTCTTGCATGTTGTATCCCGCCGTTATGAGACGTTCAATCATTATGAATCTAGCTTTGTCCGTTACTTGTCCCCTTGTCCCGCCGTCTAATATGATTAGTGAGTACAGTATGTGTGCTCTGATTGGTTGTTGTTAGTTATTGTTATGAATATAAGTCCCTGTATTTTATACGTTCATCCTCTCGCTCCGGTACTGCTTCGATCTTGATCTCCTCTTTCTTCTCTCTACCTCTGACCTATCTACAAGGTATGTCCTTGGAAACGGAACTCTTGGTGGGCTGTTGAGTGATGGCGTGCATATATTGTGCACTCGGGATTCTGGGTCTTGCTCACACTTCGTGGCGGTCCTATTTGGTGTTGTTCGCAACGCAGGCTTTTGACTGACCCTTGGGGTCGGGTCATGACAATTGGTGCTGTGACCAGGATCCGTCACTCAATGTGAACTAATCCTCGGTTCTTTTTCTGGTGTGGCTTTTTTTGTCTTATCCAGAATGGCACAGGAAATGCTAGAGGAGTTCAACGCCCTTACGCAAGAAGCAGGCCAGGGGCGGGAGACTCCAACCAGGCAGAGCTTGGAACGGGCGATTGCTTTATTTGAAGGCGTGGGTCGCCCCGACCAAGGGCGACACTTGCGAAAATTGAAGGAGGACCTGGACTTCCTGTCATTGATATCCTTCAGGATATTGGGCCGGCATGCCGGTCACCGCACGGAGGAGTCAGAAGAGCCACCGAGAAGGGAAACTCGTAAAAACTCACGTAAGCCTAAGAAGGACAAGGCATCTCCTAGTGCCAAGAAGGACTTGAGTACCGACACGGAACTCCCAACGGACTTGCCAACTACCCCCGACAAGTCTGCGTCACAGTAATGTGCGGCCTCTTTTATTGGATCACATAATAAATTAATAATTCAATAAAAGTATTATCTAAACCTGGCTGCGCTCTGATCGCGTGTATGGTGAGGAATGGAGGCTAAGACCGAAACTGTGGGGAAGTCTCATTTTCTTGAGATTGTTTGGTCAGAACCTGGCGGCATGTATAAGCCTTTGATACATGAAGCGAGGAACCTGGGCATATATCTAGAACCGACAAGTTGTGTACTCGCAAGAGGGCTGGTTCGGGATATAAATATTCGGCAGTCACATTGACATACAGGGTTGGGTCTCTGGAGTCACGCTTGTTCAGCGGTAAGAACGGGTATAGGTGTGTAACACATTTTTACACGGTGCCATCACCGGTGGTATATCAGGAACTGCAGTTTGAACTACTTCTTCATGGTCATGCAGTCACTAGAATGAAAGTGGTCGTTGTTCACTTTTCTTTCTAGAAATGAATGGAGATGCTGTCCTTTAGTCAGGCAAGGCTAAGACACAGCATATTCAGGAGAGGACACACAGGCTGACGAGAACGCCAGCTGGTGTAATGTGTGAGAGGGACACCTTCACGATTTTTTTCCACTATGGAGACGGGCCGCCAGTCAAACTGGCAACACCTGTGCGAAGACATGGGAAAGCGCTTTGCGCCGGCAAGTGAAGCTGCGAAGTATAAATCGCAGTTTAGAGCTCTGAGACGAGGCCCAGGCGAAGCCATTCCGTTAGTCACGGACGAATTACGTAAGCTGGTGACTCGGGCTTACCCGACAGCCACAGAGGACTTGAGGGAGGAACTGGTCCGCGACCAGTTCATCGAGGCCATGACACCGGCCAGGCTCAGAACGAGGCTCCTAGAATTAGCTCCAGTCACCGTACAGGCGGCTGAACAGCAGGCACTACACCTCGAAAGGGTGTGGGATTCACACGACATGGGTATACCACGTCATGCTAGGATATTGGAGGAAGATAACCCTCCTATGTTAGTGGCTGCGGCAACCCGGGAGGAACCCTGGAGTCGTATGTCACGTACTCTGGACCAACTGGCCGAAAGGCTAGATCACATGGAAAACCGAGGAAACCGAGCACGCGGACCATTTATGGGGTCGTGCTTTACATGTGGGGAGAAGGGCCATAAGGCATATGAGTGTTCTAATAGAACACGGGGTGGTGCACCAAACCGACACCAGGCGGGAAACGGACAGTGACCGGGGCGCGGGATCAGCCCTTGGCCGAACATTGCCCAGATCCCAAACCAGGCCCATCCGCCGGTGGTTCCCGGAAACGGGAGACCTCAGGTATGACGGTGCCAGGGTTGCTTAACGGACGGAAAATCCACATGTTGGTGGGCACAGGTGCGTCAGTAAGCTTGCTTGCGGCACGACGATTAGGCGAATTCGATATCGAGCAGGAGGATATACTCCCTCCTCCGGATAACCCGGTATTTGGCGCTGGAGGGGATGCTCTCCAGATTGTTGGAACCAGTATTGTAACACTGGAGATTGGACAGGCTACGTGCTTGCACGAAATATGGATTGTAAACCATTTGCATCAAGAATGTTTGTTGGGACGTGATGTTCTGGCGAAAATTCCCTGCAAGATACAGTCTGATGGACAAAGTCTGAATTTTTCAGCAGACAAGGCCACGGTTCATACCGTCAAACCAGTACGGATACCTCTGTCCTTACGGAAGCGTGTGACAATACCACCTCAACACGAGATAGTGGCATGGGCGTCCTTACCGAGCGACCTGGGAATTGACCCGGGTCAAGGCTACCTAACCGAACCTGATCCGAGCCTAGGAGAGGAGTTTGGGGTTTTGGCGGCGTACACGATCACTTCCCCGAAAGGAGGGGTGGTCCCAATACGTCTGATCAACTGTTCAGACGAACAGGTGATCATTGAAAGGGATGTCTCTGTGGGCACATTGTGTCCTTTCGAGACTGTACAGACGGTTTTTCCGGCTGCTGATGACACGGAAACTGTCCCAAACATGGACCACTGGGAGGACGCACCATCGTCCGCCGAATTGTGGGAGGCTCTACATGTTGGTACGGATGGCATGTGTCCAACCGAGCTGGAACAGCTGCGGGCAGTGGTAGAAGACCACAGGGACGTGTTTGCATTGGACGCAACTGAACTCGGACGGACACATGTCATGGCTCATGGCATTGAAACTAATGGGGCTGCACCGGTCTACCAACCGGCGCGGCGTATGGCTTGGACCAACAGGTCCACAGCTAGAGACATTGTGGACAAAATGCGTGATCAGGGGATCGTGGAGGATTCCACGAGCCCTTGGTCGGCACCCATCGTGCTGGTGGGGAAGAAGGATGGCTCTACACGGTTTTGTGTAGATTACAGGCGGTTGAATGACTGCACGACCAAGGACCCGTTTCCCCTTCCGCGGATGGATGATACTCTTGATGCATTGGGGGGGGGGGGGGGGGGGAGCGAAGTACTTCTCTACGTTGGACTTATGCTATGGGTACCATCAGTTACCTATGAAGCCAGAGGACAAGGAAAAAACGGCTTTTTCCACACCTGATGGACACTACCAATTTACGGTTATGCCCTTCGGTGTGTGTAATGGACCTAGTGCATTCCAGCGCTTGATGGGTGCAGTCCTTAAAGGACTACAATGGCAAACTTGTTTGGTTTATCTAGATGACATCATTGTTTTTGGACGTACATTTCCGGAACATTTGGACCGCCTCAAGGCGATTTTTGCTCGCCTCCGGGCAGCGAACCTGCGGCTAAAACCTTCGAAGTGCTTTCTCTTCCGGGAGAAAGTAGACTTCTTGGGGCATGTGGTCACCGCTGACGGTGTCCAGACGGACCCGGCGAAGATCCGGGACATAGAACAGTGGCCGACCATACGGACGGTAGGGCAACTCAGGACCTTCCTAGGGTTCAGTGGTTATTATCGCCGGTTTGTGCGGGACTATGCTTCTATTGCAAAACCCCTGCACACGTTAACACATAAGGAAGTCACTTTCCAGTGGACTTCAACATGTGAGGAAGCTTTCAACAAGCTTAGACAAACTCTGGTTGAGGCTACTACGCTAGCGTATCCCAGATTCGGGCCGGGGGATCCCCCATTTGTATTGGATGCAGACGCCAGTGGCGTTGGATTGGGTGCTGTGCTCTCCCAGCCGGATAAGGATGGCAAGGAACGGCCAATAGCATTTGCTAGTCGGCTTTTGAATTCCGCTGAGCGGCGATATGGCAGCACTAAGTGCGAACTATTGGGCATGGTTTGGGCAGTGAAGCACTTCCGTTGCTATCTCTTGGGCCGCGAGTTCTTGGTCCGAACGGATCACAGAGCATTGCAGCATTGGGGCCGGTTTAAGGACCCCCCAGCAATTATTGCACGATGGCTAGAATTCTTAGCGGAATTTCAGTTCTCCGTACAATATCGTCAGGGACGAGCGCATGCAAATGCAGCTGGGCTATCTCGGTGCAAGGAAAAACCGGAAGTTGCGGCGGCTGTTGCCACCAACAGCACACCCGGCCAAATGCTGCAGGTGAAAGAAATTTTGGCCTTAATTTATGGGAAAACGCACTACACAACGCAGTACTGTACCTGTCCGCGACTATCTCCACGTGGTGAAGTCCTACATCGACGAGAAATCCAGTGCACAGTGCAAGACGTCCGTTCTGTTCACTCAGTACTATCATCTCTCCTGGACTGATTGGTATGTCTAGCAATGATGTTGACCCTGCTGTACTGCTACCACTGTGTGGATACAGACACACACACACACGCACACACGCATGCATACACACACACATGTAAAATCACACAGGTAGAGGTCGATAGATCATATAGATAGATAGAAATACGAAAGGAGACGAGAATACATGGAGACAGACAGACAGACAGACAGGAGAGAGAGAGAGAGAGAGAGAGAGAGAGATAGAGAGATAGAGAGAGACAGAGATACTTCATCAACTCAACAAGGATGTTTTTCTTTTATTATCCACCCCCAAACATACATGTACTTGACCAGAAATGACAGCTTACCCATCTGACAGTTGAGAGTTTTGCTGCTGTTGCTGATGTTGGTTGGCTGATGTGAAGCGTGTTTTCCAGGATGAGCTCCCTCCCCTACGCTGTGCCTGGTCTACCTGCAGATTACCAAAACACTGGCCAGCTGATATTCTACAACAACAACAACAACAACACACACACACACATACACACACACACACACACACACACACACACACACACACACACACACACACAGTAACAGTGATTAGCAACATGCAAAGGAACAGGACATTACATAACAGTCCACCACATAAACACATTAGCAGCCTATGCACATTGAACAAGGCACTGTAATCAAACAGTACTATGTAAGAACCATCAACGCTAACTCCACGCTTGAGTCCGTGTAGCTCAAAACTGAACCTAATTCTTGTGCTCAGATAAGCCTGAAACAGCAAGACAAGAATGTCTCCGTGTCTCCAGGTCATCAAAGGTTCCTGGAAGATAAGAGAGCTAATGATGAGGCACTGCCATTTTTGAAAGAAGAAGAAAACCTATGTTGTCTCAAGCACTGCAGGGAATACCTTTCTTCAGCGGGAACAGTCCAGATGCTGTGCAGAGCGTTTTCAGCACTTGCACACGATGCCTCCAAACCCACTAGGCGATACCAGTCAGCGAAAAAGTCCAGCTGCTCCTGTGACACGTGCTCCGTGGACTCCTCGAAATACTTGCCCATGCCGCTGGATTCCGCCGTGCCGTTCTCCACCGATCTGCATGCATGTGCACAGGGTGTGTGTGCGTGTTTATGTGTGTGTTTATGTATGTGTGTGTATGAGAGAGAGAGAGAGAGAGAGAGAGAGAGAGAGAGAGAGAGAGAGAGCACGTTCACCACAACAGTCATACTCAAAATCCACAAAGCCAGATGAGCTGCTTGTAATGGTAACCATCAACCAATAAAAAACAAAATTCACCAAAACAACAACAGCATGACACGTGATTCAAGCTCAAACGTCGCAGTGAATACCCCAAAGAGCTCTATCAGCTTGCTCAGCGTGTTCTTACTTGTGTAACAGGGCACATGTTGCCAGTTGTGGACAGTATCTACACGTGTGCTCGTCCTGCAACATGGCGGGTAGCAGACCAGCACCGCGGTGAGCCGTCCAGGCCGAGCTGGGACTTATGCCCAAACTCAGATAGCGAGCAAGCTCATTACGGCGCATCAGTAGCGCTGAAAATAACCAAGAGCACAACACGCACACCAGCAGCGTAGTGTAAGTCCTACGAAAAAGAACAGCATTGCTGCACAGAGAATACATGCAAACGTACAGCACCAAGGAGTTATTGCACACACAACATGAATTGAGATTTAATTCTAAAATAAACGAATATCCAGCACACGCGCAACTAACCCCGTAACTCGTGTTCCTGAGCCGGCACCGACAGCATTTTGCCGGTCTTGGAGTAGAGGAGTAGACCGGCCGGCACTTCAGAGACATGCGCATCCGATAGCATCATGGTGTATAGGATAACCTTACGGGAAAACACATACACACACACGCATACACACACACACACACGCACACGCATACACACACACGCATACACACACACACACTGAAAACTGGCATCACGTGTCTCAGGTACGTTTAAACGAAGGATAGCGTGCGCGCAGCCCTAGTATCTGCCATGATGATGCTGGGGATTTGCATACGCGCAGTGAGTTTCTGTCAGAGAATGCTTTTTTTTTATTACTCCGCCGCTCGCTAAAAACGGACTGGAAATGTACAACTGCGACACTACACCACGTGATGTGACTTTTCGCCGTTGGCGAACCCCATAGAAAGGGTATCAGGAGTTGCACACTCTTGGGGGGGGGGGGTATATACTCTTGATACCACTAACGATCTCTTATCGAACACAATTACTAAGTACTAGCTGACAAAGGAGTACTCGATAATTATGATGCTTTGTTCCAGCAACAGTACGGTTCACTGTGATGTTGTGTATGCATGTGCAGTGTTGTCGTGCAAGCAAGCGATGACGAAAAGAGTGCGAGATATGCTTACAAAAATCTGCCAACATCACGGTGTCCGGCCATGTGTGACCGTTTCCAGAAGTATCGGGGCATTGCGTCTGAGTCATGTTGAAATCTTATCGGGCTCCCTGCACTCAGATACATTCTTTCTACCCAAATTGCTATTCTAGTAGATGTGGTATCTTCAAGCTATTCACCCACCCACACCCAAACTCCCCTTCTCTCACTCATACCTGTGCTCGATGATCGACAGTGCCCAGGCTAGCTGTTTGTCGTCCAGTCTTCAACTCCAGCGGCACCTGAGACCAGCGGACCTGTACATGGAACAGGGAGATGGGTCAGCAACAGCAGTAACAGTAGTGGGCAGTAGTAGCAGTGCGACACGACAAGCCAGACACACACCACAAGCAACACACACAACAGCCATGCACTCATGACAAGCCAGGCACATGCGTATCAAGGTGAGATTGCAGTCAATGGCAACAGTCAGCTGATCATATTCTCACATCATCACATCCACTTGAACAGCCAAACCAAGATAGGATCAAGCAGACTCAGATCCAGCCAACCCCTGTGATCAACTGTTCAGAATATTGAAATCCATTCCAGGATCACGTAAAAACAACAAGAAGGAAGCAAAAAGGAGATTCAGAGCGCATTTCGCCGACTCTGTCAACCGGCAAGCAAGCGCACACAGCCGTATCTATAATTCCCCTTACCCGTTCCACGGCTGGAAGACGTGCAGCGGGCTTGTTCCTCGTATCACTCAGCGGTCTCCGCTTGTGAATCTAGGCCATCACAAAACACAACCCACCACAGCATGGTGGATAAAGTACATGTACATCTAAGAGCAAAAATGGGAAAATGGGAAAATGGGAAAATGGGATCCCGTAACCGTATGCATATTAGAATTTTCGGAGCAGACTGACGGCAAGGATTACCACCTACCTTGACCTCAATCGTTGCATCCACTTTGCCTTTCAGACCATATCTACAGAAGCAAAAATGAAAACGGAGAATTTACAGGAAATGAGCTGTCAGATGCAGGTGCAGGTGATGTTTTTTCTTGCTCTGAGTCGATACTGTGTTGATGGTTGAGCTGTGAGAGCTACACGAGTACGCCTGGTCTGCCGAAGAACCCTGTGTTGAGCCAAAGCATCGCAGGACTAGTATTCTGCGCACCATGGAGTGATCACCAAACACACGTTCTGCTGTACAACTGTAGAATAACATGAACCCTAAGCACAAGCATGGGTGTTGAATCTGTTGACCATGTTCCTGCATGGTCTTAATTGGCATTGTGATAAAATTAACTTGCTAAGATACATTCGCTCCTATTATTCATTCCGAGCTGGGGTCTTCCCTGGCTAGACCATTGAGTAGTGATAGTCATAAAGCACTGGCCATTGGTGTAGCTTTCTCACCTCATGTTATCCTTGCATGTACCGGTACATACGCTCGTATGTACAACTACATAAACAGAATATCAACATAAAACCTGACCTCCCCCCCCCCCCCCAAACACACGCACGAAAACCGTACCTTGGTGACCAGATATTTTCCTCGATATCCTGGAGCTTGGAAATAGCCAGTGAATGCTTCTCATCTGACGGAGATTGGAAGGTACTGTAACAAAAACACACACATTGCAACATAGAGGGGGCGTAAGCATTGAGAGTGAATTGTTAGCTGTCCGCAAAACAGAGCAACAAAGCAAGAGGTCCTGGCACAGGAAACACCATGTACTACATTCCACCAGTCACATGTCTGATGAGTCATTGCTAGGCTTGTTAAGACCATAAAACAACATACCTAGCCATGTCCAGAGCTCCCTGCGCTATTTTCGGCTCCTCGTGAAGAAACTTCGCGGACCACTCTTGAAGTGTGGCCAGTTGCTGCAGGATTTTCTCCATAATACCTTCCTGTGTCTGCTGCGCTGCATACCTTAGCAATAAGACAAAGCATGCATGTACAGAAACAGAGACAGAATGAGTGAGGGGACATGCCATGGCTTGATGAGTCGCACTACATAGTGGACGATTACCAGGGTTCTCCCTCCCTCCCCTGTGTGTGTGTGTGTGTGTGTGTGTGTGTGTGTGTGCGCGCGCGTGTGTGTGTGTGGGGGGGGGGGGGGCGTGTGTGCGTATGTGGCCAAGTCTTTGCTCCATAGAAGAGGGTAGGGAGGACAATGGCCTTGTAGACAAGACGCTTAGACTTAATGGATAGGCCGCTACACCCGAAGATTGGCTTTTGGAGAGCGCCAAAAGCACGAGAGGCCTTGGCAAGGCGGGAGGTGAGCTCCTTGTCCAGAGCACCGTCTGCACTCAGGACACTGCCAAGATAGGTAAAGCTGTCCACAACCCATGAAGGCCCGGCAGATGAATCGCCTGAATCTGTTTCATCGCTCATGCGTCCGTTCCATCTTGGGAGTCTCAAGGAGCGATCAGCACTCCCGTCATCTTACTACTGCTGATCTAGCCCAGAGAGCGCGTCTTCCTGAGGACATTGGCACTCTCCTGCGTGAGTACTGTCTGCGTTGGCTGGGTCATGTTGCCCGTATGGACGCGGCCCGGATTCCTCAACAAGTGTTGTTCGGGGAGCTCCAGGCAACCAGACCACGACATGGGCCAAAGAAGCGTTGGCGAGACACGATTGTCGGTGATCTGCGCTCGCTGGATATTCCGGAGTCCGAGTGGTATCGGCTCGCACAAGATCGCCCGGAATGGCGCAGGCGGGTCCATCAACATCGTCTTCCTCCCCTGGCACCGAAGGACTTTCACTGCGCATGCAGCAGAGCGTTTAGGAGAAGTGGCGATTTGAAGAGTCACATCAAGTACTGCCCAACTAAGTAGCCTATCATCTCCACTGGAGATGGGGCGTCAAAGGTCAAGGTGCGTATGTGGCTGTGTGTGTGTGTCTGTCTATGTGTGTGTGTGTGTGTGTGTGTGTGTGTGTGTGTGTGTGTGTGTGTGTGTGTGTGTGTGTGTGTGTGTGTGTGTGTGTGTGTGTGTGTGTCTCTGTCTCTGTCTCTGTCTCTCTCGCATTCACGTAGAAACTAAACTTACATCATGTGAAGGAAGTCTTGTCGTTGGGAAAGTTGCCGTGCCGTACGTCTGGTATAGTCAAGACTGAAGTCACCGGCTTTCATTGTCTATACGACGAGAAAAGATGGCAACAACAACAATTTAATGTACCAGAATGCGAAGAACGGAGAGTGTCGGAGAGGACAGATGTGAGTATGCAAACACAGTCATGACAGTCAACACAGAAGTGCAAAACAACACCTGATAGTTGATACAGCAGCTGTGCGAATGGCAAACTGGCAACTGCCCGCATAGTCTATCTATAACTGTTTCATGTATGGACACTGATTCACGCTGCCGTCTGGAGTTCGCACGCAAGTTGCTTGGCATGCTGGAAACACCTGGAGCGCTTAGTAAGTAGAGCGCTCCACGGTACAGCAGGGTGGTAGTGGTAGCATACACATGGTGTTACCCTCACACTGGATCATGCCGTCCATGTTGCATTTACATACACACTAATGACTGTACAGCCCCATTCCCAGTGCAAGAGAAAACCTCCAGTTTGGGATAGTAACTGATAGAAAGAGTGTCCACTACAGGCTGTCAGCACACATACCATATCGAACAGCTCATGGACCAACACACCGATGAGTAGTGCCTCCGTAACATCACTACCACCACCCTGTAACAGAACACACGCACGAACACACACACACACAAACACACACACACATGGAGAGCAAGACATTCTATTCAGCAACAGCTTATCAAACGGATTTTTTTGTGATATCGAAACCACTTGCACGGGCACAATACATGTATCATCAGACTGGTAATTGTTACAGCACAAACTTGACAAACAGTAGCAGCCAGCACGGAATGTGGAAGCAGCGAGCAATGGCAGAAGAAGGTAATCTAGGAGAAATAACCCGAGTACATGCATTGCAGGGCCAGATCAGACCACACTATTCTTGAGCTCCAGTCCCTGGTCTACTATGGAACAGAAACAGACTAAACACCACGCTACAAAGTTCGTAATAAGTTACTAGTAATAACTACTTGAAGCATACCTTGAATCGTTCGCCTAGCACAGCTCTGGACATGCCACACAAACATACATGAGAGCAGCACAACAGAACACACCGGAGTCCTTCATTGTCAGATAGTTATACCACAATATTCCACTGAGCAATCATCACATTAGGAGTGAATTACTAGACACGACACAGATAGGCTGTGTGTGTGTGTTCCAGGTGAGAACACCAAGTTCCCAGATGTCACACCTCTGCTGTAACACGAGCCGTATACGACTACACCAATAGAGGTGCACGCACACGGAGAGAGAGAGAGAGAGAGAGAGAGAGAGAGAGAGAGAAAAGAGGGCTATTTAGTATTTACCCAACCCTATCTGCATGCGTACACACTACACAACGCATACCACACAGCACCATCAGAGCAAGTTTTCCCGCGACTGACCTTCGAAGGCAGCGCGTTGCCATGGCAACACTAGTGGTGGATATCAGCGTGTCGGGCTGTACGACCACGTGACCATGGTGACCGGGACTGTTGGCCAATAAGCAGTGCCCGCCGGTGTCAAACTGGCCGCTGATGTGCACAATATCACCGGGTTCAACGCTGGTCTGCAGCCTGGTACAACAGAGAGTCAAGAAGGCAATAAAAGCAGGTGCTTACGGCCGTATAAGCCGATGTCAGTGCTAGGCTTCTATTCAAACCACGTATCTCTATGTATGCCAACACAAAAACCAGGCTTATGTGCTGACAGTATATCTTAAAAATCAGGCTTGTATTCAAAACAGGCTTCTATACAAGACACTACAGTACACTGTAGAGGTCAGCGATCAGAAGGCCACAGCGATACACTCTGACTCAGCCCATGCAAGACGTCGTACCATCATACGGAATCGTACAGGCATTGCACGCACCCCTCGAGGCAATCCCTGCACGCGAGTTTGCGTTGCAGCTTGGTCTCCCAGTTCTCTAACTTAGAAGTATCCTGGCAAAACCATACATACCGTAAAAGTCCGTAAATAAGTACGTATTTACTTTCGAATTTAGTGACCACACCCGTACTAACTTTCGGGCGGGTACTGACTTTCGGGCACGAACTAACTTTCGGACCTGACTCGTGTGTAGTGGAGAAGTCATTTTCATGTCGATGTACATGCTACGTGCTGCATGTGCGCATCGTACCGGTACTTATTTCGGGCAGTATGTTTATCAGGCTTCACTTGACTTCAACAGACAGAGCCAAAAGAATGAAGGGGGTATTTCTTTCGGGCAGGTACTTATTTACGGACTTTTACGGTACCTTACCAATAGAGCAGTCCATAAGAGATGGCCTCAAAGACTACTATAAAACCGGGAATTTTCGGTATTTCCCAAAATCAACGGTTCGGTAGCGCGAAGATTTCGGTAAACCAGTTTTCCACACTGCAGTCGGCATGCATGTACGTACATTGTCGGTGCGTTTTATTTTATGTAAAATTTACCTGGACCTGTACCGAAGTTACCGAAAATAAACCTCCACCGAAAATTTCCGGTTTTACAGCAGTACATCACAAATCGTTCTCTAGAACATACATACATTGGACATGTGCAGCATGGGAGGGGGGGGGGGGGGGGGATCAGATGGATAAAGGCGCTCACCAGTCATCTCGGAGAAGACATTGCCGCTCCTCACTGTGTCTTTCATCCAGCAAGCGTAGCACTTTCTCACTGACAGTCCTGCACAACAAAGTACATGTACCGCAAACGCCCGTAAATCAGTATGCACTCGCTTACAGGCATGTCAAGAGTTACTGAGTATACATTTTTAATTGTTCTCTTCAGTTTCTCCTTTTTAATACGACCGAATTGTGTATTCGAATTAGTACTAATTTGAATGCATTTGAAATGTACATGTACTGGACAGACACGTACACACACACACACACACACACACACGTGCGTGCACGCGCACACACACACACACACACATACACACACACACACACACACACACACACACACACACACACACACACCTTCCTTCCTTCTTCTCCACTGCCATGACTGGCTAAGTGGCCCCATACGGGGCAGCTCTTGGATTAGCGCTGTCTCCGGGAAGCGGCACCAGGACCCAACGACTGACGTGACGGCGCATTCCCACGGGTTATAATTGCTATTGAACGCCGCGATGTACAACGATGCCGTGCGATATCCTGACGGCGGCGGAAACTGCGGTTGCACACACCGCAAAGCAGAGGCTTGTCGACAGGCTCTTGACGGGCAAGTACAATACGATCCACCCCATCAAGGCACTGGGACTTCCACTCACGGCGATTACTTGCCACGTCGAGCCAGGAATTGGGCTCAATGCCAATTGCCGCCAGGTCGGTCCGCACCACGTCCTTCCATCGCTTCCTCGGACCATGGGGTGGGCGCTTCGATGGCAAGGAGCCAAACAACAGCTGACGAGGGATGCGGCCGCCCCTCGGCATACGTGCCATATGGCCCAGCCACTGCAGCCGCCGCCTGCGAATCTTGTCAGCCGGCTGCTCCAAGTCGCCCCACCATTTCCGCACCTGCAAATTGGAGATGTGCCCATCAATCTGGCGTGCACGACCGATGTGCAAGATCATCCTCAAGCACTGATGGTGAAACACGTCAAGCCGCTGCAGGTCCCTTTGCCGTGTTGTCCAAGTCTCAGAACCATACAGGAGGACAGCCAGAACAGTGACGCCATAGACTACACGCTTGATGCCGATGGTGAAGTCCGAGTTGTAGAACACTGCATCCTTCAAACTGTGGAAAGCGCCCGATGCAGCAGCAATTCTACGCGACACATCATAGGTACACCTGGCATCCGGTGTCACATGGCATCCAAGATAACGAAAGGAGTGCACGTGCTCCACCGTGCCGTTTAAAGGTGCCATGTCCTCGTTCACCACCCCAGTCCCAATAGCCATGAACTTTGTCTTGGCCATGTTAACCTTGAGCCCAAAGGCAGAAGCAGTAGTCTCAAACCCAGCGAGTGCTCTCTCTGCACCGGGGTGAGTCTTGGCAAGAAGTGCATAGTCGTCCGCAAACTGGCATTCCGTTAGTGGAGCCCTGGTGTATGCTCGGAGACGCGTGTTGAACAGTCTGTCCTGACGAAACTGACAAATTGATAGTCCAATCTCGTCGTCACCAGCTATTGCCTCATGCCATTTCTCGACAACAGCAAGCATGTACAAATTGAAAAGAATCGGGGCCATGGTGCATCCCTGACGCAGTCCGTTCCCCACCGCAATCGGCTCCAACAGCTCGCCACCAATGCGTATAGATGCCGACATGTCGACATGGAACGATCGAATTACGGAAACCAGCACCTCTGGTACGCCAAGCTTTGCAAGCACCCTCCACAAGGCGGCCCGCGGCACCGAGTCATAGGCCTTTCGGAGGTCAATGAATACTGCGAATCCCTTGGAAGAATGCTCATGCAACTTCTCCGCGACTTGCCGAACAGAGAATACCATATCCGAGCAGCCCCTGCCTCTGCGAAAACCGCACTGAGAATCAGGCAGATACTGTTCCCCAACACGCTGCAGACGGTCCGCTATAAGCCGTGCAGCAAGCTTGCCAACCACGTCGAGAAGGGCAATCCCGCGTCAGTTATCAGTCAGACTCAGATCACCCTTCTTGGGGATAGGGACCAGGATGGCATCCACCCAATCCTGCGGTACTCGACCAGCTCGCCATACCTCCTCCAGCAATGCCTGCAGCTTACCCAGTAGAACAGGACCACCATACTTCAGCATCTCGGCAAAGACTTCAGAGCTACCACAAGCTTTGCCGTTCTTCAGTGCTTGCATGGCCTTACGAATCTCCACACGGTCGGGAACATCCGCAAGCTCCCCCAAGACCGGACGCTGGTCAATAGAGTCGAGGGTTTCCACGTCAAAGTCGCTGACGATATTGAGAACTCTCCCAAAGTGCTCCCGCCACCGCATGTTCATGGCCTCGGGGGTGTCACAAACCTGTCCCATTGAATTCTTGATCGCTGTTGTGACCTTCGGTTTTAGTCCCTGAAACGCAGCCTGGATGTGTCTGATGCACTCCCAGCCACCCTTGGACGTGAGGCTGAAACGTTTGCAATCCTGGGCCTTGTTGAGTAGCCATTCCTGCTTGACGCGTCTGACTTCCCTCCGCGCGGAGCTGCGGGCACACTTATAGGCATTGCAATCACTGACTTTGCGTGTAGACACCCAAACAGCAAACAGCCGATCCCTCTCCAGTAGGAAAGGTTCAAGCTCTGCCTGACTATCCCGAAACCACTCCGGCTGTCTACGGCTCTCTCTGCCCAAGCAATCCTCTGCAACCTTGATAGTTGTTGTCTTGATGGTAGTCCACCAGTCATCCAAGGATGGCTCATGCGACCAGGCTCCCTCCAACTCTGCATCCAGCATGTCGCGAAAGACCTTACGAGTGTCCGGTTCGTCATCTCCGCCAGGCTTGCACAACAGCTTGGACACAGCAATGGGTTTTCTGATGACAGCACGGGTACGATGGAAACAGGGATTCTCTGCCAGGCGCAATTTCATAGCCAAGAATTTATGATCGGTATCACATTCCGCAGACCGGATGACTTGGCAATCAATACACTGGGAGCGTCGGCTCTGAGGAATGATGCAGTAGTCAATGCAGTGAGGCTGTTTGTATCGAGGATGAAACCAGGTATGCTTATGAACATCATTCTTCCGAAACCACGTGTTACATATGAGGGCACCATTTCTGGACAAGAAATTGAGCAAATCCTCTCCAGCTGAGTTCATTCGACCAAAACCATGAGGGCCTCTGACACTTGACCAGTCACCATCCGCACCAGCACTGCCAACACGGGCGTTGAAGTCACCAAGAAGGACGAATTGATCGTTCCTGGGAATACTGTCAATGAAGGACTGGACATCTGCGTAGAATTGAGTTTTCTCCTCACGGGGCCTGACAAACGTGGGGGCATACGCCACAGCGAAGTGCAGGCAAGACACAGACCGATTCCGACCACATACGAATTTTACCTGCAATGACAGGAGTCTGGAGCCGACCGCCGTCCAGCGAGAGCCTCCGCGTTCAAATGCCTCCCTGCATCTGCCTCGCAAAACGACAGCAACCCCCTCACCACGACGAGCAGGCTCATCCCCAGTCGGTGTTGGGCGACCACTTGTCAAAACTAAGCAATCTCCGACAGTATATTGATGAGAGCCAAACCAAAGCGTCTCCTGGAGGCCAACGATGTCCATTCCATACTTTTTGAGCTGACGACACACAAGGTCAATTTTTCTCTCCTCGCGAATATTCGAACAAACTTTCCTTGATTTTTTTGCTTTGGACGCCGTATTCAAATTTCCGTCAGTGTCGACAAGAGTCCTGACGTTCCACGTTCCCAGAGACAGAACAACCTTTCGAGCCGCTGGTGCACGCGAGTGGAAAGACTCTGGGCGAGGGTTTGCAAGACCTCTACACCCAGGCGAAAGAGGGTCAGCGCGAGTGGTCACATCCGAAGTGGCCATGTCGTCAACGCTGAATTTTCCTCCTCCGCGGCAGCAAGATGAAGACTGCCTTGTCTAACACCGCATCACTAAGTGTTTTCTACTCACCAGGGCTGGCCCTGGCAGAAGCCAGGAGCCAGCCCGTGGCCCTAAACTCACTACGAAGAAAGAAGAGTTCGGAGCTCCAAAAACTGCTTCCTCCTCTCTCAAGAGAAAAAAAAAAAAAAAAAAAAAAAAAACACACACACACACACACACACACCTGAACCATGAAACACACCAAGTCGTAAACTCACCAAGACGCCTGTCCATTGGTGACCGTAGCATCACGTGTGTACACCTCCAGGACGAGAAAGCGCCGGTATACCACTGCACACAGCACATAGTACAGCAAGGAGTCACCATGCATGCACATGAACGCATACGAACGCGCGCGCGCACACACACACACACACACCTTGACCTTGATACACGTTGCCTTGATAGGTTACACGGTCCCCGTCAGGGGAGAGGGGTGGAAGAGGCTGAGGAGCAGCACTTTTGATGGCGCACTAGATGGTGACGTAGTCGGAACTTCCTTTGGCAAGGGCACTCAAACGGGAAGTCGGCCCTTTCGGACACTGTCCTACGTTTCGTGCGGTCGCACTTGTGTCTGGCCAAGCCGCTGCTGGACTTGAAACTCCAGTGGCAGGTGCTGCACTGCGGAGTGACCGGGTTGCCGGGGTGCTCGATGTTGGGAGCAGGTCCGTGATCGCACCGATGGGTAGCCAATCCACCGGGGCTGCGGAACCAACGTTGGCAGAGACGACATTGGCAAGCGCCAGCCTGATTGCACACTGGTTTCTGCCGTTCTGCCAAGCATTTGTGACACTCGTTCGTTTGAGACAGAAGGATTCTTTTCGCATGAAGAACATTCGTCTCGACACAAACAGAAAAACAAAAGCATGACGAACGGACACACTGACCTGCATGTTTCTCATTCTGCGATTGACTAGCAGCAGCTTTGTCCTTGGTCGCACTGAGCCAAACACAAAGAAGACAAACAGAAGAAAACGGCTACTTACATGCATGCCATTGTATACATACATGCATGCATACAGTGCAGCAAACTGGGAACAACACACAGTCTCGACAAAGTGCCTCTCTGTGGACAGTTGAAATACCACCAATGTTGCCAAGCGCTACTGCCTCTACCAAACCAGAGGCTGGCAGAAGTTGGAAAACCACACAGTTTATAATTCTTTGAAACTGAATATGAATAATTGAACATTCAATCGGTGAAACGTGTGCAGTCCTAACTACAGCAACGAACTGCCACCTAGTAGATATCTACATCTAGGAATAGAATTGGAAGAGCAATGACAAATAATGACAAATGCACATGTGATACATTCAGTTCCTTACTCGTTGCACAATTTTTGGTTGCAATGTACCGTCATTTGTCTGTAAAAAAGACTCCGTCATGACAGACTCCCACAAATAACATTGACTTCGGTATTAGCCTCGGGAGAATCCTTGCAATATTCGATCAATCAAACACACACACACACACACACACACACACACCTGTCCTGTTGAGCCACTGCCATGAAGGTTACGTGGGCCCCGGAGGGGCAGCTGAGAGAGAGGAGGAGCACACAGCCCTGTGACGATCCAGGTGATGCGGTAAGCGAAATCGGCGGGAGCAGGCGCAAACACACGTGAAACCCTGACGGTCCTGAACGGTCGGACGACTACAAGTCCGCGAGCAGCGATGACGGGCGCGGCCACGTGTAGACGCAAAGCAGCGGTCACAAGCCTGGCAGTGAGCGACGCAGCACAGCGGAGAAGCAGGCAGGGGCGCAACGACTGCTGACTGGGGGTAAGTACACTTGTGCCTTGCCAGACCTCCACGAGACTTCAGCCAACGGCCACACTCTCCACACTGGCATGCACCTTTCTGCTCCGCAACCGGCTTCGCACGCTCAGCCTTACACTTGTGGCGTGCGCGATCACTGGGGCGTGTAAACTGTCGGTCGCAGGTGTAGCAGGTGACGGGAGGGGTATGCTGGGCATCTACCGGTGCTGAGTACGCCGAGCGCCAGGTGGAACGCGACTCGCATTCAGCTCGCCATCCCCCCTCGAGGCCGCGAGAACGAAGGTCAGACATGATACAATCCTTCCAGCGCCGACGAGGGCCATGAGCTGGGCGACGCGACGGAAGCGTGCCAAAGAGAACTTGCTTCGGCAGCCGGTGGTCCTCCATCCGAGCAACATGCCCGAGCCATTCAAGGCGGCGGTGCTCCACCTTCGTGCGGATGGTGTCGGGATCACCCCACCTCACACGTAGTTGGTGATTGGTGATGTGGTCATCCCAGCATTCTTGGCGAGACACTCCCATGATTGAGCGGATGCATCGGTGGTGGAAGACAGAGAGCCGCTGCAAATCCCGTTGAAGAGGCGTCCAACACTCCGAACCGTACAGCAAGAGCGACAAGACACAGGCGTTGAACACACACCTCTTGATGTGGAGGTCCAGGTGCTTGTTGCCAAAGATGGACTTTTGCAAAGCGCCACACGCTCGGGAGGCATTCGCAATGCGGGAGTCAACATCGCAGGATGAACGGCCGTCGCTGTGAATTACCGAACCCAGATACTTAAATTCGGTGACGCAGGCAATGTCGACACCAGCTAGACTGAGGGGTACGCGGTCAGCAGCAGACACATCAGCACCAGCAACCAAAAACTTGGTCTTTGTGGCACTAACCGCGAGGCCAAATTCGGACACCGTGTTGTCAAAGGTTGTCAATGCGACCTCGGCACCAGCTCTTGATGTAGCGAACAATGCCGAGTCATCAGCGAACTGAGCCTCCGTAGCGGTAGTGACAGGGTCGGTGCGGTGAGACTTCCTGTAGAGGTTACCAGTGTCAGAATTGTGCGAGAAACTGAAACCAATACCAGGTACACCACTAACGCGCTGCTGCCATCTGCTTACCACGGCCCACATGAAAATGTTAAACAGCACGGGCGCCATTGAGCAACCCTGGCGTTGGCCATTATGAACGCTAAAGGGATCTACAGTTGTACCACTCATGCGTAATACAGCAGCCATTGAGGCACACACACACACACACACGCACACGCACACACACACGCACACACACACACATACACACACACATGCACGGATGCACAGGTGCGCACATGTGTGTGTGCGTGTGTGTGCACAAACAACAACCTTGCTCTCACCTTGATTTGAGCGGTGATTCCTTCATTGGCGTCATCTGCAGACAGCTCTCAAGCAGCGCTGAGTAGTCCTCTGCCGTTAGAGACGTATTCGCCCCCGGTGAACTACCTACAGACCATGCATACACATACACACAGACACACACAAACACATACGGAATAACACAATTATACGCCATGCATTGAAATGTCAAAATCTGTACACGATAGACATGACATTGAACATGACAATAAACATGACGATGAACGTGACAGGGATACCGGTACTGGCGAACTACAGCAACATTTTACTCTTACAGATCACAGAAATGGTAAGAAGACACACAGCGTACCTATACTTGTGATGGCAGCCGACTTCTGTGGAGTAGCAGGGACTGGGGAATCACCAACCAGTGCTGACAGTCCAGTGCACGGCGGCTCTTTGCATTTCTTCGGAGTGGGCAACTTCACATTGACACGCGCTTGTCGTGTGGGCGAACTGCACTCCGGTATCTTGCGTCGCTGCGACAATGGTGAGCAGTTTTTATCGGACGAGGACGTTGATTGAGGATTGTGCGAGGTGGCAGCGGTGGTAGTGGCCGTGGTGGGGGTAGGAGAGCTTGCAACCTGCCCGTAAAGCAGCATCAGATCCTCATCGGTGATGGATGAATCTGCCAGACCACCACTACCACCAACACCGCTGGCATTACCAATGTCAGAGCCGACATCAGAAGTTGCCGCCACTCCAGCGGTTGTGGTGGTGGTAGCATTCCTGATGGAGCACGACGGCACAGTCGTCAACGGTGATAGTGAAGTGCTTGACGCACTATTGGCTGTTGAACAGCCGAGCACCGAGTGTCGTGAGTAGCCCTGTGACTCACCTACTGCCGATGAAGCTGACTTGCTGTTCGAGCTTTCGCCGTGCGTACGAACCGGTACTGCAGCTGTACCTGCATCGTTGCTGTCTCTGCTACCGTTGGTGCTGGTGCTGGCTTTGCCAGAGTACTGGGATAGGATATCCAGCGGACTGGATGGTGGCAGCACAGCTTTAGATGATGTTGCCACCGCAAACGGATTCGACTTGGACGCTGCATGACTGACAGAAGGACACACCGAGGAATCCGAACTCACGGGAACTGCAGGCAAACGATGTTGTCCAGACTTAACACCCGCGCCAGGAGACTTTGCCTTGCTGGATAGCTTGGCTGGTGGACTGGAATCGGAGGGGAGAGAGTGCTTTCTCCTCAGTGAGATCGGCTTTCGAGTGCGAAATGGTGACGGTTGCAGCACTGGTGAGGCTTCAAGCCTGTCTGGTGTGTCGGGAACAAGAATGTCATCCTTGCTTGGTGTTCCGTCAATCACAATGTCTGACTTGGTTGGTGTTGCCTCAATCACAGTGTCTGAATCCCTGCAGTGATTGCAGCACACAAACAACAAACATTCAGACACGGGTCTCTGCATCGCCACGCCAGCTCCTCAAGCATCAGTGCTTGCCTCTCCGTAGCAAGCCAAGACACTATGGCCGCCATCTACATATCTTAGATACCTACAGTACTGCCGCGCGCCGAAGAACGGATCGCCGAAGAACGACCAGGCTAGAACTTCATCAAGCACAGCATACTAATGACTATGTATACACAGTGACTCAACTGTGCATAGACTGTAATACATGAAAATAAGAACGGTCTAGGCTAGGAGGCTGCTCCCCCCCCCCCCCCCCCCCCCCCCCCCCCCAGCTCTTCGGCGACCAACACTGCAACAGTACTGTACTCCAGCTAAGGAATGGCACAGAGAAGAGGTTTTACTTCTTTGCAATCCATTCTCGGCGACATTAATTCAACATGCTTCGCTAATGCATCACTGAAACGAGTCATGCGCACAAGGACACCCGAACAAAACAGCACACACAGGACATGACTTGTGTGTGTGTGTGTGTGTGAAAAAAAGAAGAAAAAATGGAAAATGAAAAATAGGGATTCACTGGCCAGAAAAAGTCACTTCAAACAGCTGTGTGGTGGATACCAGGCTAAAAAATAGTGGCGGTCAATTCATCAGCCTTGCAAGCTGTTGAATGGTGTAATCCCAGCACAAGTTGCTATGTCTAACATAGCTGTTCACTATCATCGCTCCCGCGATGGGCATGTCTGAGGTCTGAGGTGTGTGTGTGTGTGTGTGTGTGTGTGTGTGTGTGTGTGTGTGTGTGTGTGTGTGCGCGCGTGTGTGTTTATGCGCAGATTATGGGACACCACATCTCGAGTGCGGCATGGACGATCCTACGACAGGCGCTACCCTGCTACCGCGCGTGCTCAAGGGCATTAAGAGAGTGAAGGGCACTGCTCCGTCCATGACTCGTCTTCCATTGACAAGTGATCTGATCCGATCTGTTGTGGACCGGTTGCGGAATGACCCGACTTCTACTCCAGATGATCGTGTAATACTGCAAGCCGCAATCCTGTTGGCGTTCCACGGCTTCCTGCGGTGCGCTGAGTTTACTGTAAGCGATCACGCACCGTTCGACCCAAGATTTGTGGAAAATACGTGCTATGGGTAGGTGGCAAAGTGACTGTGTTCTGAGGTACATTCGCACTGATCCGTCGGACCTGCTGTCTGTTTCTATGGCTCTTCACAGTGGGCCTATTTAATTGCGTGACGTGCCCTGTATTCACGCATGTGTTGCATGGACTCTTGGCGATGGCCTCATTGATTCATTTCTATACTTCATGCTGAGTCAATGCACGAACCATTATTACCTCTACCTTACTTCTTACCTTCCACTCTGGGCGACCTCTCGCTCCCCTGCTGCTTGCACAACTGCGCTCGTGGCTTCTTCGGTGCGGGAATTGCCGGCCATTATATGGGCCACGCTCATTTCCGCCTACTCAGGGCCCTCGGTCGCCGTCCCTCGGACGCAGACTCTTGAAGATACTTGGCTCCGCCAACATTCTGCTCCGGCAGTGTCTACGTATTTCTTTCCATAGCCTCTCACTCCGCTGGCCGGCACCCCCCCCCCCCCCCCCCCCCCCCCCCCCCAGTACCGCAAGTTGCTGTGTGTTGTAGTTAATAGAGAGGTTCTGCAAAACGAAAATGTGTACGAACTTTCGCTCTACGTCACAAAGTGAGAAACTTCGCACGAACTTTCGCAACTTTGGACGCGAAACTTGCAGGGAACGCGAAATGAACTTTCGTAGGAAGTTTCGTGAGATCGGATCATGGCGTACGTGCACTTGGCGCATGCAAACTACGAAAATGTCCAGAACACAAAGTTCGTGCGAAAATTCGTACACATTTTCGCAAGGCCTGTCGCGAAACTTCGTTCGAATTTTCGTTGTGCAGAACCTCTCTAATGTAGCATTATGGTGATAATGCAGATTAATGGGTGCACGCAGCTTTGTGCTACTGCTCAATCTATGCTGCTATGTTTAATAGTGCTGTTACTGCATGCTCATGCTTTGCTGCTGGCTACGTCTCTGTGCGGCTTGGCACTCTGCATGATATTGAATGCATCTCTCTACGTGACATTGAACGTGTCTCTCTACGTGGCGTTCATGCGTGTCGCTGGCCTTCGATGTGGGCAGCGCGTGGCGGCGTCATGACGTTTGCATGTAGTGCTCAACGTGGGTGACATGCATCATTGCATGTCTTGCTAGAGTTTGCTCTGTTATATATTTCGATCCGTTCTGTATGAGGATCATTCTTGCTTGCTCGTAGTGTTTCACCCTCCCGCCTCCCATTTCTCATCACTAATTTGCTTTGATAAAGTGAATAAACGGGGTGTTGGCCACACTCATTTCCGGCTACTCAAGGCCCTCGGTCACCGTCCCTCGGACGCAGACTCTTGTAGATGCTTGGCTCCGCCAACATTCTGCTCCGGCAGTGTTTACGTATTTCTTCCCGTAGCCTCTCACTCCGCTGGCCGGCACTCCCTTGTACCGCAAGTTGCTGTGTGTAGTAGTTAATGTGTGTGTGTGTGTGTGTGTGTGCGTGTGTGGCTAAGCCACTTCATAGCTGTGTGGTGTAGACCAGGCTGAATAGTGGTGGTCAATTCTTCAGCCTTGCAAGCTGTTGAATGGTGCAATCCCAGCACAAGCTGCTATGGCTTCTGCCGTAGCATCGCTATCATCGCCTCCGGCGATGGGCGTCCAGTGGTGTGTGTGTGTGTGTGTGTGTGTGTGTGTGTGTGTGTGTGTGTGTGTGTGTGTGTGTGTGTGTGTGAATGGACGTGTATGTGGCATATGTGTGTGGTGTGTATGCGTGAACCTATTGAACCTATCGTTATATGCCGTTTCTAATCACTCACTGTTCGTGATCAGATACCGTCACCAGATCATCATCTGCATTGTGATGGACATTGCTAGCTGTACATTGGTAGATGCAGCATGTACACATGCACATGCACGTGCACACACACACACACACACACACACACACACACACACACACACACACACTCACACACACACACACACAGACGCACACAGTCCACTGCAGGATGCCTTGGCACTGTCTAAATCTCTAGCAGCCAAGTGCTTCTCGCATAGGAGAGCACAGGCAGAACAATGCAGGCTATTGCCAGACAGATAACACAGCACCTATGTACTACATGCAGTACATAACAACAAAATACCGCATAAAGACATTGCCAGACACAAACCTACCACATCCTAATTTTATACCGGGATGGGCACCTCCCTAAGGGCCGGGTTCCACTGCGGCTCCGCTGCTCGTCTTTCGCGGCTTGAAACGTCATCATTACCATAGTGACCGCGGCTCGAGCTGGAGCAGCGAGTCCGCGGCTCACCGCGAGCTTTTGCTACGATTTTTGACCAAAAACTGCGAGCCGCGGTTGCGGCTCGACCTGTTTCCCGTACTTTGCATTGTTTTGTACGCCAGAATTTTAAAATTCAAATTTTAATTCGTTGCGCAGGCCAGAACACGAGGATTTGTTTGATTTCGCGCGCGCGCGCGCGCGCAGGCAGGTGAAACGTCATCAAAAAGTGTGGACCACAACCGCGGTACCGCGAATGGCGAGTGACAGTGGAACCGCGCTGCTCCGCTGCATGCAGCCAAGTGCCGCGGAGCAGCGGAGCCGCAGTGGAACCCAGGCCTTAGGCTGCAACCACACTAGGTACAAAACTGCGTAAACGCAACTTTTCTGCTTATGTCGTCAAGGAAACGCGTGCGAAACGCAAAACATACTGCGTTTTGTTTCAGCAAACCGGGTACCCCTGTAGAAAGCAACTTTTCGCCGTTTCCTTGCGTTTCGCTCGGTTCTTCATACGGGAAGATGTTTCTTAAAATTCTTCTTGAGGCTTGCACTGTGTCGGTGGTAGACGGCTTCCTTGTCAGTTTGTAGTATTTGAGATTTCTTCTGCCAGGGCTTTGCTTTCAGTATAATTTTCGGTAGGGGTGAAACGGTTCGGGTAAGGAACCGGTTTTGGAACAGCCAGCTGAAATTAATCGGGTACCCGTTCCGTCAAATTTCGAACCGAAACTCGAAAAATCTCGTTCTCCTACAAATACATGTACACGTCAAGTCTAGTCAAGATTTAAATGTCTTACCTAACGATCCCCGCTCTTCCAACGGGTTCTCCTGGTTATTGTCTCTTCGCACATGGACTCTCCGATGTCTCGTTCTTGCTCGTAAAAATGTTTTCTAAAAGAATAATTTTCACACACGCATTTAGTCGGTCTGGAGAAAAGAGTGCATGGAACCGATACCCGAACTGTAGGAAACTATGCTGACATTAGGGTACCCGAACATGAAAAACATGGAACCGTTTCACCCCTAATTTCCGGACAGTCCTGTTGCCTGCCGTTGTTAGTTCGAGATGCCGCGCAACTACATTGTATTTCGCTGATAATCTCGAACTGAGAAGCTCATGCAGCGTGGGGCAGTGTACCAGAAGAGGAAGCAGGGCCAGACGACAGCCTGGAGCGGACCATCCGAGAGGAGATGACCGAGGCCTTGAATGTGTATGTCAAGGCGCTCGCGACTCTTTTTCAAACTACTACTACATGTAGTACATACATTTTCACAGCGCGATTTTTCTGGGACCCAGAAATGTGGACAAAACGCAAGGATTCCTTGCGCATGAAATAGCAGTGTGGATGCGACTTTGTGTTATCTAAAAGCTGAACGCAAATGCGTACTTGATTTTGTACGTAGTGTGGTTGCAGCCTTACCCGGACACCCCCCCCCCCCCGACCCGGACACCTCCCGCGACCCGGACACATCCCCGACCCGGACACATCCCCGACCCGGACACCTCCCCGACCCGGACACCTCCCCAATCCGGACACCTCCCCCGACCCGGGCACCTCCCCGACCCGAGCACCTCCCGCGACCCGGACACCTCCCCGACCCGGACACCTCCCCCGACCCGGACACCTCCCCAATCCGGACACCTCCCCCGACCCGGGCATCTCCCCGCCCCGGGCACCTCCCCCGACCCGGACACCTCCCCGACCCGGGCACCTCCCGACCCGGACACCTCCCCCAACCTGGACACCTCCCCGATCCGGACACCTCCCCGACCCGGGCACCTCCCCGACCCGGGCACCTCCCCGACCCGGGCACCTCCCCGTCCTGGGCACCTCCCGGACCCGGACACCTCCCCGACCCGGACATCTCAACCCGGACACCTCCCCAATCCAGACACCTCCCCAATCCGGACACCCGCCCTATCCGGCAACACGTATGACACGGTCTATCAAGTACCGTATTCTCAGTTACAAACAATCTTCTACCAAAATGTTCCCAGACAAGAGAGAGGTGCCAATGTGCAACTGTGTACTCTAACCCACCTGAATCCAAAGCGGATGATTCGATCTGGGAGTGTTGTTTCGTCTTCTTGTCCCCGACACGAGAGAACAGTGGACTCTGCTTGACAGCGGGGCCCTAAAATACCAAGTGCAAAACAGGAGTATAGATCTTAAGGCTTGCAACAACACACCAAAAACAACTCACAGATACCCACCTGTGCACAGCGTGTTTATCATTTGCATCCACAGTTCATTCAACTGTCACTATTTAATATAGCATTAGAGAGGTTCTGCACAACGAAAGTTCGAACGAAGTTTCGCGACAGGCCTTGCGAAAGTGTGTACGAATTTTCGCACGAACTTTGTGTTCTGCACATTTTCGTAGTTTGCACGCGCCAAGTGCACGTACGACATGACCCAATCTCACGAAACTTCCTACGAAAGTTCATTTCGCGTTCCCTGCAAGTTTCGCGTCCAAAGTTGCGAAAGTTCGTGCGAAGTTTCTCACTTCGTGACATAGAGCGAAAGTTCGTACACATTTTCGTTTTGCAGAACCTCTCTATTATTCCTGATGATGGACCCGGCCCAGAAGCTTTGTGACTTCATTACGTTTTGATAGACATGGACCGTAAAGTACCATTGATCCCCCCCCCCCCCCACGCCATGTCGCTTCCCAGCTGGGTTTTCGGCAGGGGACTGGAATTAGATCAAGGCTGTCAAGTGCAGTACGATGTACACCAACGTGGAAGTTCAGACTCGATGTGCTGGATTGTGCACATTTTCATCCTGCACTGGCACGTATTGTGTGCAGCAGTGCATGCGTCGGTTCAACATCGTATTTCGTTGTATACGCCGAAGTCGCTTCACAGGCAGAAAATCGACAGGGGGCGGTAATTAGAGAGAGGGCGGATCAACGGTACTTTACGGAACATGTATATCGTTGTGCTGGTCTAGCTACTCTCGACATGCTTTTGTTTACTGATATGCCGATAAAAGTCCACTTCTAGAATCCTGCATGGTCACGTGTAGAGCTGCGCAAACCTGGCGCGAGATACGCACGGTAGTACAATTTCTCAATGTCAACCCAGGTCAAGTGCAATGCGTCATGTAAACACTCCAGTGAATCTGCGTTCATGGTGGGTGGAAACTGGACCCGGGTTGAAACGCCTCATGTAAACACAGCCGTAGATTTCCACACGGCCAGTTTGCTACACAATTCAATAGACAAATACAGCCTACCGGATTGGGCGTGGAAGCTGGAAACGTGAACATTGTCTGTCCCTGATTTGTTGCTGTAGAATGGCTAATTGTGGCGGGTAAAATTTTTAGCGTTTTCTGAATCAGGACCAATTTGCGATGAAATATTAGCGATTCGAGTTTCAGGGTAAAAATAGAGATACATGTAACTTGTACTGTACCGTACATGCAAAATTTCGAATGGCGCGGAAAAACTCTAGCGAAAAAACTCCTTTTGCTAAAATATCACCAGCGCTAAAATTAGCCGTTCTACAGTACAGTCCGACCTCGCTTATCCGGATCCCTCGCCATCCGGAAGAAAAAAGCTGGTTACATATTTACAGCATACGTGATGCATCCAACATAAACGGTGTTCGGTTATCCGGTTCCCCCGCCTATCCGGATATTTTTTTGGAAAACGGATGTGTGCGGTTAAGCGAGGTCTGACTGTACCTAGTTCATCCTGAGGAAGATCACAATGACAGGAACGTTTGAGCACATGTCGTGACCAATGTTGTCAAAATTATTATAACTGCAGTGTGACTGGATGTTTAGCTGGCCAGGGTTGCCAACAAACCATTTTGTTTAGGCCATAAGCTTTGTTTTATACAATGCACAGGGCCTGGGGATGAGGTACTAGTAAAAGCAAAGCAATTTTACCTTGGTAAAAAATGTCTGGATGGACGTCTGACCTGACGGCTGCAATACAAACAAAAAGAGCAGTGGCAACTTGATATCATGCAGTGCAATCGGTGATGATGCAGGGCAGGTTTCAGTCACGATGTTGGGAGAAATGCAACACAGTGTGTACCTTATCTTTAGCATCTGGCTTTGATGCCGTCTTCTTCAGCTTCAAGCTTAGTTTACCCATTGTTGATGCAGATTATTATCGATTATTTGCACATCGTCCGCGTGGTATGAATGAAAACTTGATTGGAAAGCTTGAATGCAAGCAATCTGTTCTTGTTGCATCAAGACTACCATTATTTTCATTTGGCTACAACTAAAATAAAGACAAGATCAAGAGTTCACAGTGAGTTTGACCCCCTTTTCTCCGGAGCTCCATTTTCAAAACATCCAAAGTGATGTCATTGGTGGCGGGAAACGAGGCTCGGGCTGGCTCAGCTAGCTATGTACCATGGCTACTGCATCATCATGATCATGGGAGTGAAAAAACCACGTGGCACGGTTTGAGGGCCACGTGTACAGGCGTACTTGTCGTCCGAAACGAGTACGAGCTGTGTAGGTCTACATGGTATCAAGCGTACCTTACCCCCCCCCCCCGGGTTTTGTAGCTCCAGTCGGTGCGGAATTATTTTCCTGGTTTGTGGCCGTGCGCCTGTCGAATTCGCGAACGTGTTCAGTATGCTTCACAAACAAGGAAGAAAGGTTCGTGTTATTTTGAGGTCAGGTTGAGTTTTTAGAGCTCCGTAGTCTTTGTAGATTTCCAGTAGCCCAGCCGGCACCAGGCCGGTCTGGAGCATAGTAGCGGGTAGTAGTAGTTGGTAGGCATGGACTCTGACGCGTCGGAGGCCCAGGGGACCCAGGACTTTAGCTTTGCTGGGATTCGACGACCTGCGGAAACTGGCTACAAAACACAGCATAGAGGGCGTGAGTAAGCTGTCCCGTGCTGAGCTGGTGGAGAGCCTCCGGGCATTTGGTGTGGATGCACGAGCCGGAACGTATGTATCCAGGCTAGAGAATGCATTATTATCTTTGACGACCTGTATTGAAAACCTGAGCATTGAAATAGTGGCACTGAAGGTTGGCCAAAAAGCCGAAATTTCAGCCCTCCACGCCGAAATTGAAGTTCTGAAGAGAGAAATTGGCAGTTCGGAATTCAAAAAGGTTACACCCGCACCTGACGCACCCGTACTTAGCGTACCCGTAGCAGAAGTCTCTCCTGAGCTGGATGCAGCAGCACAGGCACGGAATACGCACTCTGCAGTCAACCCGTACTCGTACAGTGCAAAAGTAGTATCTGCACGTCCCAAAGCTCACTTCCCATCGCATTCTCCCATGACACAGTCAGCTACCTTCAATACGGGGACACATACTGATCAAGCCCTCCGGACAAACGTCATTTCATACTACCAGCGCCCACCCCGCAAACATGAGCAACTGCGCAGTGCCCATCGTACCAAATGCAAAGCTGTTCATGTTGGAAGAATTCACCCTGGTTGCTCTGCTTCCTCCATCGCAAAATGGTGCGAAAACAAGCAAGTGACTGTACTGAAATGCTCCGTCTCTGAGACAAAGTACTTTGGCCTAGCGTACGCGCACGTAGTCGTCACAGAAGATGACTGGGAAGCTGTGCAAAACACTGACTTTTGGCCTGACGGAGTGACAGCTCGAGAATGGCGATTCAAGGCTGACAGAATAAGTACAGCTGACAACACAACCGTCGATCAGTCTGCACAATAATGAACCTCAACCCCCCGATACTTCCTCACTGTTCCCCAAACATTACTACTAACAGCACACTTAATCCATTAGCTCAGCCTTTTTACCCGCTTTCACAGCCAACCGCAGGATCACAGCCTATAATGTGCATCAATGCCAGGTCCATTAAGAACAAGACTGCCGAGCTGGCTCACATTTGTTCCACAGTTAAACCCCTCATTGTTTGCATAACGGAAACATGGCTCTCTCCACAGTCGTCTTTCACGGTCCCTGGATATGACTGTTTTCGCCGAGATCGTCCGCCAGATGAAAACAGGTCAGCTACCGATGCCACCCATGCATATGGCGGCGTCTGTATCATGGTACGGTCTGGGATGTTTCCAAAGGTCACCCATCGATCTGACCTCAGTATCCCTCTCCTGGAAGCCACATGGGTGGAAATAGCCCTGTCATCTGCTAACATACATTTCCCAGAGGCGCCTCATGTGAAGAAGTTGGTTATTGGTGCAGTATATCGACCCCCAGCCCTTACTCCATCAAGTATCAACACCTTCTGCAATTCCCTCCAGCACTGTCTAAGTACTCTTAAGAACCGAACAACATCTATCATGTTGATGGGAGACTTTAATGCTAAGTCATGTCATTGGCATGGAACTACCACGGATGCCGCTGGTCGCCAGCTTCACAGTCTATTCGGCATGTTCTCTCTCACGCAGCTCGTAAATTTTCCAACACATGAGTCATTGTCTGGCATGGGGGCAGCTCTCGACCTAGTTGTCACTGATATACCGGACTCTATATCCTGCCTCCGTGCTACAGCACCACTTGGTCAATCCGATCATTCTATCGTGGTTGGCCACATCCGTACTGTACCCTGCCCAGAAATGCCCACATACCGTTCTCGTGATGCCCGCTCGACTCCCCTGGATGTCCCTGATTTTAGTGTATTTTCTTTGGATTCTCTAGACAGCAACACTGTCGCGAGTATGAATACTGCCATGTCCCACATACATTGGCCAGCAGCTTTGAGCCTGGAGAGGCGCGACCCTGACATATCTGTGGACAACTTTTACTCTATCTTCCATAACATCTGTGCAAGATTTCTGCCCAGGCAGAAGCCGCCGGCTGTCAAGCGTATCCATATGAACCCCCCCTGGCTGACCAGTACCCTCCGACATCAAATAAAGAAAAAACGAGATTCGTATAGTGTTTACCGAAAGTTTCCCTCGGCTGACAACTTCGCTATTTACAGACGAGAGCGAAACGTTACTCGCAATATGTCTCGAACTGCCCATCGACTGTACATCTCATCCCTAAGTGCATCCACGGCAAGACCCGCATCACCAAGTTTATTCCAGTTTGTCCGGAAGCTTCGATCTCCCCAAGGCAACAGCAGAACGACTGTAACTCAGCTCTCAGTCGCTGGTACTCTATATTCTGACCCTGTGGATGTGGCAGATGCTTTGAACGAACAGTTTATTGGTTTTGGAACACAAGATGATCCTTCATGGAATGTGCCAGACTTCAAGCCACCCGACGCCCCATCACGTGGAAGAACTACACCTACGTTGCAAGATGTCACCACCACGCCTTCTGCTGTGGCAAAGCAAATCCGCAACCTTAAGACCCGAAAGGCTGCGGGAGCGGACGGTATTTCTCATGAACTCCTGAAACTATTTTGTTCCAGTATTGCATACCCTCTCAGCCTCATCTTTAACCTCACTTTTGCAACTGGTGCTTTCCCTGCTATTTGGAAACACGCAATTGTAACTCCGGTCTTTAAGAACAAGGGAAGTAAGCTCGATGCATCGAATTACCGCCCGATTTCGTTATTGTCAACAATCTCCAAGCTGTGTGAACGTATTATGTACAACCACTTATACACTTACCTGTCTCCTGTTCTACATCCGTCCCAGTCTGGATTCCGAAAAGGCGACTCTACGTCCTGGCAGCTTCTCAGACTTGTTCAATCGATGTCTTCTGTTCGTGAGAACGGCCATTACAGCATGCTATGTTTCTTTGATCTAAGCAAGGCCTTCGACACCGTATGGACACGCGGGCTCCTATACAAGCTGTCGCGCCATGGAATCCATGGTACTTGCTTCACGTGGCTCAGTACTTACCTGACGGGCAGACAGCAAAGGGTGCGTGTCGGCTCTGCTCTGTCTGCCAAAGGGCATGTACGGTCTGGAGTTCCTCAGGGATCAATCCTGGGGCCTCTCCTCTTCCTTATGTATGTAAACGATCTGGCAGAAATGGATCACACATCACTATATGCTGATGATACAGCACTACTTGTGACAGCACCCACTCTCCCCGAGGCTAGTGCCAAGTTACAGTCTAACATAGATGGCGTTATTCATTGGATGGAAAAATGGAAATTGCAACCCAACTCTTCGAAAACTGCTGTAATGTGTATCCCCCCCAGTTGTTCCTGTGACCTATCTTCATTAGTAACCAGTCCCTTCACCTTTCCAGGCACCACAACCCCGCTCTGCATCGTTGAAAAACACAAGCATCTTGGCGTCATTATTGACCAACACTTAACCTGGAAATCCCAGATCGAAAATTTAGACAGCCGTGTTAGCTCAGTAATGGGATTTCTCTCATCACACATCACCCACCTGCACACCGACTGTCGCCATGTTATCTACACATCTTACATTCTGCCTATTTTTGATTACTGCTGCATAATTTGGGCTGGCATTTCTAAAACACTGATTGCTCGACTCGAAGTTATGCATAGGCGTCTTTTGAAAATATTATTTCGGCTTCCTCGCCTGACTCCAAGCGCAGACTTATACCGCCTTGCTTCTGCTGTGCCGCTCTCGGTCCGCGTGCGTTTTTTGGCATGCCAGACAATTCATAAAATTAAGCTGGGCATTGCTCCTCTTCATGCTCTCTCCTGCCTAAGCTGGTTTGCTCAATCTCAAGACATGCGCACCAGAAACTCTCTCCGCTTCCCTATTGCGCGGTCTGCCTCTATGCAAACATCTCCTCTCTTCCTTGCTTACCGCCATTGGTCTCTCCTCCCACAACATCTAAAATCCTGCCAATGTTACAATACATTCACACAGCTACTGCAGAATGCAACATACTAGTTGATATCCAGCCCTGCCCTAGCTTCTTTTGCTTTTCAGTTCCCCTTTCATTCTTTTTCTTTCCCCCCCCCCCTCTAGCTGTATTACCGCCATGGCTGGCTATCGCCCACATCACCATTTCATTGGCTAGTGCCACGTGATTGTGAATAAATAATAATAATAATAACGTGCCTGATACCATGGATACATGATGCAGAGTAGTGGACGGTGTTGCCGGTGCAACGGCAAATCCACCTGTGTCAGATAAGATGTGAATGCACCAAGGCTGGCCGCACAAACTGCTATCCCTCGGCGAAGGATCGTTGCCAAAATCGAGCACCAACACCCAGGCCCCTTCCTTCCTGCTCTCCTAGGTCGCCCCGTCAATACTGAGGAGCGCACCCTGATAGCGTTGCCATGTCGCTTTGGAGGCCTTGGCATACCTCATCCGTCGTCCCGGGCCGAACAACACCAGTCCTCCCTTGACATCACTGCTTCCCTCAACTGCCGTGTTCTGGCCCAAGATCCAGTTCTTGGCACGGCCATCCATGATGTTCGCGCTGCCAAGAAGCGCGTGATGGCGACAGCCGGAGAGTCAATTCGCGCGGCAGCCCAGGCCTTCTCTTCCTCCGCCAGTTCAGAGCTACAGCGAGTGATCGCTCTGGCTTCGGAACCGGGTGCCTCAAGTTGGCTCACGTGCCGACCCCTTCAACGCCATGGCTTCACCCTGACGAAGTCGGAGTTTCGGGATGCTGTTTGCCTTCGCTTCAACTGGCTGCCGGTCCGTCTACCATCACTGTGCGCGTGTGGGCAGCAGTTCACTGTTTCTCACTCCCTCTCGTGTCCGACGGGTGGATTTCCGTCCATTCGTCACAACGAGGTGAGGGACCTCACTGCTCGTCTGCTCAGGCGGGTGGCCCACCGGGTGGCCGTTGAGCCACACCTCCAGCCACTCTCCGGAGAGCAACTCCGTTATCGCACCGCTATTGCTGATGACCAGGCACGCCTAGACGTCGTGGCTAGTGGCATTTGGGGGGGGGGGGGGGGGGGACGGTTCGAACGCACCTACATTGATGTACGGGTACTCAACCCCCATGCGTCTTCGAACCGTTTTTTTTTAAATTTCGGCCAGTCGGCTACTATCATTTCGTCTTGGGGGTTAGACAAGGGGAAGTAGCCATGTAGGGGCGTTAGCCCGCCTTTCTGCACCGGGAGTTGCAGCTCGCGAACCGTTCCAACTCACTCGCTGCTACCTATGTCCGTCATGAAAAGGCTAAGCGTCGTGCGTATGAGCAGCGCCTGAGGGAGGTGGAGCATTCCAGCTTTGTCCCCGCCATCTTCTCTACCACCGGAGGCATGGGAAAGCATGGCGCTTCGCTCTACAAGCGTATCGCCTCTCTCCTCACTGCCAAGACTGGGGAGCCATACAGCATCACCCTAGCTTCCATCCGCTGCCAGATTGGCTTTGCACTGGTCCGTTCAGCGCTGATGTGCCTGCGTGGTGCACGCAAGGCTTCTTACCAGCAATGGCTTCAGACTCGGCAGCGCTTGTTGTTGCTGAAGCAAGAATCTCAGCTTGAGGCTTACATTATTATATCTGGCAAGTGTCATTAATGACATTGTACATGATCATCACCGCGTGCGCTCGATCTAATCATTGATTGTTTTTATTTCTGTTTTGCCCGCACATAACCCCCCCGGGGGGGGGGGGTTGTGTACATGTAGCAAGAGTATTTATAAAATTAATATACTCTTGGTTGATAAATATGGTGGTAAAGACACACCTGGCAATATGGCGGTAAACACACGCCTGCCCACACACGCTCTCTAGGCTGCAAAGTTCTGGCACAGAGCTCTCCTTCTCACCACCACCACCATCAGTTCGCGCCTGGCGCCTGGTCGATGCATGGTTGGCGGTATCCGGCATAGCAGGCTGGTACATCAAGTAGTGCATGGCACATAGCAGATGACACAGCAACGACATAGCTCGATTGCGACGTACGTTTCGTCCCCGCTGGACTCATCAGGCAATCTTCTTCTTGGATGTCTTCACACGGAGCTTGACTCGGGAGAATGAAGTTGAAGACACCACTGCAGCTGTACTTATGGTTGATAAATATGGTGGTAAAGACACCCCTGGCAATATGGCGGTAAACACACGCCTGCCCACACACGCTCTCTAGGCTGCAAAATATACTCTTGCTACTACCAAGAGTACATAACCCCCCGGGGGTTATGTACTCTTGCTACTACTGGTACTACGGATTGTAGGACAGCCGGGTACGAGGTGATTTGGCTTTTTTAACATTTGGCATTTTTTAACAAAATAATGTGTAAAATTTGCTTTTCTTCTGGCTGTTTCTCTGCTCCGGATGGCTGTATCGAAACATGGGTGGTGGCAAATGAGAGCCAATTTATCGTAGATCCACATTGACCAGAAAATTTGGTGCATATAATTTAAGGTGGCAGACTACCCAAAATTCGCTGAAAAATCGAATTTGTAAATTCACATTGAGTGCTACTTCAACGTCATTTTACATGCCATATGAAATTTATGGGTAGGCTGCCCCCTTAATTCTCCCTGCCACGTTGGTATAACTAGTGGTGGGTGCTTTGCCATTTTGTGTAAAATGTGTAAAAAATGAGCCCCTGGATGGACGAAGAGGGCAGTGAATTGCTTCCGCAGGGCCTTTGGACGACGTCAGGCCGTCTTGCCATCACTAGAGACAGTAATGAAGAACAGCCGTCTTGCCATCACTAGAGACAGTAATGAAGAACAGTAGGTCACTGAATACACTCTGTGAGAACGAAAACATCGCTGCGATGCTGTGCTATCTATCCAATTCCACCGTATAACACAGCCACTAGTTACAAATACAAAAACACGGCTTTCGCAGCATACAATGCAGTTCACTCCTCTGTTGACAGATTAATTTTCATCCACTAGCAATCCTTGAAGTGATATCTATCAACTTCAGAACATTGATGACCGAATATCCCAGTTTGTGATGCCATTTTACAAATTTGTTAAAAAATGACTCACCAATTATTTGAATCCTGAGAATACTATGAAAGTAGGACATGATTCAAGACACTTTCCAAAGTGGGATCATTCCCTGTTTTGGACACAACGGGCATGAAGGATAGCACTTCCACTTGCAACAATTCATTTGGACGTAGCTTGTCTAGAAGTGACTGAAAAAACGTCATTTTACAACCATGTTAACCTTTTGAGCACGACGCTACCTGAATGCCGCCCCACGTCAACACCTGCAAAAATCGCGTTTTTCCTATGAAAGTAGTAGCTGTTCAAGGATCGATAACTTTACCTTCCTTTGGACGAATTCCACGATCTTGAGCTTCCTGCAAAGGTCTTGAGGCGAGGAACAAAATAGTTCCAAGCTCAGCTCGGAGCGACACCAAAGGCCCATGCTACAGTCTGGCAAACTTCACGCACGCGCTCGACAGACTTGAGCACGGCCAGGAGATCAAATCCTCAGCTGCCATTTCACTCTTCTTGCTCGTATCGAGCTCAAATTTTTTTTGAGGACCCCAGATCCTCTGCCATCATTTGAATCTAGTTTCCATGGCAGCAGATAGCGCGAAAATGATCGAAAATGGAGAATATGTTGATGCGGGGAGGTAGGTTTGAAGTTTTAGCGCTCTCCTGCTGTCAACCGGTGTGAGATGTTTTCGATGCAGTAGCTCGTCCGTGAAGTTACGATGCCCCCTCCGGGAGGCTCCGTGCCAGGCGAGAGCCGTTGTTGCCAGTGCAGTGGCAACTCCAAGTGCGGATCCAGCTGTAGCTGCCGAGAATCGAATATATCCTGCCGAAATTGCACACCAGGAAGGAAAGCAAAATGCCGTAACTCTCCTCCCGCCACCCAGTCAACGAATCCCGTAGGTGTTCAAACGGTGCGCCACGTGCCGGCACAATCACCCACATGCTCCCACGGAGGGGTCGGAAGTGCTAGTGGGCGACAGGCTAATGCATGTAGTACTGATCAACATCAGACGACCACCAACCACTTGTCTACCGAGCTTAGCCCTCAGAGTCAAACTGCGCGACACACCTCAACAGTTCATACTGCCCATAGTCTTAGTGCGACCGCCTCCGATATGCCTGTCTCTTGTTCTCAACAGCTGGCTTGGGACGAACTTGAAAATGAGCAGAACCGTGCACTCCTCCAGCCCGTGACTGTACGTGACACTACCCTATTGGCGAACTTGGACTCGTCACAATCATCTGAGCTGGACCTCCACATGGCCCACCCTGTGCCCGAACCCCTCAATGCACCTGCCCCACCACCTGGTCCAGGGGTCAATGATCTCTCCAATCTCCCTGACTACCCGCGTACCCTTGGAGATAGATTCTCACTAGGGGATTTGGGCACACAGGAGACTGCTCGCTGTATCAATACTGCCTATGATACACTAGTCCACTACCGTCCAAATGCAATGCAGGTCCCACGGGGTAACACCGGCAAGGACTTTGTGTCTCAACTCGCACAGTACATTCAGTGCTTTGGTGTGAGAGGACAGTATGAGGGCCAAGCTTTCAAAGTTGCGATGGTGTTTCAAATGCTGCTGCTACAGAAACCACTTGGCCCATCAGAGAAACCAGCCAGTACACTCGAACGGCGGTTAACAGAGTGGAAGAAGGGGAACCTGCAGACCCTCATCCACGAATGTGACACTATTCACAAGGAGCTCAAGAAGCGTCAACAGAGAAGCAGAACCAGCAATGATGATGCACGTCACTTTGCATCCAAGGTGACCAGCGGCCGGCTGGCATCTGCCTTGAGATCACTTTCCGCTGGGGAGTCTCCTGGTGTGCTGGGACTGGATGACATTTCAGGTGACTACACTGTCCGGGAGATACTGGAAGCGAAGCATCCCCCACCTGCACCCGCGTCCATGGAGGCGTTGCTAGATGGTGACGCTCCACCTACACCGCATCCAACAAGATTCTCTGGGTTAGACCGAGAAACGGTTCGGAGAGCTGCCCTTAACACTCATGGAGCAGCAGGTCCATCTGGCATTGATGCAGACGCGTGGAGATGGATGTGTACGGCATTCTCGGAAGCATCAGACTTGCTATGTGATGCACTGGCTGCCTCTGCTCGACGGCTTGCAACAGAGCATGTTGACCCAGTCACCTTGGAGGCGTACGTAGCATCCAAGCTTATCCCGCTTGACAAGGACCCAGGAGTTCGCCCAATCGGCATAGGCGAAGTGGTGAGACGAATCATTGGCAAAGCCATCCTTGCCCTCATCAGAAGCGACATCCAGGAAGCGGCAGGAAGTCTCCAACTGTGTGCTGGACAGGAATGCGGCATTGAGGCCGCAATCCATGCAATGCAGCAGATGTTTGACCAAGACGACACCGAAGCAGTGTTGATGGCGGATGCCACAAACGCTTTCAATCAGCTTAACCGGGAAGTCTGTCTACACAACCTGCGCCACCTCTGCCCATCCCTAGCCACAGTAGTTATCAACACGTATCGCTGCTCAGCCAAGCTGTTTGTTGGAGGTAGTTTTATCATGTCGGCTGAAGGAACAACCCAGGGTGATCCTTTAGCCATGCCCATGTACGCCGTTGCCATTCTTCCACTGATCCGTTCCCTGTCAGCAGCGAAGGCCACTCAGCTCTGGTATGCGGACGACTCGTCAGCTGCGGGGAGGATCATCCGCCTGCGAGCATGGTGGGACCTTCTCTGCCAGCGGGGTCCGTTGTACGGATACAAGCCGAATCCATCAAAGTCTGTGCTGGTCGTCAAGCCACCGCACCTCGAAGAAGCCAGCAGAATCTTCGAGAGTACTGGTGTCACCATCACCGACGACGGTCACCGCTTTCTTGGAGCAGCTATTGGCACCTCTGGCTTTGTGGATGGCTACCTCAGCCAAAAAGCAGAGTCCTGGAGGAAGGAGGTCCTAACCCTCGCTGAGATCGCCGACTCCCAGCCGCAAGCTGCCTTCTCTGCCTTTACGCATGGCCTGAAGCACCGTTGGTCGTTTCTGTGCCGTGTGATGGAGAGGGCCGCTTCAGCTTTAGGCACGCTGGAGGAAGCAATTGCCTCCCGCCTCATCCCCTCGCTTTGTGGTCGCTCGGTGGGCACCGTTGAACGGAAGTTGCTAAGCTTCCCTTGCAGAGATGGTGGCCTTGGACTCCTCGATCCCACTGCACTCTCTGGTCAGTACAAGGCGTCATGCACCATCACCGCTGCGCTGGTGTCAAAGATCAGCTGCCAGGACCCAGCCCTAGGTGACACCCTCGACACTGTCCGCCAGACCAAGCGGAAACTGGCTAGTGACACTAGACTGGCCACAGGAAGAGCTGCCACTGAATTTCTGCTGTCACTCCCGTCGGGTCTTCAGCATTGCATGAGGCTAGCCAGCGAGAAAGGTGCCTCCTCCTGGCTCACATGTCGCCCCCTGAAGGCGCACGCATTCGCTCTGTCGAAGGGCGAATTTCGGGACGGCCTGGCACTTCGGTATGGTTGGACTCCATCTCATCTTCCAACACATTGTGCCTGTGGTGAATCCTTCACCATTTGCCATGCTCTGTCGTGCTCTCGAGGAGGATTTCCCTCGCTCCGGCATAATGAGGTTCGTGATGTGACGGCGTCTCTCCTCAAGCGTGTTGCCCACAGTGTCGTGCTCGAGCCACACCTGCAACCTATCACTGGCGAATCCTTCAGGCATCGTTCTGCCATCACCAACCCTCAAGCGCGGCTGGATATAGCTGCGAGTGGTGTCTGGGGTGGACGGTTTGATCGCACCTTTTTTGATGTAAGGGTTTTTAACCCGTTTGCGAGCTCAAACCGTACCACTTCAGTCCCCTCCAGCTACCAGCGTCACGAGCGAGAGAAACGGCGTTGCTATGAGGAGCGAGTCTGTGAAGTCGAGCATGGCTCCTTCTGCCCCGTCGTTCTCTCCACATCTGGAGGCATGGGGAAGTCAGCGACATCGCTATACAAGCGCATTGCTGACATGCTATCGGAAAAGTGCCAGGACCCCTACTCCAGGGTAATGGCATGGATCCGCTGCCGGGTAAGCTTTGCGCTTCTTCGTGCCTGCATTGCCTGCCTACGTGGAGCTCGTCGTCCGATCTTCACTCCCTCCGTCACAGCTGCTTCGGTAGATCTCGTGGTTGCCGAGGCTAGGCTCCGATAACTGAATGATCCTCCTTGAACAGACTCCTGCAATCGATGTTATGAGAGTTCTCCCATTAGTATTATTACTCTTTTTTCGTATTATTAGTTTGTTTCTTTTGTTATGATTTCTTGTGTTTTTCACTCGGCTTTATTATCATTTAACTTATTATTTGGTGCACATTAGCGCTACATGGTTTATAATTTCCCTTTTTCTTGATTTTGTATTTAGCGCTTTCGGGTGTTATTATTTATTTTTCTTATTTTCGCACTAAATTATTATTTTTGGCTACCGTTCTGCTTTCGTTTTGCGTGGATATTTGTAAAATTGTTTTATACACTGGAAAAAAAATGGAGAATACGCGTTCTGCAGAGTTCGCAAAAAAATCGATTTGAATTTGCCGTGTCGAGTCGCATATCTCAACAACCCGGGGTCGTATCGCTTCGGCGATTGTTTCTATCGCAAGCTGAGAGTTTTCTCTTGCAGATACATATTTCGATCGTGAGAATCGGCCAAGAATTGACCGAGTTACGATAGTTTGAACTCACGCGGTTCATGCAAATCGCGTTTGTACGCTATGTACACTCACGACGTAATAATACGTCATGCGTGGGTGCAGTGACACTGTACGTGACGTATTAATACGTCATGCGTGCTCAAAGGGTTAAAAGCCAAACCACCTCGTACTGTACACGTGTACCTGGCGCAACCATTTCAACCGGATCGGAGCCGAGTACATAATATTATGTACCTAGTACCAAGAGTACATAACCCCCGGGGGTTATGTACTCTTGCTAGTACCTAGCGCTGTCTCACCAGCCGAGTCACATGCTTTAAAGGTTGGTTGGTTTATTTTAATTCGGACAGTAAACGGGAACTAGGCCCAATGATATAAAGGCGAATGGATAAGCCGCATTTAGAAAAGAGAGGACAGGAATTAGAAAATTACGAAAGAAGAAGAAGTATCTGACACATACGAGCCATGTAGTCAGTCCTTTCAAAGTTCGAAAGTGTAAAGTACCAACCGGGTCACAGGTGACCCGGTACTACATGTATATTTTCAACCTGGTCCAAGCGCCGCCCAACCGGGTGGATTACCCGGCTCACCCGGCGCTGGAGCAGACACTGGACCCAAAGGCAGTCGCACACAGTCTAGCTTGGCATTGTCGCAGTTCGTGAAAACGTCCGAAGAACCTTATGACTTGGGACAATATTTACATGTACATGAGATCAGCCGCAAGGCCAAGGCGCAGAAATAGAAGGTGTGGAACGAGGAGTCGTTAGAGTTGTTGCCACTGCCTAGAATGGCTAAGTAGTGCGTATTTCGAGTTTCTGGATCATTGTTTGCCTGGCTGGAAGTATAATACTCTGTGTGAGTGTCGAAAGAGTCCACACTTGGGCACACCGGTACATGCACATGTACATGACTTTTTTTTAATACCGCCTCCAGTCCTCCATACTAGTCACTAGTCATGCATGATGAAGCATTGCAGAATATAAGGATGGAGTCAACGAGACAGTGATATCTTGCTGTTACAGGCGACCTACCCTCATAACGATATTTGTGTCAGACCAAGAAAAAATTCATTTCCAAAAGCAAATCGTGGCGGTGGGAGTGACCTGCATAGCTGAACTGAAGGAAGTCCGGGACCGCGCGCAACAGAAGAGGCACTCGTAGGTACAAGCCATTCATGGTGGCAAACTATTCCTTGTTGTTGTGTGGCGCGGTTTCCTGTAAAACCATCATTATACTTTATAGCGGCATTATGGGGCCAAGATGATCTGTATTCGCGCTCTACTCTACTGTCTCTAGTCTACCCTACAGTAGTCGACCTAGGGAAGGAGCTGCATTGTACATGTACATGTATCATAGGTCCACTAAGCTACGCTTCCGAATAAATCGCCATGATCACGACGGGAAGTGATGGTGGGGCCCTGCTTAGCCCTTTCCCAAAGATGCCAAAAAAATTCGCAACTTATGCGTTTCGCAACTGTGCCAAAACAAGTTAAAGTTGCTGAAATCGCATCCATATTTTCAGAAAAAGCTCAAAAGTTGCTGATATCGCAACTCAAAATGAGCGAGTTCTTTGTGCATTATGATTCCAAAATTAACCAAAAAAGGAGTGGAAATAGACAACACATTGCAAGTATTATGAACCGGCATATGTTCACAGAGTAAAACATATTAGCTATAGGAAAATGAAAAGATTGGGACTGAGTCATTGTCCTTTTTGTTGTACCTTCGCACAGCATTCAGGACATAGCGGCATGCTCAGTGCTGCCACATACATGTACATGTACATGTACATACTTCGAGAAGTACACTTGCCATGATGATTTGATGCAATGTTTCAGCGCTTCTTGTTGAAGCGGAGCATCACGGACACTTCAATGGTCTCCTCCAGGGCGCTTCTTTGCACACAGTTGCGGAAATGTTGCGAAGTAGTTTATAAAAATGAAGAAAGTTGCAAAAGTTGCGATTTCTTCCAAGACAACAAAAAGTTGAGAAAAAAAGTGGCGAGCATCTTTGGGAAAGGGCTAGCCCTGCTGCTTAGCCGACCTTGGTGGTCTCGGCGTCTGCCAGCACATACAAAGCGTGCCAAAAAAGTAGGGGGAAAGTGAACAAAAAGAAAAAATAAGACAGGAACTGCCTCAATTATTTACAAGAAGGAAATGAAGTTAGTTGCTCCTATTGTACGTGGAACACACGCTTCCTGACGAACTTGACATTTCACTGACTCAAGCCATCCAGACCACACCAGTGCACCAGGAGGGGCACGTCACACCTTCCACTGGGCAAACCTGCAAGTGCAAGAAAGCACCACCCCCTGCTCAATACACAGACTCTGTGTTTTTTGGGCTGGAGTCTTCATCAGTGGGGCTTGAGTAGGCTAATAAAATTAATGAAGTTTGTGCTCGCATAATGAGATATCTGAGTGGTGTTGGCATGGGACTCGTGTGTGTGTGTGTGTGTGTGTGTGTGTGTGTGTGTGTGTGTGTGTGTGTGTGTGTGTGTGTGTGTCTCGACTGAGCGCTGCTGCGATCATCACTGCAGTGCCTGTGGCCGCTGCTGCAAATTGGCTTCAGGCTTCAGCCGCCACAACTGTCGGAGAGGCGGGTGCAGGCCTGTTGATCGTGGCCACTTTTAACATGAGTGCGAGTCAGTTAGTGTGGGAGACGTTTCCATTTGCTTCGTGACATCCGGCGACATGTTTGCAGGGCGTCATGACTGCACGCTCTCCTCTCCTCCCCCGCCGCATCGGGGCGGCATAGCCAATTACTGGCAGCTGTCCACAAAGTCAAGGTCAAGGTGTGTGTGTGTGTGTGTGTGTGTGTGTGTGTGTGTGTGTGTTTTGATGAAAGTACAAGGCAGACCGTGTAATCTTGAGTCCAATCAGTCTACATCACGGTATACGACGGGCATGGGATTCCTCCCCGGATGCGTGCGCTGAGTACTAGTAACAGTATTTCATTACTTCATCACATGGACAGGCGTCACCCCAAACGAGTGGCCCGTAAATTGGGCCGTAATGTCTCATTACTCCTTGTCAGTCTGGTGCTAAATAATAGTTATGCACGTCTGACTGTTCAAACTCTGGTTTAGTTGGTGGACTCTAAACGCATAACGTGTGCCACATTGTTTTCCCTGTTTTCATTTAGAATACATGTACCGTATTTCCTTGGCTCACCACATTTGTACATGGACCGGCATGACTGTACAGTGTACACGACTACACGCTAGTTTCTTTTCATCCGTGATCACGTGATTACTACAACTACTGTACTAGTAGTACTACTGTAGTCTGTAGTTGATAAAATATGGTGGTAAAGAGTCTAAAGACACACCTGGCAATATGGCGGTAAACACACGCCTGCCCACACACACACTCTAAGCTGCAAAGTAACATTAGTTCTGGCACAGAGTTCTCCTTCTCACCACCACCATCATCACTGACATCAGTTCGCGCCTGGCGTCTCGTCGATGCATGGTTGGCGGTATCCGACATAGCAGGCTGGTACATCATGTCATCAAGTACGTACTACGCATGGCACATAGAAGATGACACAGCAACGACATAGCTGCGACGTACATGTACAAGTCATGTAGATCTACGTTTCGTTCCCGCTGTAACGACTCATCAGGCAACTGGCAAGGCTTCTTCTTTGAATGCGTTGGATGTCTTCATACGGAGCTTCATTCTACATGTACTTGGACTAGAGTCTAGAATGGACTGTGACTGTACACTGCTAACCTTTCCAGGGATTTCCCCCACAGTGACCGCCACGCGCCAGTGCTAATGCAAGCCAGTGACTTCCACTTCCAGTCCCAGTTCCAGTTGGGGTCATTATCATGATTATGGTCACAGACTCACACAGACTCACAGTTGAACCGGAAGACCAGCCCAAGTACATGACATAGTACAATTATAGTCATTGTATATACTGAGTATGTGTTTTGACTTTTATTAATTTTACATGACACTTGACAGTGCAGTCATGACTCATGTACGACATGTAGACTTACAATTTAAAAATCTAAGCCGACCTACATGTACATAGTCAAGGCTACATACATGTAGATCTACATGTCATGTACATTTACATGCATACACACGGCTGCATGCAAGCGAAATGTCATGACGTATCATCCCTGGACTTTATAAAATTGTTTTATTTCGAATGATTATTATTAATTTTCGGTGTAGGGTTTTTCATCGACTAACCGCTGTAGCCCTGCTTTATTGCCATCTTTATTACATGTATGTTTCCTCGCGGTTTATTGCTACAGTACTACCACTGTTCATGATAATTATGTGCATGTACCACTACCAGATGTACTACTCAGTATGTGCTACAGACTATCCACGAAAGACTACTTTCTCTCGTCCTCGATGCGTTTTCGTAACGTAATCTGGTAAAGAATCCATGGTGTAGTGATCCCACCACGACGCTCGTATCCATAACCAAAAACTATTTTTCTATTCCGACAACTGTGAGGTTTTATAGCCAGAGCATGTTCCAGCAGTGGCATCAGGGTGATATTCAGAAGCCAGCCAATCAATGAAAAGTAACCATACTGCTAAGCTGGTGTGGCTGTGAATTGTCGCGCTGTGAGTTGGTGAGGCTGTGTCGCGCTGTGAGTTGGTGTGGCTGTGAGTTGTCTTGGCTGTGACTTGTCTCGCTGTGAGTTGACGACACTGTGAGTTGACGAGGCTGTGAGTTGACCATGGTTGACGACACTGTGAGCTGTCGGCTGTGCGTTGTCGCGCTGTGAGCTGTCTCGCGGTGACCTGTCGTGTTCCCCATAATAACACGACACGTAGCTAGCTGGGCGCTCGACGCTCGTCGCGATGTAGCAAGCACCAGCTCCGCTCTGGCTCTACTCTGGGCCGTCTGGCCATGGCCCAGTCTATCTGGGGCTCTCAGCTCAGTACAGTAATAGTATGGTCCACTATGGAGTCTACTACTAGTACTAGTACTATGGACACCTGGTCCTGGACACGTGTCTACACTGACACTGTAGCTGTGTGTGCATGTAGTGCACGTACTGCAGTAATCATGGTAATCTATGATGTATTTTTGTTGCACAACGTCTTTCGAAATAAAGAATGCTCAACGCCTGTCCGAATCTCGAATCGGGACTGGAGTTGGAACGACCAATGTGCAATACAGTCTGTATCGGCTATAGCGTACCCTTTTGATTTCCGTGATTTTATCACTATAACCGATGCATCACTATATGCGATATGATCGATTTTTTTCGAGCGACACATGAAAGGCAAGGGAATACTTCCAGCATGGCGTTTTGACAAATGAGCATGCTGCATAGTTGACAGTGCCCGCATTTCCATAAAAAATTCTGTTATGTACATGTACATGTGTCACTATCAAAATAAGCAACGTGAAGAAAGTAAAAAAAATAGGGCCTTTGATATTATTGCAACATGTATTTTAAAGTTATCACTATAGCCGATTATAATGTAGTGTGTTATGCATGTTTTGATTCTATGTTGCCATCATAATATCCGATATATCATTACATCCGATAATATTGGTTATAGTGATATTTGTACTGGATAAAATACGTTTTGCTTTTGATATTTCGTACCAATATCACTGTAGCCGATATATTCTTATATCCGGTCACTCTATAGCCGATACAGACTGTACTCGCAATAGATCTTTCCACTTGTAGATCTACGCTCAAGGGAAATAGTTGGCCTTGTGTTGCTCTTCGCAATACGTGACTGAGTCATAGCCGGAAGGACATAGGTGACCAACGCTCAGGCTCCACGCTAGTGACTAGTGTTGCGACCTCGATGCTGCTGCGTCAGCCTCGGGGAAACACCATCAAACTCAGCTGGCCGATTGGAGGTATAAAATCCAGGGTAGATCATCGTCACGGTACAAACAGAAGTTCTTTGACTTAGTTCACGTCCGCAGAGGGGAGTACCACTACCAGTGATAGGTAAAGTTGGCGCGGGCTATCAATTGGCGTCGAAATAATTTCTTTCGGAAATGGCAGATATATTCTCAGTTGAGATCGAGCCCAAGGTGGGGAAGGCAGATCTGTTGATGGGCGCAGAGTCCTGCTATGAAGATGATCGCCCGGATGGTTTAATTGACCCGATCGAAAAATGGATCCACGAGCAGCGACTGAAGTTCGGTGAGGTGTTTAAGAACGCGAAGGCTGTTGTTGCCACTGCTGTCTTGGAACTGTTTGAGCAATATCACGGGCAAGAAGGCGCCAACGCCAGCAAGGATCTCCTACTGGCGGGCGGGCCAAAGTCCAAGTTTTCGCGGATTGCCATCATTGGAGGGGGTCCCGCCGGCGTACATATGGCCTACACCCTGTCGCAGGCCGGCTTCAAGAATCTGACAATATTCGAGAAGACGGATCGTGTGGGCGGCAAGAGTTGCTCATTCACACAGGAGGACGGCATGGTGCAGGAGATGGGCACATGCTATTTAAGTCCGGACTATGCCGAGATCAAGCAGCTCTTAGCCAAGTATGAGTGTGACGATCAGGCGAGAGTGATTGGGCGCACGGTCTGGGATGCGGACAAGCCTGCGCCGCAGGGTGTCGATTTCCAGCAGTGGCTCAATGCGGAGATCGCCAAGGCCTGCAAAAGCAATCACTTAGTGGCGCTCCGGCTGCTCCAGGAGTGCGTTCATTACATTCGCAACCACCATCGCCTGTTCGGACGCTATGAAGGGTTTCTGATGGCCGAGCCATCGGCAGAGACACTCAAGGAGCTGAACTGTTCCATAGACGACTACCTAACCGAGATCGACTGCAACTCTCTGAAGCCAATCTTCAAGCTGGCGTACACCATGCAAGGTTACGGCTATATTGAGCACACGCCGGCGCTGTACGGCCTGCTCTGGGTCACTCCCAAGCTGCTTGTTGGCCTTGTTGAGCAGCTCAAGGTGCGCTCACAGCTGCCAGATAAGCACTGCGAGGCGGGTACGCACGAGCGCAGCATCACCATCCTCAAGGCAGGCTGGGGCAAGCTATGGGAAAGCATTGTCAGGGACGAGTCGCTTGGCATCGAGTGTCGCATGAACGTCGACATTGCCAAACCCATTGTCCGAGATGAGAACGGTGTCTCCATTACGTATCACACTCGCCGACGAGTCCAGGATGGAACGACAATGACGGCCCTGGCTACGGAGGAGAAGTTTGACTTCTTGGTGGTGGCGGCGCCAATGCAGAACATACTGCCGCTATTGGATGACAAGGAGGATGAGCAGCGATTGTTCAGCGGCCTTCGAGCCGCTACCTTTGTCACTACTCTATGCAACTATTTACCACCGAAGAAAAATACGGAGAAAGCCGTGGACAGCTGGCTGGGCAACGTGTCCATTGAAAGACCCCCCTTCTCGGTGTGGACCTCGAGGGACTCGCACCACGTGCGTCACAAGGACGGCCAGCTGGAGCCGATCAAGCGTCCCGAGCTGCACGCCAGCATGGTGGTGTACCAGTACGCCGACCTGGACAGTGCGGTGGTGGACGCCGAGGCCGAGGCATCCAGGGCGTTCAAGCAGCACTACGCCCAGCACATACCCGGCGGCTCGCCGCTGGAGATTGTACGTATCGAGAAGCGCACCGTCTGGCCATACTTCCCGCGCCACAGCCAGAGCGCGCTCTGCGACGGCATACTGTGGCGACTGCTGAAACGACAGGGCGAGTACAGCACATGGTACACGGGTGCGGCGACGTGTTTCGAGAGTGTCAACGCCATCACCAACTACAATCAGATGCTCGTCAACGCCTGGGCAGAACAGCTTGAAGCAAGCAAAGCAGCAGCAGCAGTACCGTCCGGTCCACTGCCAGCGCGTGTATCCAGTGTATAGTGCAGTACCGTGACAGGAACTGTTAGAATTATTGGTTAGTACTACTAGCAGTGATGGAGAGGCTGAGGCTGTGATGATGAATTGGCGACCGCAGCTTGTTTGCATGTTGCCGACTCCAGCCTACTGGGGGCCTTTTCTAATACATCCTCCAACTGTTTCCAACTCTAAGTCTTGGATATCACGCATGGCAACGCTACTTGAGCGGCCAGTTTGCCGACTGATGTTCCTGTTGTGCTGTAGCTATGCTGGCGCGTGGTACATGCGACTTTCCTCCTTTACCCCTGCTAGCACATGAATGTACTTCGAAGTACATGTACTTATCTCTGAGATGCTATTATTGTGAAAAATCTTCTTACACAGATGTTTAGAGTTGACCCGGATTTTTTGCCCTTTTGTTCTTACTGCAATTGATTCTGACCCGTAGCAAAGAGATGTTTTTTATACTGAGTTTATTTTCTACATCAAATGCATGTTGCTTTCCAACCACAAGGTAGTAACAGCATTTAGACTTTCCACCTGAGAGCACTGGGGTGCCACAGTTAGTACCCGTCATTTTCGTTTCGCGTTTAGCTTCTGCTGCTGTGGCTGCGACTGCTGCGAACACCATAGCGTTCGTTCATACGTACCAATTTACTCTCTGTCAGCAGTTTCCGCTGTCTTTGATGATTTTCTGCGGTGATGCACTAGCCGGATGCTGTTGTAGGTTTGTTACTGTGCCAGTCTCTTGCCCTTGGGCAGGATTAGCACTGCTTTCCGTGTACGGCAGCAGTAAAGACAATCCCGGGTGCATGATCTTGTGATCAAGTGTATGCTCTATCCGGCTGATGCGTCTGGACTGCATGCATCTCAATCACATTGTGTGCACAGTGAGAATTCTATGTGTCATCTGCGTCTAAATCGGCCTTAGTGCTTGAGGTGTATGTGTGTGCGTGTGCCATGTGTGTGCGTGTGCCGTGTGTGTGTGTGTGTGTGTATTACTTCAGTATAATATGTGTGTGTGTGTGTGTGTGTGTGTGTGTGTGTCCGTCCCATATTGTTCAGTGATACGTGCAGTCGATTTCCAACCGAGAAGTTGCGTGTTCAATTCCCGACAATTATGGTCACACACGTCTTTCTTCTCTTTCTCAGTCTCCTGCCTTCTCTTTCATTCTCCTGGGTGGTTACCAACAACTACATGCTGTGATATGTGGTGTGATGTGTGTGCGGGGGAAAAAAGACCAAAAAGTAGGGATTCACTGGCCAGAAAAAAACACTTCAAATAGCTGTGCGGTGTTGACCAGTCTGAATAGTGAGTGACGATCAATTCTTCAGCCTTGCAAGCTGTGGCATAACCTACTGCTGGACCTTGGCAGTTGCTAGCAAGGCCCAGTATTCACCAAGATCCTGCAAGGTGTTCACCAGCCTTGAATATTGCACAGTAGGCTTGGATCCTGGAATATGAGTTCACCCTCAGGATCCTGAAGGGCATAACTCAGTATTATTATTACGGTATATATATATTTGAGGATTTCCCAAAGACGTAGTCTAAATTGAAGGGAGTTCCATTATAGTGGGAGCTGCGGAGGCTGTAGGGTTGAGATAGCAGACAGTGGAGGGCTAATGATTCGTAATGAACAGCCTAGCTAGAGAAATTCATAATACATTATGATTATGCTGAATGTTCCAGAATGGTCCTTTACTCAATAATACCTATAGCCTCGGGGCACGGTATGCCTTGAAATACGAAATATACCGAATTACTGGTCTCTGTTGCAGAGGATGTGTTGCCTGATCTCATCATCCAGTATCCGTGTGGGTTCCGCCAGGATCGGGGTAGTGTAACTGTTGCTATTAGATCTATGGTGTTTAGCGCACGCCACTGATTGAAAGTCATCGGAAGCCATTTGGTAGGTAGGACTTCAGTGCCACACTGTAGTACATGTCCTTCTTGTCCGTCTAAGGAAGCGGTGTTACTGTCCCCAAATAATTGGCCGTGTGGGCTTGTCCACCCGCGGCAAAGGGTAGGGATTACCAGTATACCAGCACCGGTGACCCCACCATACCTGCCATCATCACGCTGTATCTCTCTCTGCAGTGCTGAGGTTGCCCGATTTTGGCCGCGATGCACCAGTCTGGATGCACTACAGGCATCATCCTGAGACAACGACATGGTTAGCATTTATAGGGTGATTTTTTACTGAAGACACACCCTATTCCGACGGGAAGAAAAGGTGGAGAGAAAGTAGCAGGACAATACAACAATGGGAAAAGTAAGGGGCTCCAAGAAGGAACCTGTGCTGGTCAGGCAAGCCAACAACCCCGACCTGTAGCTGTAGTCATGTCGGTGTTACCAAGAGTATATAACCCCCCGGGGGTTATAATTATACTCTTGGTGTTACTGGCAGCTTGCGCACCATGAGAGGTTATAGGGAGAGGAAAGAAGACAGAATGGAGAGGGGATTGTTGTGAAAAGATCGGACAACAACAACTGGCCATAGCGCTAGAGCATTGCTCACGACAAGCAAGATCCCGGGTTCGAGTCCTGGTGGCTGGGGCCTGGCGCTTTTTTTTCTCTTTTCTGGTTCAACATCTGGTGAAGGCGCGCAGCCGCTGGCCGCCCAGATCATCTGGCCGTCGCCTTCTTGTCATCTGTCACCACATCGTGCATGATGGCATGCCGCATCAAGTCATGGTATGGCCTTACCACACTACTACTACTGTAGTTCTACTTCTAGTAGTAGTACTAGCACAACATGCACCAGATGTAGAGCTAGTAGTACTAGTAGTAGTAGTACTAGTAGAGCTCAGTGATCAGGCCAAGACTCAAGAGGCAAGACCAGACTGTTGCCATAAACCCGTTCTCAGATAGCAGCCAGGGAGTACAGTCGACCTACCCTTAAAGGCCTTATAACGATATTTGCGTCCGACCAAGAAATATTGTTATAAGGGTAATATTGTTATAAGGGTAACTGCTTCATTCATACACATACTGTACATGTACGTCATAATGCATGAGTTTAGTTCATTTTTTACACTCTTCATAGAGTCAAAAACTTATGTACATGCACATTATGTACATGGCAAGGTGCCCACTGGTGCCCCAATTGCATTTCGTCCTGTCCCAGCGACTTATCAAGTGAAGCTTACCCTACCTTGACAGTGGACTGTACATATCCCCTGCTGCATATTGTTATAAAATGGAAAATGTCGATTGGTCAGCCCAATTTATATTGTTATAGGGGTAATATCGTTATAGCAATATTGTTATAGAGGTAAGGCATTGTATACGCAAGTCAGTGGAGTGATTTGGTTTGGCAGAAAAATATCGTTATAAGGGTAATAATTATCGTTATAGGGGTTATCGTTATAAGGGTAGGTCGACTGTAGTATGATGCTTGAATTTGATTGATTTTTATTTCACGGATCCTCCAGAGGCAAATAGATGCCTATCGAAGTATGGAAAATGAGAAAGTATGTTCGCAGGGGAGAAGAGGTAGAAGATACATTAGAATATAGAATCCATGATTTATTCAAAGCCCCATATTTAGTGAATAATTACAAGAAGGTACAAGAGAATAGCTAGATAGAAAAGGGAAACCAAGGCAGAGTCCAGGTGGAAAAGGAAAAGGGAGTACATGTAGCATACAGTTGTAGTATGTGTTACCCCTACTTGGTGAAGGCAAGCCTATGGCTATGCTAGGGACGGTGACAGAGAGTGCTGGTTAGGCTCTAGCCTTGCTACCAGTATCTGTGGAGTGTGGTAGGTCTACATGTCTAGTACATGTATTAGTATTACAGACAGTCAGTCAGTCAGTCATGTACTTTAAACTAGTAAGTGCATGACCTAGTAGTAGTATCAGCGACACCGTCTGTCGGTCTGGTCTGTCAACACGTCAACAGCCCACTCTATAACCTGTTTAGGCTATCTGCCTTAGGCTAAAGAATGTGAGCTTTTAACCTGTCCGTAGACTCTGCACTCTGGCTCATAGTATTGCGGTGGTTCCCGCGAACTGCGTTTTGAAGTGCTGTGTTCTCAGCTGTGGTCGCTTCCTGTAGTACCACAGACACAGATTCTGTGTGGATACTGGAGGCCATGTTGATGTATCCGCGCAATCCTGGGGGCGGTAGCCGTCCGAGCATGTATTGTGCACAAACTGCTCAGTGCTCACGCGTTGACGAAGACTTGTTGACAGCACGGGCGGTCTGTTTATCACAAGATCAAGATCTCATTCCCAGCTCAATGCGGAAGATCTTAGGCTACAACTGTAGGCGTAACGGAGGCCTGAGCTTGCATGCACAAACTGTCTAATACGTACGGGCAAGGGAGGTCATTATACCAGTGTGTGGTTGTGGTACAATGCTATGACGATGGAGGACTACGAACCCTTCAGAAGTACTCTCGGTGTCTTGTGACTTTCACGCCGTCCTGTGCCTTCTGTCTTTGTAGAGAATTCTGCATCACCAAGGGCTGTTCCAACAAATTCACCAAGGGTTGTTCCAACAAATTCACCAAGGGCTGTTCCAACAAATTCACCAAAGGCTGTTCCAACAAATTCACCAAGGGCTGTTCCAACAAATTCACCAAGGGATTTTACCACCTACCAGAACTACATGGCAAAGCACGTCCGGTCGATGCAGGTGACTTATTGGGCTTCATTCGTCTGTATGTGATATGAGTGGCGCCATGCCCTTGGTGCCGGGCTGCTCGCCCCTAAGTACAATACACTGTACTAGACTGTACGCAGTCTTTCAAAGCATTCGTCTATCTAGGGATTGAGTTGAATCTTTTACACAACCTTGTTACATTTGCCTTGAGTTTCTTTGGATTAGAATATTTTCAAATTTTCATTTTGATTTCATCGTCGAGTTTCATCCCTTGTGTCTTTGGTTTTCTTTGGTTTCCATGTCGTATTGTTTGAATAAACCCGTTTTGAGACTTTAAGCAGTGAGAACAAAATGGGTTTGACTCTGAGCACAATGACTGTAAGTGTAACGACGTACTAGTACTACTACTACTCGTGCACTTCCCACCAGTTACTAGTAC